>NC_088387.1:62970000-63315000 GCF_037993035.2 Macaca fascicularis
TCCCGACCTCACCCTGCTTAAAATCAACTGGCCCCATCCCCCAGGTCAGGCTGGCTGGCTGCCCATCCACACATTTATGTCTGCCTTTTGAGTGTTTTCAGAAGACCATTAAATTGTGCCTTGGCAGGCCAGACACCTTCACCTTGCTCTGAGACCCAGGGAGAGGGGGTTATCAAATTCCCTCATCAGACAGTCCAAGCTTGAATTCTTGAGCCTGCAAAGAAGCTATGCAGTTGCACAAAGTAAGATGTTAGGACTTGTAAACATGTCATACAATATTATAATATGCCTGTGGGCACGGTTAAGTACAAAGGTTGGGCGGGCCTGGAGATACAAAGGCTGGCCTTTCTATGGAGCTGTCTTAACTTACATTATTTTTTAGAGACAGCACAATGGGTATTAACTTGCACAAAGAAGCTAACTCCCATTCTTAAACTAGCTGGCCCTACAGCGCTCTTCAAGAGGGCTGAAATTTCAATGGCTATAAAGTGAAAAAAAAAAAAAAAAAAAAAAGGACAACACCCTTATCTGATGCTGCATAGTGATGGAAGGCTTTGTTCCCACCAAAAAGGGTTCCCATCCCCGCCCTGGTTCTAAGATTTTGACACCCTGAGTCCATTCAAAAACCAAGATAATTTGGGCAAAGAAGCAAAAGTTCTGTTTGTTGTTGGCCTAGCCTCCAAATCTTTGGGCAAATTGAAACAGACCTGGCTGGTCCTTTTTCTACCAAAAAGGACCTAATTTTCTTTCTAAATATTATTTTTGTAAGTATTGGAGAGTCCTGTGATTCTAGACAATTATGTCTAACCCCTGCCTATTGCTTAAGGCAGAATTAAGATGGAGTTGTAGGTTGAGTAATAAGATCCACTTGCATCAACCTTATTTCTTGTCTTAGAGATGAGATAGAAATGGATGAATTGGAGGAGGTAGTGCAGTGTTTCCTTCCCTCCCTCCTCAATCCCACCTTCCTTTCTTTTTTCACTCTCTTCCTTCCTCCCCGCCTTACTGACTTCCTTCCTTCCTTCCTGACCGATCTTCCTTCTTTCCTTCCTTCCTTCCTTCCTTCCTTCCTTCCTTCCTTCCTTCCTTCCTTCCTTCCTTCCTTCCTTCCTTCTTTCCTTCCTTCCTTCCTTCCTTCCTTCCCTCTTTCCTTTAGCACAGTACCATTTACCTTCTACGAGAAATCTGATGGAAATTAATCTACAACATGGTTCCAGACCGGAAGTACAGCTGTGCAGCAGAAAGGGGGCAATGGGAGAGGTGATATTTTATAACACAAAACAGGCAGGACTACTCTGGACAGAAGATAATGCAAACTAGCTTTGCTGGAAATGAGCTGCAAAATACCTTCATTTTCTACTACAGTGAAACCCTGATAAAATCACAACTGTTAAGGTCATACAGTATATCAGGTGGAATCACAGTCTTTAGAACTCCATTATTAATGCAGACAACCTCACAATCAAAGAGGATGAGAGCACAGTTTCCAGATGCCAATGATTTGATCATATCTTATTTGGCTGTTTACATTTAAATAATGTGACTGTATAAATTTAAATAATATGAACCACCAACAGACAGATCCCAGTGAAAAACTGCCCCTTCTCTGAGACCCTGAATGTACACTATACAGTACCTTACAATCTATTTGAGCAGAGCTCATATTTTTTAAAAAATGGGGAGGGGATAAAAAGAGAGAGACTCATTTCTTCTGCCATTATGGAAATAAAAGGACTACCGCTTTAGTTCGTGGCTGGCTGTGCCAAGGAAACATGCAGTTCTCTAACCTCCGGTACAATGTACCCATAAGGTACCAAGCATCAAAGCATATTAAAAGATATTAACTGCATATTTGCTTATGAACAAGATAAAAAGCTGTAGGGCCTCCAGGTTCTCAAGCTGTGAGTGGAACAGCTTTGCAATTTGCCTGCAAAACTGCATTTTGATCTTAATGAATATAAAATGGCTGCCATTAAAAGTAAAACAGATTATTTCGGGTCTTCCAGGGCCCATAGCTCTTTGCTGGCCTTGGAGGGCCACTATGATCTTTCATTAAAATCTCACAGCAGGGCTCCCTCACCAGCAAATCAAGCCTTGCAGTCTAGGAGATTGGCTACATTTAAAAGTAATTTTCAGAAATCTACACAGATTTTCAATTTGGTAATGAAAGCCATAAGAGAATGCAGGCGGCATTTTGTCGAATATTGTTACTGATCCAGCACTCACATTCGTTAGAAATTAAACTGCCCCGTAACTATCACACTGATGGCAGCCTGCCATTTCGGCTGCGTTCTAATCTCCGTTTGTTAATGAGTAGCATGTGCTAATTGTTGTCATCCTTACTGCCGAGCAGTCCTTCCCTAACAAACATATTTTACCTGCTCAGAGGTGGAACCTTACGCTTTGTCACGGAGCAGGTTGGAGTGGCGTGTAGAGATTGCAGTTGTTTTGCAAAGGGAGACAGCCCAGCATTGTGAGACAAGGCAAGAGAGAATACGATCTGAAATTGGGTGCGTTTATATTATTTGAATCCGTCAGTTTGTTTTTCACTCAAGCCTAAGTTTTCTAAAGTCCTGGAGTCGGCAAAATGTTAATACTTGTGTGTTCCTCCCAAGAGCAGTTTGAACAAACCCACAAAATCTGAGCACAACGAAGGCGAAATCAATCGGAACTAAAACGAGGGAGAGGCTTCAGGTAAGAAGGGATGAACATACCAAGGACCTCACCTACTAGCCAGTCAGGGAGGAGAGCACCCCTCAAACCTGACGTGGACGTGGGACTGCCACTGGCTTTCAAAAGAAAGTTTGATTCTTTAACTCCATCATTTAGGTCCTAAAGGCTGGGAGGTGGAGGCCATTGCGTTACTCTCAAGTGGATAGTCCTAAGGGAATAATCATACGGACCCATGATAATGTGGTTCCAAGGAGAGCGTTTGCTAAGAAATCCAGCATCCTGACGTGTGCTGCAGGCAGACATTTGAAAAAAGAAAAGCATATGAAATAATTATGAATAAAACATTATCAAATAGAAGAAAATGTACATGAATGCATTCTAAGACCAAATGGTATTTTTGTTTTTGTTTTTGCCTTTGCATGTCCTCTTACTTGATATAAGAACTGAGGAAAGTTATTTTTCTGAGATCCAAGAAACAAAAATGTCAGATTATGCTTCCCTGTTGGAAAATGCATTCAATAAATTTTCTTTACTTGGCAATTCTCTTTACCTGGCACCTTTAGGGCAAAGCACTTCCCTGCACTAAAATGTGACGGGCAACAAGAACTGCTCTCTACGTTCTCTCTGACTGGATATAAATTCTTCCTGCAGATACAGAAAGAGTCTCCATTTAAAATAACAATTCTCCCTGGCAGAGCACTGGCAGCTACGAGAGAGCATCTATGCAAAAGATGTGTTTATTTTCAGAGGGCCAGAGAAGGCTTCCTGTGGTTCATGTACGCGTGTCTTTTAGCTTCTCCAAGCACATGAGCAGTTCCTAGGTGCTCCTGAGCTACATTCCTTTGGTTTCCACAAAGTACAATTTTAATTGGACTGCGTGTCTGTGATTTTCGGGGAACGACACAGGAGCGCCTGAAAAGGTGCCACTGCTAATGTGCTTCAGTTTTTGAGGTGAAAACTCAGGCCAATTCCTTGTCTCTGTGGCCTCAGGAAACCAAAGGGAAATAGATAACAAACAACTTAGTAAGCAGTTTTGAATCTATTCCACATGTAGTTGCTATTCTAATTGCGGGAAACATTTTTAAATGCCCAAAGTGACATTATAGGAAATTCTGCTGAATCCTCCTGAATTCAGAAAGTTGAGACTTCTTTTATTTCACCTGTCGCCAGTTGTTCTAATATTCCTTTAAGAGCTTCCAGGTACATTTTGACAACTGTATATTGTAATGTCTCTTGTATCATTATTTTGCCATGTGCTAAATTGTGGGCGGAGGGAGGGTACATTACCAGTTTTGACTCTCAAGTATTAGAATATAACAGCTATTAATATCCCTCTAATTACTAGAGTGGGGGAAAAACTGCACTTTAGGTAATATAAATTAATATAATTAGTCTTCAGATAATCAAGTTAAATTTTACTAGTGATACAAAGTATAATTTTTATTTGTTTCATTTCAGAAAGATGCTTCTATGGAAACATATCTTTGCCTTATCACTTTTACTTTAGCAATTCTGTTGGGAAATATACATATGCATATACACACAGACTTACATATATATATATTACATGGAGAATTTTATTTTAACACAAATTCCCATTAAAGAACATTTGGCCGGGCTTTGTGGGTCATGCCTGTAATCCCAGCACTTCGGGAGGCTGAGGCAGGCGGATCACCTGAGGTCGGGAGTCTGAGACCAGGCTGGCCAACACGGCTTCAAGGGCTACATAAAATTTGCTTTTAAAAAAACTTTTTAAATATTATAGTCTCTGTTTTTATGAAGTAACATTTTTATTTATCTGGTTTGATAATAAAACATACTAATTGAACACTAGGTATCATAAGCTAGAAATATAGCATTCTAATATTTATCTTTTTCTATTTATGAATACTTAGTGAATCTTGTACAGTCAGCCCCCAAGGGACAAATTTGTTTAATTCCAAAAGTTAACTTGTAAATGTCTTTCAAATTTGTAATGATTTTTTCCACAGAAACAAGACTTTAATAGTAGTTTGGTTCCAAGGCTAGCCCGTAAAAATCAAGTCTGTCATCATGTAGCTGAATTAATATCCAAACTGCTGTGGCTGTCCTTTGGTCCCAAGAAACAGAAAACAATGACATACAAGGCGAGTAAAAAGTGAGACGAGTGGATAAGGAACTCACAGAAGGAAGATGTGAGGAGAAGCATCATTTCCTTTTCTCCTGTTCAGAGCTTGAGTTGTCCCTCCTCTGTGGGTAAAGAACCCAAGACCCAGGCCTCGACCCAGAAACCTTTGGTCCCCAGTACCCCCAAACTCTGTAGCTCCCTGGTCCAAGTCTACACAAATCCACAAAGTTTTTAGTACTCCAATCAACCACTTCTCATTCATCTTCCCAGCCCTCTAATCAGATTCCAATTGATTTAACTAGATGTTAGGCGGATGAGCAATAAAGAAAAATGAGAGGCAATGAAAACGTCACCTTTCCAGGTAGGCCCTTCTTTGGTTTTAAACAAGGCAGTTCGGTAATTCAGTGCATGGTCTGTATAACATGCATATCTAACCCATACAGAACACTGGTTAGTGGCAGCATTACTAGGGACCGACCGTCATCACCACCACCACACACAATCCTGCAGCAGGAGTCTACCTGTAACAAGGAACAGGAAATCCTTTATAAGGGGAGCCGAGATGGGAACAATATATGTTGATGTCTGGGAGTTAGGACCACAGAAGATGCTGCTGAATTTTCTGTGACATTTGTCCAGCTGCCTGAGGCCCTCAACAGTGTGCATGCTGCAAATGCAGGAGAGCCTTCTATCTTGAGCAGAAGGTAAATACACTTGGTGAGTGTCATTCTATGGTTTCAGCTTATTAGGAAGGATGAAAGACTCGAAATGACAATAAAAAAAATAGAACCCAACAAGAAATCTAGAAGAAAAAAATGTTGCTGCAGAACCAGAGAAAATTTGAATCTGATATCAAGAAGGTTAAAAGACATTTTAGACTGGTGGGGTAATGTTTCCATGGATGATGACTAGTGAATTCCTATAAGGGCATTGACAACCTCCCTTTCATTCCATACAGGAGAAAAAGGATTTTCAGGATAGTCACATTGGAACAGTTTTATCATCTTTTCCAAGAGGCAGAGGAGAGAGGGTGTAGTTGGCTCCCTGCCAAGGCATTCATGAGTTCATATTTCGATGTTATGAGACTAAAGGGAATGAATGGTTTTCCTGGGATAAAATGTGTGGAAAGATTCCACTGTCTTCTGTGATTATATGTGATAATCAATGCTGTCTTTAGGAGACATAGTCACTGTCCCTCTAGAGGCATGAAGACAAAGGAAGCTGAAGGGCACAAGCATACAGGTGGTAGAAGTATGATATCCTCTGCCAGTTTTAGCTGATAATACAAGGAGGCTTTGGGAAATATGTAGGTGGTACAAAAGAGAATCTGCTTTTCCACAACAAGGTTCTTGATAGTAGAAAGAGCGTCTTCTGCAAAGGGAGAAGTGGCTGTTTGAAGACTGGCAGCAATGCACGGGGCCAAAAATACCAAGGCCAAGCAAACTATCTTAAATTTCAAGCCAAAAAGGTGCAAAATCTAAATAATGCTTTTGAATCCAGCATTAGCCTATATCATTAGGTATTACTTGAAGAATATTAAATTGTAAATAAGTTGGCCAGGATTTTGCAGAAGAAAACACAAGAAAGATGGGCAGGAAAGGACCAATGTGTTTGTCCCGTATGTTCATGTATAACAATTATCAGAGTGAGAATAATACAATGGGCCGGGCGAGGTGGCTCACGTCTTTAATCCCGGCACTTTGGGAGGCTGAGGCAGGTGGATCACTTGAGGTCAGGAGTTTGAGAACAGCCTGACCAACAGGGAGAAACCCCAACTCTACTAAAAATACAATATAAGGTAGGCGTAGTGGCGCATGCCTGTAATCCCAGCTACTTGGGAGGCTAAGGCAGGAGAATCACTTGAATCTGGGAAGCGGAGGTTGTGGTGAGCCAAGATTGCGCCATTACACTCCAGCCTGGGCAACAAGAGTGAAACTCCATCTCAAAAAAAAAAAAAAAAAAAAAAAGAAGAAGAATACAATGAATGTGTAACTTTAATACAAAAAGCTAAATATGATCCTTGACTTATATAGAGTCTTTGTCAGGTGTGGGCCTCTTCCCTGGTGGTGCTTCCCAAATCATATGTGATCCTTCCTGGTTTCCTTATTTCCAATCTGTTATAGACCAGGACTTTGATACAATGCAAGAAGACTAAATTTTAAAAAGATTGTAAAAGATATACAATATTGAATCTTCAGTTTATAAAAGATTATAAAAAGATATACAAATTGAATCCTCAAGTTTTTATTGTTAGATTTAACATACAGATAATTATTTTTGTTAATTGCTTTAAAAGTTCCTACATGCTCGCTCTCCATTTCTGCACTTATATTTCTGCAAACCAATCATAAAGTGCTCACAGACATACACTGCTCTATGAGTAACATTTTACATGGCCCCAAAGGAGTTTATCACAAGGATGTGGCTTTAGTACTCTATATCCAGGAAGAATGGATATGAACGGCCCCGATGAGGGCATATGCTAGAATACATGTACGTTAGGTTAAAAGGAGAATAAAGCTAAAGTGGTACTGTTTCAGAAAAGGAATGACTACCCTCCCTAGGCCTTCCTAATGCAAATTACAAAAGTAGTACAGAGGCAAGTTAAATGATTGAGAGGAAACTTTTCTCCTAAATATCTGCCAGAAGTCTGTTTCAAATGAAGACCCTCTGATAAGTTCTTGACCTACCTTCTGCCACTTGTATTCCTTTAGAAGGTTGAGAGATCAATTTGGAGAATTTTTACATGAATTTAATTTTGAATGAGGAGTGAGATTTGGTTAGTGAATTAAAAGTGATGAGCAACTCGGAAGGAAATGGCATGTCATCTTAGAGCTTGTTATTTTCACAGGAAACTAAATCTGGACAGAGGCAGTTATCCTAGAGTTTAGGAAAACAGTCATCAAAATAGAGAAAATGGAGAGATGATTTCATGACTAAATAATTTTAAAAGGAAAATAAGACTATTTTTAAAATTCAGACAAAATAATCACAGATTATGCCAAAAAGATATAACATGAAAGGGACATTCTTTTCCTCTTTTTAAAGCTATTGAATGCAGAATATAAAAGAACATATATCCAAAATGGAAGGGTGAAAACATGATGGGTAACGAATATAAAAAGTGCCGTAAGAATATTGTCAGGAGGGTTAAAGCTTGACTTTAGGCTAAAAAACTGCCAAGGACAACAGAAAGCTATTTTAAGCTCTGTTTGTGAAGAAGAACAAAGGGATAGGTACATTGATTGGGGCACACAGCAAAATGTTAACAGATGTCACAGAGAAAACAGAACTATTCAACTCCTATTTTGATTCTATGGTCTCTATCAGGAAGAATGATCTTCAAACCCGAGAGGGCAAAGCAAACAGAGTTAAGAATGAACTGAGGCCCAAGATAAGTCAAGACATACTAAAGTATAACCTAGTTGCTTCAGATGAGTTCAAGGCTCCAGGCCAGACAAATTATCTCTCAGGTTACTGAAAGAACTGAAAAAATGGTCCAGATGGGATTGTGGAAACCCTCCCAGTAATTTTTTAGAATCACAGTCTAATTATGGTTGATCAGGGATTAGTGCGGGCTATAGAAAAAAAGCTTTCGATTTTCAAAATCAAACAACTATCCAGAACATATCCCTAGCAAAATTCTGGACGGATTATCACAAGCATGGGTTGTTTGTGCTTAGAGAAAGAAGTGGCAATCACCTTAAGTGAGCAAAGGTCTACTCAGGATTACACCAATTTCTCTCTCCTCCCCATCTCTCCCAACCTCACTCCTTTTCTTCATTTCTTTCTTTCTTTCTTTTTCTTTTGCTCCCTTTCTGTTTTATAGAATGACTAGCCAAATAGTTGGGAGAATGGTTGTCAGTTTCATCAAGATATTTAATATATTATTGCATAACACATTGGTGGTGGACCAAAAAAAAAAAAAAAAAAGGCTTATGTAATTAGGGTGACTCAAACTTGGTTAAATAAATGTTCCCAAAGAACACTTGTTAATTAATTGGTGGCAATCTGGAGAGTTCGCTAGTGTTTTGTGCCCTTTCAACTTTATTTTACCCCTTTGTTCTTTTCTTTGCTCCTTCTCTTTTTGTACATAGCTTTACTCTGGGACTTGCATATTCCAAGAGAGTATATGCTTTAGTGTTTATCTCAGTTAGATTCCACAAATAAGTATTTGGTGCCCACTCTGTATGAATCAGATGGGCCCTGGCAATGTGAGCTGCATCAGATCCAATATTTTCCTTTAAGGAAGTCATAGTTTAATAGGGGAAAACAAAGTAAATAACAGAGTAAGTCAACAGATACAATACAATAATAATAAAAAAAGACATAAGCATTTGTTTGTGTCACAACCTTATTTTTCCTAAACATTATGCTAAGCGCTCTACATATTTCATCAAATCCTCTCAGAAACTGTATGAGATAACTTTGATTTTCCCAGGGGTATTGGTGAACAAGACCAGAGCTCAGAGAGAACAGTTAAGGCCCAGATCAAACCTGAAGTACGATAGGGAACAAGAATTCAGTCAGGTCTTTTGTGTTCCCAAGTCTATGTGCTATCATACCGCTCTACAAAAGTAACTGAGTAAAGATGAGGGTAGGCCAGTGTCTAGCAGTGGGTGGGGTGCCCTAATTATCTGGAGATGGAATGCCATCCCAGGAACATTACCAGAAAAGGTGAAGAAGCCTAGCTTGCCAAAGACATAGGTGCTAACTACTGAGGTTGTCAGAGGGTTGAGAAACTTCAGGCAGAAAGACTGACCTGTGCAAAACTAAAGAGGCTTGAGAGGATGGAAGTGCACATGGCTGGGTTTGGCACATGTGCCAATGTCTAGAGGGCTTGGAAGGAGTCAGGTCATAGCAAAACTTAACGCCAAATGGAGAAGTAACAGCAGACACACATTCTCTCTCTCTTTCTCTCATACACACACATGGTGTAGACATTTTATGAAGAATATGTATTATTAAAAATTATTAATAACAAAATATGAAGTTCTAGTGCTTTGAGTTCCCTTGCTACTTAATTTTTCATATGTATTATTACCTGACTTATTTCTAACTTTCAACGTTCTCTTTCTCTCTACTTGAATTTTTCCTCTACACATTCAACAGATGTGCTTCATTTTATGGATGAAATGAATTTCTGTAAAGTCGTGTGATCTTTTTTTCAGTAAATGAAATATTACATTAAAGATACTAGGGAAGTTTCCTTTTAAAGGAACCTTATGCCAAATTGCTTTGTAAAGCAAATAATGACCCTATAACCAATCTTTCTCTAAATCTAGATTTCCATATATCAGGTCTGACTAAAAAAAAGATACATCTGTACTTTATTTTTACATCCGTCTGCTAGCTGTACTGTAACATAATAGTATGCCAATTTGAAATACCATAATTTTTACACTTTTTCAGTTCTCACAATGCAATCTTACAAAATGTATTATTTTCCATATCATACTCATTGCTTTCTTTTCCTTAGTAGAACTTTAGACTTGTTTTTTTCCATGCTGAGGTTGCAGAGGTTGGCAGAAAGCTACACAGTCACAGACATCCTATATAGAGCAATTGTAATGTGCTGTGTCTGGTGTGAAGTACTTTATATGCATTCTTGCATTTAATTTTTAAAACAGACTTCTGAGATATGAACAATTATCTTGAGCATTTTACACATTAGAAAACTGAGGCTCAGAGAAGTTGAACTTCTACAGGTGTTCAAGTCGTACTCCAATTCACATCAGTCGACTTTAATTTTTTCCAGTTTTACTGAGGTATAGTTGGCAAATAAAAATTGTATACACTTAAGACACACAATACGATGTTTTGATATATGTGTACATTATAAAATGATTACCACAAACAGGCTAATTAATATATCCATCATCTTGTATAGTTACTTTTGTTGGTGTGTGGTGAGAACACATACCCATGCACACACACATACATACACACATCACATTTTCTTTATCCGTTCATCTGTCCATGGATACTTAAGTTTCCATACCTTGGCTATTTTGAATAATGCTTCAGTGAACATGGGAGTCCAGATATCTCTTAGAGATGCTGATTTCATTTCCTTTGGATATAAACCCAGAAGTGAGATTGTTTGATCATACATAGAGGTGTGTTTCTTGTTAATGGCTGTATCAATTTACCTTCCTACCAACAGTGTGAAACTGTTTCCTTTACTCCATTTCCCCACCAACACTTGTTATCTTTTATCTTTTTGATCATCACCATTCTAACAGGTATGAGGTATCTCACTGTGGTGTAGAGTTTCATTTTCCTGATGATGAGTGATGTTTACATTTTTTTTGTTTTTTTTGAGACAGAGTCTCGCTCTGTCACCAGGCTGGAGTATAGTGACGCGATCTCAGCTCACTGCAACCTCTGTCTCCCAGGTTCAAGCAATTCTCCTGCCTCACCTTCCCGAGTAGCTGAAACTACAGGTGAGCACCACCATGACCAGCTAATTTTTGTATTTTTAGTAGAGACAGGGTTTCACCATGTTGGCCAGGATGGTCTTGATCTCCTGACCTCATGATCCACCCGCCTTGGCCTCCCAAAGTGCTGGGATTGCAGACATGAGCCATCGTGCCTGGCCTGAACATTTTTTATATATCTGTAGGTCATTTGCATGTCTTCTTTTGAAAAGTGTCTGTTCAGCTTCTTTACCCATTTTTAAAATAGAGTATTTGTTTTCTTGCCACTGTGTTGAGTTTTTTAAATATTTTGGATATTGAGGCCTGGCATGGTGGCTCATGCCTGTATTCCCAGAACTTTAGGAGGCCAAGACAGGAGAAATGCTTGAGGCCAGGAGTTTGAAAACAGCCTGGGCAACACAGGGAGGCCCAATCTCCACAAATAAATAAATAAATAAATAAATTAGCCAGGTGTGGTGGCATGCATCTGTAGCCCAGCTACTCAGAAGGCTGAGATGGGAGTATCATTTGAACCCAGGAGTATGAGGTTGCAGTGAGCTATTATGGCACCACTGCACTCCAGCCTGGGTGACAGACCAAGACCATGTCTCTAAATACATGCATACATACAAACATACTTTGGACATTGACCCCTTATCAGACGTACAGTTTACAAATAGCTTTTCTCCTTGTCTCTTCACTCTGTTGATTATTTCTTTTGCTGTGCTGAAAATTTTCAGTTTGATTCAATCCCACTTATCTACTTTTGCTTTCTCTTGTTTTTGGGGTCATATCCAAAAACTCATTGTCCAAAGCAATGTCAAAAACTTTCTTCCCGCATTTTCTTCTAGAGGTTTTTAAGTTTCAGGTCTTATACTTAAGTCTGTAATCTATTTTGAGTTGATTTTTGTATATGGTGTTGTACAAGGGTCTAATTTCATTCTACTGCATGTGGATATTCAGTTTTTCTAACACCGTTTATTAAAGTCTATCCTTTCCCCATCGTGGGCCCTTGTTGTCAGTCTAACTTTAGATCCAAATAGTAACTACTTTTCTACATACCCTCTTTTTATTGGTATAATGAACATTAAGAAAAATTGTGTTCTCACAATAAGTGATAAAACTTTTGGTGGAAGTTGGTGGTGAAAATAACATTTTCATGACAGTCAAACTAGATTCTAATAATCTTTCTGCTCTCAGTTGCCAGGACAAGACAGTTGCTCAGGCCTCAGGTTTTCCATCTGTAAAATGTAATGATTGAGGCCTCCTCTGACAAAAACACTAAAGTTCTAAGGTCCTGGTAAGATGAGACATTGCACATACTGGATGCACTTTTAAAATTTAACATTTTTTTCTGACTAGAAAGTTAAGTCCAGATTAACAACATTTGTATCACAAGGAAACCCTTCCACTGGCTAACTAAAAATTCAACAATTTTAAAAGAGAAAATGGACAGAACAATTAATTTTGCCTTTGTAGCTGCTATAGATCAGGCTGCTATAAATCCACAAGTAGCATTGCTGTAAAACCAAAGATTCTTTTTTTATCCATGAGAAAAATAAAGTAATACAGCTATAATCTAGGATCTAAGAGGGCAGATTCAGATCTTTACTGATCTGGCCAGATCACTGGTTTTGAAAAAGCATGAAGAGTTTCCAAGGTGAAGTCTTGACCCTGCCCCTGTCCATTGACTAAGTCAGACACCACTCACAATATGCACTTTGTCCCTAATACATCAGATCATAGTCCTTCTCAACTTTGTGAGGAAGAACTTCCGATTACCTCTCTTTTGCGCCTTTTCTTTTATGATCAAGGTGACTTATAAACAACTGCAATAAAAATGATTTTTTTCATAAGCGTCTTCTCAATAATGTCTGTGAAAAAGCAGAGAGGTTCAAAGATACGTGACATTCACAGATTTTGCCCCTGAAGCCACAAAATCCACACGAGCAATTTCTTCATTTGACCAAAATGAATGGTCATCACAAAAACAAATGTAACTTTGGTATCCCTGATTTGGCTGAGACAGCTTAAGGGCTCAAACTTAATAGACTTTTTCTGACCGATTAGGATCTCAGCGCGGGCTGCATCATCCTGTCAGGGCCGATAGCCAAGTCCAAACCACAGGCACAAAGCTGCCCTTGATCCATGACCTTAGCAGACAAAATAACAGACTGCCGAATGTCATCAGACTCTCAAGGAAAGAACTTTGAACACATCGTGCACTTTGCTTGGTGATCTTTTACGGAAGACAATTAAGAATAGGTGGATGCTTAAACAAAATGCCTAAGAGTAAAAGCACATTTCTATATTCCAAAGGCCCAAGAAAAGCTGTGTCTAAGAAGGGATTAACTGCTATCAGATGATATTACGACTGGATTAATGATGTTTCACATTCACTATACTTTTAAAAAAGAGAGGGGAAAAAAGAATAAAAATCTTTTAAGGAGCAGATAAGTGATTTCTATAAACCTTAAAAGCTAAAAGAAAACTCATTTTTAAAAAGAGAGTGGTTATAATAGTGTATTTATTCTAAATCCTTAATTGGGGTATTTTTTTCCCTTAAAAACAGGCTTACATTTCAGGTAAATTTCTGTTAACATAGTCTGTGAAGTGTGAGAAGAGTGTGTGTGTGTGTGTGTGTGAAAGACACACAGAGAGAGAGAGAGTGCGAGAGAGAGAGAGAAGAGAAGTGGTCTCTTGTCTCAATGTTTTATATTCTACCAGGTATTTTAAACCATTCTTATTGTAGACAATTGTTTTTGTAATAGATATACTAAAGGTGATCATTTTATTTTATTGCTAGACACTGCTGACTGAAATATTTCTCCAGATGAAAGTAATTACTATGACTATATTACTTTTCTAACCTGTTCTGTGTATTGTATCCAAGGTATTCACAGTATAAAATTCTGTTACCATGTTTAAAAAAAGTCATATGATGATGTGCTCTGACCTTACCTATATAAGGATGTATATTTATCCTTATAAAACTACACTGGTTTTTTGTTTGGTTGTTTTTTTGTTTTTTACTGAATGTATCTACATGCACAGAGGTTGCAGGAACACTCTAACCTTGGGTAGAAATATAAAGGTAAGAAATATTGAATAATGCAATAGCCAACATCAGTATTATATGCAAGGAAATGAAACAAATCATTTTATGTCAATAATAATAAATAAAAGCAATCCATATAATATTCTAAAAAGGAAGAAAGGATAGAAAAAAGGAAGGAAAGATAGAAAAAGCAAGAAAAGGAGAGAATAAGCAAAGAAGAAGGAACAGAGAGAGAGAGAGAAGAAGGAGGGATAAGGAGTAATCAACAAACCACAGCTGATATCAATAAATTCCACTTCACCAATAAATTTTTGTCAGGCCTTCCATATTACTAATATTTACATATTTGAAATCATGTGTTACCTACCTTTATTCTAGAATTCACTCATGCAGATAGAACTGCACTGTATTTAGTGCTTTTATTTGGAAATATGATCAAAGAAAAACATTACTAAAAATAATGTGTTAGCTTTTTGTTTTGACCAACTATTTAATCATCTGGCAAATTCTATAGAAGGTTTCATGTCCTAAAGTTGCAACCAGACAGAACAGCATCATTAGATCCAGAAGCACAAACTACAGCAGCAGGGCATGTGAGGCGATGGTAGTTGAGTTTCACAATTGAGAAAAGAGATCTTCTTTTTCTCTTGATTTTTCTTCACATACTACACTTTTCCTATCCTGCCACCTGCCACCCCATGACCCCACCCTGTGTCCATGAGGGTGTGGGGGTGTGTGTGTGCGCACACGTGTGTGTTTTGAGAAAGTCATCCAGTTCTCCACAGGGATTTGGTATTGATCCCAGAAGAAGGTAGGAGACAGCAAATGTCAGCTACCAAGTTCAGAGAAAAGTTGTGCTTTCAAAGGCACATATCAGACATTTGTGGACCTGACCCGAACTTCTCTCATGACCTCCACTGAACCAGGTTGTCACCTCTCAGGAGACAGACAGAAGCTTCCCACACCTGAGAGTCACAGTATGTTCTGATTTTTTCCTTTGGTTTTTTTTTTTTTTCCCCCACTTTTTAATTTTACTTAATTGAAAGCACAGACGATGTTGTCCTGGGTCAAATTCCTCAAAAGGTCTGGCTTGTTGGAGTCTTGCCAATGTTACTGCCAAGAATTCTAAGAGCTGTATTTGCTGCTGGAAAAAAACGAAGATGTTAATCCACAAAGCAACTAATGGACACTCCAGGTCAGTCATTCGAAAGTCCTCAGTGCTCTCAGGGTGTGCGCCGTATCCCCAAAGTCCTAAAACCATGCTGGCAATTGATGGACGTGCATGGAATGCTCCTTCCGAACCCTCAGTCTTAGAAGAAACAATGTTTAGTAGGTGATGCTAGCACACCAGGCTCCAGCATTTTATGAAATCTGCTTGCTTCTACACCAAAAACCATAGAAAGTGAACAACTTCACAATTGCTTCAATTTGTAAGAATTAAGACACTAATTCACCTCAATCTAAAATAAAGCTTCTTCAAATCCGGTCACTCTCACTGCTGCATAACTCCTGCTAGTTGCAGAGTTCTGCACAGCTGCAGCAAGAAATGTGTTTGTTTATGTTCTTATGAGCGATTGGAGTTTGAGGCTTGAAAGGGGGATCTGGGCAGAGTAAGCAGCAGTGAGGCTCTCTTTGAAGCTTCAGGAATAGACAGAGCCTGTGAAGGAGTGTGAAGAGATAGGAGCCAATGGCTCAGGTTGAACCCATCGCATATCCACTCCAGGCAGGAAGAAGGAGGAGGGAGAAACGTGAAGCAGAAGTGGTGGCTTAGCAGGAGCAGTTCGTGTCTCAGAGGCTAAGGGTTGCCCTAAGGCTCCAGCATGGCAGTGCTGCAGACAGGTCAAAAGCATGGCCTGGAAAAGTGATCACTGGCCACTGGGACTAAGGCAAGGTCAGCTTCAGTGGCATGGCAGGCACAGAGATGAATGCAAGAAGGTTAGGGATAAACTGAATGTGAGAGTACAGGAGTGGTATATCACTCTTTGAGATGTTGGGAAGTGAAAAAGAGGAGTAATGTTCCCCAGAAGAGGCAGCAGGGTCAAGCAAGGGGCATGATTTAAAGTGCAAATTATTTGTACAGAAACACATTAAAAATCTATTTGTAGCCAGGATGGGCTCCATATAAAGTGAAAAATAGTTGCATAACTATACATTAAATATTTTAAAATACTTGTAAGTCATAAAGTATTATCATATGAATACGATAGAAAAAATTAGTGAAGCAAAGGATGCTGCTTTTGAAGTTTCCATACTCTCTCATTTATGCTTCCAAGGTCCTAGGAAGATCTATTTTTATTTCTATTTTAAGGATGAGGGTAAACAATCTGCCCTGGGGTACAATTAGTTAGTGGTGGGGGTGGGGCCTGTGTCTTCTGATGCTTGCTGGTCCCCTTTTTTCCTTCTATATACTTCAGTAGAAGAAAGAATGACTGAAACTTACTTTTGTATCAGTAAGTTTGATCAAAACAGCTTATGTTTTATGTAAACAGATTTTTCTATGAGTAAACCCACAACTGCACATCTTAGCTTTATCTGAAGAGTGTTAAACTACCACCAGCAAGCTCAGAATAACTTCCCCTTATTCCAACTGCAAAATTTGTGCCATTCCCCTATCTATCCAACACAAACAAAAGCAGGAAAGAAAGAGTATACCTACTGCCCACTCCAATATTTATCTTCTATGTGACATACATAAAGACAATTAATTTTCAAAGATATCAGTCTTTCCTACACATATTAAGATTGACATACACATTTCAGGTTTGCCAGCATAATTATATCAACTTTTTTTGTGCCAAAAAAGTAAGATTTTTATAAAGGATAATTAAGCAAGCTAATATAGCAATAAGTGGAATACACAATAAGAATATGTACTAAAATATCTGCTTTATGCAATACAGAACTGGTGTTTCAGGAGATTAACAATTATGATTGCCAGTCCTCTTCTGATTCTATAATACTCCACACAATCTTTTTTAAATTACTTTATTAACCTTTCCTCCTAGCACAGAAGTGCCCGATTATAGATAATATTTCAAAATCATCTGAGGTGTAAGTGTGTTTGATTTGCTCGGTAATTATTTGTCTACTTTATTACATTGGCCAAGCACACAAGTTCCTTTGACCAGCTTTATTTCAAGTCCAGTTAAGAACAGGGTCATATCATTTTGTGGATCACTCCCTTTGGGCCCAATGTACATGAAATTTTCATATTGAAGACAGGGATGGTGCATAGAAACAGTATCTTTTAAACATGGAGAAATAATTTGCTGCCCTGTCATTAAAGGTTTAAGGCCCCAGACTTAATGGGTAGAATGTTGTTCACAAGTGAAAGGAAGGTGTTTACTCCTCGCATGACTGGGACACAGGGCATTTAAGTCTGAGCATGCAAATGTCTATTGATGAAGTCTAAAAGCTTATCGCTCCCACCCCTCTGGAGGCCTTACCCAGGGTCTTTATAATCTGTCCCTCATCATTCATACTGCCCAGGACAATACTTCTATTTTAATCTGGATCATGAATGCCTATCTGGCATGTATTTTGACTCACAGAGGACAGAAAGGAATGGGGAGGGGAAAACCACAAGGGGAGATCACAGACCTTCTCCTTGTAACAGGGATCTGGAGAGAAGAAGTAACGTCTGAAAATCACACTGGGTTTTACAGAGGGAAAGTTTGCCTGTTCCAACTTTACAACTCAGGGGCAAATGATACTTATGTGTTCTTAAAGATGAAAATGTAATGAGATGAAACACGGTGCACTGCTTATTCTTTGGGGCCACCACCTGGATAAAAGCACAAAGCCGGAGGACTCTGTTTATTGTCCACAATCAACAAATCCTGAAATTTCCATATGTAGCAGGATTCGAGGGTTCTGTTAGTAATACAGGATATGGCTGGTCAGCTCAGTCACCCATGGAATTACAGTGTCGGGCATGGATGCCAGTATTTTAGACCCAAACCGAGCATAAAAAACACAAAGTAAAATTCAGTGTCAGCACAAAGTTGACAGCGAATGATTATAACAGCTTCGAAGCTTGAAAAAGAGTGTAAATAACTAGGATCCCCTGCGGGCTCACTCAGCCTGCATACATAACAACCGTGATGGACAGCCTCCGTGGTAAAGTCGCGGGAAACGAGACACTAGAAAGATGCAAAAATTCCGCCAGCAAAGAGCCTTAACTGTCACCTTCCTGACTAAATCAGCTACTTTCATATAGGGAGAGAAACAGTGCAATAGGGACGCCTTTGGAAGGCCAATTGCCCTTTGCCTAGGAAGCAGGAATGTTAATTATCAGTTCTTCTGTGGTTATCAAGGTGCTGCAAACCCACCAGCGTTTGCACTTTGCGAACACTCCTCTCTCTGATCTTTAATCCTTAGTGCTTTTTTTTCCACAAAAGATTGTTATTCGGCACAACTGTGCTCATTTATAGAATGTAAAAATAAAGGCAAAAAAAAAAAAAAAAAAAAAAGAACTGTCTCCCACCCCAATTGAACTGTTAACTTCATGGATTGCTTTAACTGGCAATTTAATTTTCTTTTCATTTTATACGCATATGCACGCAAACATGCACACACGCATACCTTCATCAGGCAACGAACGGTTTCAAACCCTGAAAAACAAGTGCATCATGGCATGTGGCCTTCAGCCTGATATGACACGTATCAACTTTGTGAGTATAGAGCTTCATCGTCACTTGTACAGTACTTACAGACTCAAAGGAGAAAAGAAAGCAGCTGAGGTCTTCTGCACACACCTAGCTAACACTCCACAGGTTTGTAATTCATTTACAAGATAATTAATCAATTAGCAAATGATCCCTTTCCCCTCTGTTATTTATGCTGAATAAGAATTGCATCTCCAAATGAAATGGCAGACCACTTGTATTGAAACTTTGCCCTTCAAACACATTGGTCTTATTTATCTGAATTGAGCAGATGCTTTGCAATGCCAGCCCATTGTAACTGGACTGTTTGCTATTAGAACCTGAGTAAGATTTAAGCTAAACAGAAGAGCATAAATATGACATCCTATAGACATTCATGATGATCAACTGTGCTGTATCATCGCCAGCCATTGCTACTTATTCACATAGGAAAAGAGGGAGGAAATACACTTGACATTGCTAAAAGGGGAATAGTCCCTGGAAGGACAGGTGAAGATGGGGCTTACACAGTTATTGGCTCTAGAGTGCAACTCTGGGGTCTTAAAATGCAACTAAATTGCTAAGATGTATATATCCTGTTTATAGGCTCAACAATTCTTACTTCTTTCAGAGCTCCATATCATACTTGGCACCTCTTTGGAAAAGCAAAGATATCAGGCAGTTTCTTCTTAGGGACCAGGGTGTTTATCAGATCTCCCAGATAACCATCACTAAGGGGAAGGTCTGACAAGGATTCAAATCCTATCAGATCACACTCCTATGTGAGACTGGTCAAAAGAAGACATGGCTGTATATATGCATCCCCTTTACATCTCTGTGCCTAGAGCGACTGCACCGTAAAATATGAAAGTTGAACGAGGTGATTTTTTTGGTTCCTGGTACAGCTACATTACTAGGAATCTCTGCATTTTTCTATATTAACAGCACTCTTAGGTGAGATAACAGAAAACTCTTTCACTCTAGGCAGGGGAGGGATCTAAAATATTTCAGAAGAAAAGAGGAAAGTCCCCAGAATTATGCAGACACTTAAGCAGCCAAGTGAGCAGAGTCTGTTTCTGCTGCTGGGTTTTTAAGTCAACAATTATGTATTAAATTACATCTTGTACACAGAACAACAAAGGCATTTTTGGTCCATTTTTACAGGTGAGAAAATGGGTCAGCTATGTAAGACTGAACCTCAGGTGCTCAGATGACAGAAAAATCCCATCACCTATTCCGTTCCTGGGGGACTTCTGGGATGGGCTCAGAGCCTTGTGTAGTCACTTGCCAGGGCTTTAATAATAAAGCAGCTCCAAGGAAAACCTTCCCTGACCCTTTACTCTGTTGAGAAAGGACTTAAGGATAAAAAGCATCTGAATGTTTAAAAAAAAAAAAAAAAAAAAAACCTGTGAAACTTAGTAAATGAGAAAATTAGAGAAAGATCATTATAATATGAATGAATATCCCTAAAAACAAAGAAATGAAGCCCAAACTTTACTATTCTCTTGTCTTTTTCGAAAACAAAAACAAAAACAAAAAAAAAAAAGAAAAAGAAAAAATGAAACAATGGCCAAATGTGTACAGAAGCAAACTCTACTTGTTAGCTATGCTGAGCAAAGCTGGATTTGTTCATGCACAGGAATAGAAAGCACAACAGTGAATCTTGGAGGCATTATTTCTTAGCAAAATTAGCATAACCCAGCACATCAGAGTATTAAAATTTAAAAAGGATTTCAAACTGTCCTAGTATCATCAGCAGAGTCATGTCACAGATTTTTTTTTATTGGTTCGGCAGGCTAGGTGTAATTGTATCAATATTTTAATGCTTGATGCATATTGCCTGTGATACATTGCTTGCATAAATAAAAAGCACCAATATCCAATTGCCAATGAAATAATCACATACTCTAGATCTTTATTATATCATGCATTATTTAATTACAATAATCAGAGTCCTTTGGAAGGTAAAACAAGATTAAAAAGGTTTTGTTTTATTGGATCTATATATTTGATTTAAACTTTACATGTTAGCTTTACATTAAGAATTTATAAGGCATCAGTTCAAATGGTGCTATTATAAGAGTTTATTTCTTTTATAATTAGTACAGTACTCTTAAAGTACTCTGACTATGAGAGATAATATTTCAGTATTTTAATGAGCTTTTTAAGTGTAATTGATGTAACAATCATTGAATTACACATTTCTACCTGAAGAATAATGAAGGAAGCATTTTAATGAGAAATTTAATCATTATTAGCAAATGATCTACTAAACTGCCATTTGCTGACATTTAAAAGCTTAATAGCAGAAAACTGTATTTTCCTACTACATCTGCATCAACATCGATGGCGATTACTTTTCTATTACTCTGATTTCCCAGGTTAACTTTCTACCGTCACTAATTTATTTATAAATTTAAGAAAACTTTCTTTAACCCACAGTTGTCAGCTCCTTCCAGAAAGTGTGGGGCTTGACACTTAGAGGGATAATTTAAATAAATTAGCCCCTTTTCCAGCCCTCAGCAGTTTTCGGCATAAAAGGGCTCTTTCTTGTGAGTATTCATGCTTGCATCAGCTTGATTTTGATGAATGCCCTGCGAATTCCCTGATAGTACCTCAGACAGAGAGATCTTAGACCGATGTCAACAAGGGTTTTTAAAGCTCCCTCATTTCAAGAACACATCAGCATTCAGAGGCTGATAGACATGAGTAAGAGAGCCTACTATGCAGCTTTTGTCGGTTTCTGGGGTTGGGTTTTGCTGCTGGGTTTAGAGGAATCTCTATGCCATGGGAAGAGAGGGTAGAATGGAGACATCACAGTGAAGTCCATAACAACATGTTTTGGGGGTATAAAAAGAACCACAAGATAATACTAGGTAGGCAGGATTTACATAACCCATTGTAGACATGGAGAGTAACGAGGCAAGCTCAGTCTTCTGACTGAGCATTGGATAATGCAACGCTGAAGTCAGTACACAGGCTGGCATAGGCATGATACCTGGAGCAAGGACTAATACATAGGACCTTGCCTGCATTTTCCATGATCTGGCCATAACGGATAGTCATTTATAGGGCTCCTTACCTGGAGTGCCAATCCAACGGTGTGCTTTGTATGGTGTGAATTGTCAATCTAGAGGACAGAAAGTGGTTTAGATAGAAACACACTATTATGTATCCAACACACAGTGAGATCTTTTTGTTTTTTAAGTTTGAGTTTTGATTTAGCGTTATGGTGTGAGTAGGCAGGAGTGAGGAAAGAGAAAATGCCAGCATGTGACTCACACCCGCCTGCTGAGGGTCCCCTAAAGTCCTTGTCAGTCCAGAGATGCTGGGTTTGGCCCAGGTGCCAATTTCTTCCATCACAGAATTCTCACAGCCCTTTATTTTTTCCTCTCGCTTAAAGACTTTGCCCTTTTTCACTTTGCATGCTCTCAAAAAAATTTTCAGAATTAAAAAAAAATCATGTTTTATGTTCCTCATTACTGCGGGAGCCTGATTCTGTGGCTGCCTCTCCATAGCATATTGCCAACAGCGTGGTAGAGACTCCAGCCCTGACAGTTTGTGCTGGGCACCATGTCTGCGTATGCAATGTCCAGTTGTCCTATTGCATGCAAATAAGCAGATAATGATAAAATTAGTAAATGTCCTGCAAAGGGTTAGAGTACTCAAGGAAACATTGACAAAACATCTTTCAAGTGAAGGATAGAGCTGAGAAGTAATAGCTTACTTGGTTTTTGTGGGGTTTTTTGGGTGATAGTGATGTGGCATGTGATTGTTGATATTGTTTATTATGGAGGATACAAATGCCAAAACTCAAAAGAACAAGGTTGACATAATGTATTGGACTGTATTTCAAAGTTTATTCATAAATCACTTCTGATCCTACACTGAAAAGCAAAATTGCAAGACAGCACTCATAACGTGGATCTGTTTTTCTCATTACATGATAGTTACCTGTAAAAATGGTTCAGGTGTCATATCCAGAAAGGATATAGAGGATGGCACTGAGATTTATATGTGAATCTTTGGGTATCATTTGTTTATAAACACAATGTATACTTATAGAGATGCAATGTATTTTTTTAATCAATATTGAGTTGTAATTTTGATTTAAATAAGCATTTTCCCCCAGAACCCCAATATCAGAGGGAAATAAAAATGCAACATCAAGAAACACATAAGGGTATGTCTGACTGAAAATATAGAGTATTTTCAGAGCAGTTGGGTCAAGGTTAGCCATCAGAAATGATTACCAAATTAATATTAGAATGATACTATTCTATTGTGGTAGTACAATATAGCTAGGTACCCTGAATTGGTGGTGAGCCACCAAGTTTTTTATAATCATTATGCAGCTTTTTTTGGTTACGACTGAATTATAGTGATACATGTCCAACAGACAATTTGAAGCTAGTCTCAGAATAAGAAGTACAACTTTCTCCAAGATGGATAAATAAATAAACAGATTATTATTTTTATTGTTATTATATGCAGCACTAAACCTATGCAAAATAAAAATGGAGTGTATTCTAAAACATGGAAGAACTTTGTCTCCTGAGAGCATAATGAAATGAGCCCAGGACAACACGTAGCCCTAGCCACACAGTGATAAAGGCAACCACATGAGTTGTATAATGGTTGTGGATGCAAATTTAATTCCTTCAAGGGTGTCTCCAAATATTCTGGTATTCAAAAGTGTGCCATTAATGCAAAAAGGGCACATAGATGAAAGTAGGAGAAAATTAGAACAAAAATTATTTCAAATGAAAGGTGCTATTTGAACAAAAGCATCAGTATTCTTGTAAATATGTAATGATTCTCTTTTTGGTTAATCACCTGAGCTTTATTCCAGTATACTGGAATCTCAAAGACTTGAACTCATCCTGTTAGCAAACCAGGTATAAACAAATGCTACTTTAAAAAATGCACTTCTGAAAGAATCCATCTAAAGGTTGGGGGAGTGTGAGATGAAAACCACTGAGAAGGTTAACAATGCCCCCTCAGGGCAGCGTCCTGTTGCTGCCAACAAAGATGGTCAGGGACAAGTTCTCCCAACAGCTGCTAGGGCCTGTTCCCAATTCAGGAGATGCTACCAATCACATAAAAGCTTGTATGGAAGATCAGAAAGCACATTCAATGAAGAGAGTTTCCCCTTCTTTTGCTATCATTCAAGGAATGTTTTTTTCACCAAAGAATATAAAAGCCCACCCATGCAATCCCAGGTAAATATGAGTCCAATTAAGACTTTGGATCTACTTCATTGGTGCATCATTCCAGCTTTGATAAAACAATTGAAATATATACATATACATCTATTTACTTCCCACACATACACACAAACACACACACACACACATACACACACACACCTTAAATGCATGTGAATTTACTTCTTTTATAGGTAAAAGAACCATGACTCAGATTTTCCTGATTCCTTACTTTTCTTATTCTCTTTATCTGGTTACTGTTCCCTAATTTCTTTCTGGTGAAATTTGCTATCTCTCATTCTTTGCCTTTCCTTGTAGCTTTACCTCACCCTGGCTTCATGTGGCCTTGTGTCAGCTCATCATTCCATTATCCAGAGTGAAGAGATCAGAAGCAATGTGATGGTATGAGGTTGCCTAAAAACAAAATTACTTTCAATTTTATTTCTATCCAGGAGTCATTCTAGGAAATCGAGTAAGCATGTAAAAAATCAAAATTCTTTCCTAGATTTGGCAAACCTCAAGGTTGTGAGAGAACACCCCAGTGCCATCCAGTCCTGAATCTGGGAAAATACAGACATCTCTAAGGACTTGCTCGGCAGGCCCTCCTACATATAGGCTGTACCATTTCATTGCCACCTGAAATTCATTGTTAGTTAATCATTCCCAAGATAATGCCAGGTAAAGATGCTTGTTTGAACAGTAACAGAAGTTCCAGTTGAGCAAAAAATATGTTCACCTGAGAATTCAGACATATTCATGTATGTTCGAAAGACTGGTGGTGCAAGTTTCTTTCTGGTATATTTACATGAAAAATCGGGGTCTTCCTGGGGAAAAATTGACCTATGGAATAGACAGTTAAAGCAGAGATGCAGCCAGGCAATGTGGCTCGCACCTGTAATCCCAACAGTTTGGGAGGCCAAGGCGTCCAGATCACCTGAGGTCAGGAGTTTGAGTCCAGACTGACCAACATGATGAAACCCTGTCTCTACTAAAAATACAAAAAATAAAAATAAATAAATAGCTGGGCACGGTGGCAGGTGCTTGTAATCTCAGCTACTTGGGAGGCTGAGGCAGGAGAATTGCTTGAACCTGGAGGTAGAGGTTGCAGTGAGCCGAGATCACACCATTGCACCCCAGCCTGGGTGATGGAGTGAGACAAAAAAAAAAAAAAAAAAAAAGCAGAGATGCACAAGAGCATAATAGAGTGAGGCCGGGACAACAAATGGCTCTACTCACATAATCATATGGTGATAAAGGCAACCACATGAATTGTATGACGGTTGTGGATGCAAATTTAATTCCTTCAAAGGGGCCTCCAAATATGCTGCTATTCAAAAGTGTGCCACTAATGCAAAAAAAGGGCCAATAGATGAAAATAAAAAGAAGAACAATAATTAGTTCAAATGAAAGGTGAGCAATATCAACGCAGAGGGTCCTCTTTTAAGGTGCCCTACTAGACCCCAGTATTACATGGCTATTTACCCAGATGGCCTCCAGTCATTTGGGTATTTTCTGTAGTTCTGTGAATAAATTCTACTTTCTCCTAGGTGTTTTCCATAGATTAGCTCAAAAGTTACTTCCTTTGAATCCTGGGGTGGTATGACTGCAACAGGAGAGTCAGCAAAAACAAAGAAGAGTTTCATAAAACTTCAATGAGTTATTCATAGTCCAACAAGTCAGCAGCAGTGGCAACAATAATAGCCAATGTTCTCAACCCAGAAAACAACCAAATTCCCCTTTGGCAGAAGGCATGAAGCCCAGGTGTGAGTTGGCACCAACTGTCCAGGGAATGCCCTCAAGAGAGAAGGTACTCTTGGTATACATAGTTGTACCCTAGATATTAGACATGGGGAGGATGGACGCCTTTGTCAATGGGCATGAGAAGTGTCATCTTTACAGGTACCATGGAATA
This sequence comes from Macaca fascicularis, assembly GCF_037993035.2. Lineage (NCBI taxonomy): Eukaryota > Metazoa > Chordata > Mammalia > Primates > Cercopithecidae > Macaca > Macaca fascicularis. Next base: position 62,996,023 of record NC_088387.1, read on the forward strand.
GTCACCCTTTTGCAGTGGCAAGAGACATAATAATGGAGAAAAGGAGCAGGAGAAAGGAAAATGAAGACGTGCTCTTCTAAGAGGACTAGTTCAAGAAGTGTAAAGTTAGCTGCTCCCTGGAAATTCCTAGTACCAGACATGTAAGGAAGCCTGAGAAGATCATAGAGCCCTCAGGAAAGCAATCCAGGAAAACAGCCTCAGTGTTTGTTTCTGTAGTTTTGATCTTCCTCTGGACAGTGAAGGCCTGGGAGTCCTGAGTTACATTATCCTGGAAAAGTCACATGCTTGGAAATATGTAGAAACATGACTCCCATAGCCCTGAAGTGAAAACATTCATTATGAACTAAAAAAAGTGCTCATTTCTTTTATCAAACCTGACATCCATTTCAATGTTAACAACCTAAAGCCTTTCAAAACATGGTATGAGGACTCAATACTGTCTTTTGTAATTGCTTAAACTTTTATTAAAAACGTTTGGTCCTAGGCTCTGCGGATCTGTCATACAAAAGTGAGCAACACATTTGAATGGCAAATGATCCTGCGAAATGTCAGGCCCAGGAATAATTTTGGAGCTACAGTTGATTAAAAAATCGACAAAAATAAGTACTGCATAAAAGCAGAAAAACTTCTCATCTAGTTCTCAAAATTTTCTACACGATTTTTGAAGGCTCAGATTTACTTTTTTTCCTTTATCTTTTAGTGCAAAGCCATGGGTCTCCTAAGAAGAACCTATGCCTATTTTTATGGTGTGACTTTTTATTACAGGCGCCTACCATGGAGGTTGTCCAAATACAGCTTTAAACCTAAGTGCTACAGAATGTAGCTGGGATTGCTGGGTGGGTTAATACTATCAGGACAGGCTCCTTAGAAGCTTGTCTTGAATACCCCATTTCTGCTAGAGGCCGCCAATTGATTTTTCCTAGCAAATACAGTGAAGTCACTGAGGTAGAAAAAGCTTCCGGTCCATCAGAATTCATCGAAACAGAAAATTCAAACTTTAGGTCCGGGGTCTTTGTTTCCAACAAGAAGCCCATAAGTGAGCAACAAGAATGTTAACTTGACATTGCTTCCGACCAAGAGGGAGTAAAAGTGACCACATTTAACTTCTGCCTGAAAAAATAAAAAACAGATCATCACAGTGGTTTTCAAGACACTAGATAGCAGGCAACAAAGGACAGTAGTCCCTAAGGGATGTGAAACAAGTGAGGTGAACTCGGCAATTGCCATAAAATACACTTCGAGAATTTCTAGGCTGCAGTACAGGGACGAGGAACCTGGGCAGAGCACAGCCCAATCCTTAGTTGACGAGACTGAGCTGAGAGTATAGGGAGACAAAGGCAGCTGACAGTTCACAAGACAGTGCCAGAGAGAAGAGGGCTGCCCAGAGAAGGGGTCTTGGGAATCTGCAGAGGCCCTCAGAGTACTTAAGCAGAGTAGTTATTAGCATAGGCCTGTGATGAAACTGCCTGAGGCCAGGGAAAGAAGTATCCAAAAGGATTACAGAAAACAGTGCCAGGTGGCCACAGAGGGCTGAGAAGAGTGTTTGTTCCCACCAGCAAGGAAATGTCATAATTCACAGCGCACTGTGAAGAGTACACAGGAGTTTCTTGCCTCACTACTGGGAAACAACTAGTGCTAGACCAAACACTGCTCTGGACTCAATTAAAAACCTTAAAAGTAAGACCTTCCAAAATTAAACCTACAGGTAACTTAGTTGTGTCCCAGAACAAAAGACAAAAATACTTATGTAAATGCAAAAATAATCAGCGTCCAACAGGGTAAAATCACAGTTCCTGAGATTACCAGACATGTAAAGAATCAAGAAAAGAAAAGAAAAAAGAAAAGAAAGGAGAAAAGAAAAGACAACCAAAACCTTAAGGAGAAGAAAAATCAGTAATTAAAACTAACCCAAAATAGGCACAGATGTTAGTATTAGAAGATGAGGCCATTAGAACAAATATTATAACTCCATTTTATATATTCAAAAAGTTAAGAAAAGACATAAAGGATAAAAAAGATCAAAATCAAACTTCCAGAGAACTAACCTGGATGGGATTAACAGAATATTAGTAATTGTAGAAGAAAAGATCAGTGAATTTGAAGACAGCAATAAAAACCATCCAATACAAAAGAGCAGCCTGAGTGCAGGGGTTCATACTTACAATTCCAACACTTTGGGAGGCCAAGGTGGGAGGATTACTTGAGACCAAGAGTTTAAGAGCAGGCTGGGCAATGCAGCGAGACACCATCTCTACAAAAATAGAAATAAAAAATTAGCCAGGCATGGTGGAGCACACCTAGTCCTAGCTACACAGGAGACTGAGGCAAGAAAATCACTCAAGCCCAGGAGTTCAAAACAGCAGTGAGCTATGACCACACCACTCTAATCCAGCCTGGGTGACAAAGTGAAACCCTCCCTGTCTGTAAACAAAACAAAACAGAAACAAAAACAAAACCAAAAGCAAAAAATAAAAAGAACAAAACAATAATTTTTTAAAACATCAGTGAGCTGAGGGACAGCTTAATGTTGCCTAATATACATGTAATTGATATCCTATAAGGAGAGGATGGAAGTGGAGAAAAAATTTGAAGAAATTATGCCTGAAATGTTTTCAAATTTGATGAAAACTATAAACTCCAAATTCAAGAATCTCAATGAGCTCAAGTACAGGAAACATAAAGAAAAACTACCCCCAATTGATCAAACCCGGTGAGAAAAAAAAGTTTTAAAAGTAGCCAAAGAAAGAGCCACAAGACACACAGAGGAAGACAGATGAGAGTTACAGCATATTGCTCTTCAGAAACAGTGCAAAGGAGAAGCCAGTGGAGCAACACCTTTAAAGTACAGATAGAAAAAAAAAAGTAACTATTAAACTAGAATTCCATACCAGGGAACATATTTTTCTAATGTAAAGATGAAATAAAAATTGGTTTCAGATGTATAAAAGCTGAAAAATTCAGGACCAACAGGTTTGCATGACAAGAAATGTTAAGGAAACCTCATCAGGAGAAAAATAAATGACACCAAATGAAAACCTGAGTGTCTAAAAAAAGATTGAAGAGCCTTGGAAATAGTAACAAATAGGTAAGTAGTTAAGATGTTTTTGTTATGATTTAAATTTCTTTAAAGGATAACTGATTATTTCAACCAAATGATGACAATGTGGTGTGGGATTTATAACACATAATTATATCAGAAAAATGTATGAAGCAATAGCATAAAGAACGGGAGGAAAACACTAGAAGGATACTAATGTAAGGTTCTTATACTCTACCTGACATGGTACGGTAATACTTTATGTAGAATGTGATTAAAGGTATATATTATAAGCCCTAAAGCAAACACTAAAAAGAAAGAAAACAAGAGTTATAACTAATAAGCCAATAAAGGAGACAAAAATGTAATAATAAATAATAGTATGTTTGGGTTTGTGTACTCACCCAAACCTCATGTCTAATTGTAATCCCCAATGTTGGAGATTGGCCTGTTAGGAGATGATTGGATCATGAGGGCAGGTTTCCCTTTTGGTGTTGTTCTCCTGACAGTGAGTGAGGTACCACAAGATGTAGTTGTTTAAAAGTGTGTAGCACTTCCCACCTCTCTCTCTTCCTCCTGCCCTGGCCATGTGAAGATGTGCCTGCTTCCCCTTCCCCTTCTGCCATGATTGGAAGTTCCCCGAGGCCTCCCCAGCCATGCTTCCTGTACAGCCTGTGAAACTGTTAGCCAATTAAACCTCTTTTCTTTATAAATTACCCAATATCAGATATTTTTATAGCAGTGTGAAAATGAACACAAATAATCCAAATAATCACCCAGAAAAGTTAAAAAAAAGAGTTAGAAAAAAAGAAATGGAACAAATAGAAAACAGAAAGATAATAGACTTAGTTTTTTCCATACAGGTCAATAATCATATTAAATAAAAATGGTTTAAACGCCTTGTGTTAGTCCAATCTCACACTGCTATGAAGAAGTGCCTGAGACTGGGTAATTTGTAAAGGAAAGAGGTTTAATGGACTCACAGTTCCATATGGCTGGGGAAGCCTCAGAAAACTTACAATCATCACAGAGGGGAAGCAGACACATCCTTCTTCACATGGTGGCAGGAGAGAGAGAAGTACAGAGTGAAGTGGGGAAAGACCCTTATAAAACCACCAGATCTCATGAAACCTCACTATCATGAGAATAGCATGAGGAAACTGGCCCCATGATCTAATCACCTCCCATGAGGTACCACCCTCAACATGTGGGGATTACAATTCAAGACGAGATTTTGGGTGGGGATACAGCCAAACCATATAATTCCACCCCTGGCCTCTCCCAAATCAGGTTCTCACATTTCAAAACACAATCATGCCTTACCAACAGTCCCTCAAAGTCTTGACTCATTCTGAAATTAACCCCAAAGTCCAAATCCAAAGTCTCATTTGGACAAGGCAAATCTATTCTGCCTATGACCCTGTAAAATCAAAAGCAAGTTAGCTACTTCCTAGATATAACGAAGGTACAGGCATTGAGTAAATACACCCACTTAAAATTGGAAACATTGGCCAAAACAAAGGTGCTACGGGACCGATGCAAGTCCAAAACCCAGCAGGATAGTCATTAAGTCTCAAAGTTACAAAACGATCTTCTTTGACTCTGTGTCTCACATCCAGGTCATGCTGATGCACTAGTGGGCTCCCATGGCCTCGGGCAACTCTGCCTCTGGGGCTTTGCAGGGTACAGTCCCCCTCTCAGCTGCTTTCATGGGCTGGCACTGAGTGTCTGCGGCTTTTCCAGGCACATGGTGCAAGCTGTCAGTGGATCTACCATTCTGGGGTCTGGAGGATGGTGGCTCTTTTCTCACAGCTCCACTAGGCAGTACCCCAGTGGGGATTCTGTGTGGGGCTCTGACCCCACATTTCCCTTCCCCACTGCCCTAACAGAGGTGCTCTATGCGGGCTCCGCCCCTGTAGCAAACTTCTGCCTGGATATCCAGGTGTTTCCATACATCCTCTGAAATATAGGCGAAGGTTCCCAAACTTCAATTCTTGACTTCTGTGCACCCATAGGCCCAACACCACATGTAAGCCACCTAGGCTTGGGGCACTCCCTGAGACAACAGTCTGAGCTTCTTTTAGCCACACATTAGCTTCTTTTAGCCACAGCTGGAATGCAAGGCACCAAGTCCCAAGACTGCACAAAGCAGCAAGGCAGCGGACTTAGCCCATGAAATCATTTTTTTCCTGTTAGGCCTCTGGGCTTCTGATGGGAAGGGCTGCTGTGAAGCCCTCTGACATGCCCTGGAGACATTTTCGCCATTGTCTTGGCAATTAACATTTGGCTCCTCCGTACTTATACAAATTTCTGCAGCCAGCTTGAATTTCTCCTCGGAAAATGGGTTTTTCTTTTCTACCACATTTTCAGGCTGCAAATTTTCCAAATTTTTATGCTCTTTTGCCTCTTGAATGCTTTGGTACTTACAAATTTCTTCTGCTGGATACCCTAAATCATCTCTCTCAAGTTCAAAGTTCTACAGATCTCTAGGGCAGGGGTAAAATGCTGCCATCCTCTTTGCTAAAGTGTAGCAAGAGACACCTTTGTTCCAGTTCCCAAGAAGTTTCTCAGCTCTGTCTGAGACCACCACAGCCTGGACTTTATTGTTCATATCACTATCAGCATTTTGGTCAAAGCCATTCAACAAGTCTCTAGGAAGTTCCAAACTTTCTCACATTTTCCTGTCTTCTTCTGAGCCCTCTAAACTCTTCCAACCTGTGTCTGTTACCCAGTTCCAAAGTTGCTTCCACATTTTTGGGTATTTTTTTTTTTTTTTCAGATAGAGTCTTGTTTTGTCACCCAGGTTGGAGTGCAGTGGCGCATGGTCTCTGCTCACTGCAAGCTCCACCTCCCAGGTTCACGCCATTCTCCTGCCTCAGCCTCCTGAGTAGTAGGGACTACAGGTGCCTGCCACCACACCTGGCTAATTTTTTGTACTTTTAGTAGAGACAGGGTTTCACCGTGTTAGCTAGGATGGTCTCAATCTCCTGACCTTGTGATCTACCCGCATTGGCCTCCCAAAGTGCTGGAATTGCAGGTGTGAGCCACCATATCCAGCCATTTTTGGGTATCTTTACAGCAGTGCTCCACTCTCTGAAGTACCAGCTTACTCTATTAGTATGTTCCCACACCGCTATGAAGAAAATATTTAAGACTGGTAATTTACAAAGGAACAATTTTTTTTTAAAATTATACTTTAAGTTCTAGGGTACATGTGCACAATGTGCAGGTTTGTTACATATGTATACATGTGCCATGTTGGTGTGCTGCACCATTAACTTGTCATTTACATTAGGTATATCTCCTAATGCTATCTTTTCCCCATTCGCTCTCCCCACAATAGGACCCGGTGTGTGATGATCCCTTTCCTGTGTCCAAGTGATGTCATTTTTCAATTCCCACCTATAAGTGAGAACATGTGGTATTTGATTTTGTGTTCTTGCAATAGTTTGCTGAGAATGATGGTTTCCAGCTGCATCCATGTCCCTACAAAGGACACAAACTCATCCTTTTTTATGGCTGCATAGTATTCCATGGTGTATATGTGCCACATTTTCTTAATCCAGTCTGTCACCGATGGACATTTGGGTTGATTCCAAGTCTTTACTGTTGTGAATAGTGTCGCAATAAACATATGTGTGCATGTGTCTTTATAGCAGCATGACTTATAATCCTTTGGGTATATACCCAGTAATGGGATGGCTGGGTCAAATGGTATTTCTAGTTCTAGATCCTTGAGGAATCGCCACACTGTTTTCCACAATGGTTGAACTAGTTTACAGTCCCACCAACAGCATAAAAGTGTTCCTATTTCTCCACATCCTCTCCAGCACCTGTTGTTTCCTGATTTTTTAAAGATTGCCATTCTAACTGGTGTGAGGTGGTATCTCATTGTGTTTTTTGATTTGCATTTCTTTGATGGCGAGTGATAATGAGCAATTTTTCATGTGTCTGTTGGTTGTATGAATGTCTTCTTTTGGGAAGTATCTGTTCATATCCTTTGCCCACTTTTTGATGGGGTTGTAAATTTGATTGAGTTCATTATAGGTTCTGGATATTAGCCCTTTGTCAGATGAGTAGATTGCAAAAATTTTCTCTCATTCTGTAGATTGCCTGTTCACTCTGATGGTAGTTTGTTTTGCTGTGCAGAAGATATTTAGTTTAATTAGATCCCATTTGTCAATTTTGGCTTTTGTTGCCGTTGCTTTTGGTGTTTTAGACGTGAAGTCCTTGCCCATGACTATGTCCTGAATGGTATTACCTAGGTTTTCTTCTAGGGTTTTTATGGTTTTAGGTCTAACATTAAGTCTCTAATCCATCTTGAATTAATTTTCATATAAGGAGTAAGGAAAGGATCCAGTTTCAGCTTTCTACTTATGGCTAGCCAATTTTCCCAGCACTTATGGCTAGCCAATTTCCTCATTTATTAAATAGGGAAACCTTTCCCCATTTCTTGTTTTTCTCAGGTTTGTCAAAGATCAGATGGCTGTAGATGTGTGGTATTATTTTTCAGGGCTCTGTTCTGTTCCATTGGTCTATATCCTGGTTTGGTACCAGTACCATGCTCTTTTGGTTACTGTAGCCTCGTAGTATAGTTTGAAGTCAGGTAGTGTGATGCCTCCAGCTTTGTTCTTTTGGCTTAGGATTGTCTTGGCAATGCAGGGTCTTTTTTGGTTCCATATGAACTTTAAAGCAGTTTTACCAATTCTGTGGAGTAACTCATTGGTAGCTTATTGGGGATGGCATTGAATCTATAAATACCTTGGGCAGTATGGCCATTTTCACAATATTGATTCTTCCTATCCATGAGCATGGAATGTTCTTCCATTTGTTTGTGGCCTATTTTATTACAGTGAGCAGTGGTTTGTAGTTCTCCTTGAAGAGGTCCTTTACATCCCTTGTAAGTTGGATTTCTAGGTATTTTATTCTCTTTGAAGCAATTGTGAATGGGAATTCACTCATGATTTGGCTCTCTGTTTGTCTGTTATAGGTGTATAGGAATGCTTGTGATTTTTGTGCATTGATTTTGTATCCTGAGACTTTGCTGAAGTTGCTTATCAGCTTAAGGAGATTTTGGGCTGAGACAATGGGGTTTTCTACATATACAATCCTGTCATCTGCAAACAGGGGCAAATTTGACTTCTTCTTTTCATAACTGAATACCCTTGATTTCTTTCTCTTGCCTGATTACCCTAGCCAGAACTTCCAACACTATGTGAATAGGAGTGGTGAGAGAGGGCATCCCTGTCTTGTGCCAGTTTTCAAAGGGAATGCTTCCAGTTTTTGCCCATTCAGTATGATATTGGCTGTGGGTTTGTCATAAATAGTTCTTATTATTTTGAGATACATTCCATCAATACCGAGTTTATTGAGAGTTTTTAGCATGAAGGGCTGTTGAATTCTGTCAAAGGCCTTTTCTGCATCTATTGAGATAATCATGTAGTTTTTGTCTTTGGTTCGGTTTATATGCAGGATTACATTTATTGATTTGCATATGTTGAACCAGCCTTGCATCCCAGGGATGAAGCCCACTTGATCATGGTGGATAAGCTTTTTGACGTGCTGCTGGATTCAGTTTGCCAGTATTTTATTTAGGATTTTTGCATCGATGTTCATCAGGGATATTGGTCTAAAATTCTCTTTTTGTGTTGTATCTCTGTCAGGCTTTGGTATCAGGATGATGTTGGCCTCATAAAATGAATTAGGGAGGATTCCCTCTTTTTCTAATGATTGGAATAGTTTCAGAAGGAATGGTACCAACTCCTTCTTGTACTTCTGGTAGAATTTGGCTGTGAATCCATCTGGTCCTGGACTTTTTTTGGTTGGTAGGCTATTAATTATTGCCTCAATTTCAGAGGCTGCTATTGGTCTATTCAGGGATTCGACTTCTACCTGGTTTAGTCTTGGGAGGGTGTATGTGTCCAGGAATTTGTCCATTTCTTCTAGGTTTTCTAGTTTATTTGCATAGAGGTGTTTATAGTATTCTTTGATGGTAGTTTGTATTTCTGTAGGGTAGGTGGTGATATCCCCTTTATCATTTTTTATTGCGTCTATTTGATTCTTCTCTCTTTTCTTCTTTATTACTCTTGCTAGTGGTCTATCAATTTTGTTGATCTTTTCAAAAAACCAGCTCCTGGATTCATCGATTTTTTTTGAGGGTTTTTTGTGTTTCTATCTCTTTCAGTTCTGCTCTAATCTTAGTTATTTCTTGCCTTCTGCTAGCTTTTGAATATGTTTGCTCTTGCTTCTCCAGTTCTTTTAATTGTGATGTTAGGGTGTCAATTTTAGATCTTTTCTGCTTTCTCTTGTGGGCATTTAGTGCTATAAATTTCCCTCTACACACTGCTTTAAATGTGTCCCAGAGATTCTGGTATGTTGTATCCTTCTTCTCATTGGTTTCAAAGAACATCTTTATTTCTGCCTTCATTTCATAATGTACCCAGTAGTCATTCAGGAGCAGGTTGTTCAGTTTCCATGTAGTTGAGCAGTTTTGATTGAGTTTCTTAGTCCTGAGTTCTAGTTTGATTGCACTGTGGTCTGAGAGACAGTTTGTTATAATTTCTCTTCTTTTACATTTGCTGAGGAGTGCTTTACTTCCAACTATGTGGTCAATTTTGGAATAAGTGCGATGTGGTGCTGGGAAGAATGTATAGTCTATTGATTTGGGGTGGAGAGTTCTGTAGATGTCTATTAGGTCTGCTTGGTGCAGAGTTGAGTTCAATTCCTGGATATCCTTGTTAACTTTCTGTCTCATTGATCTGTCTAATGTTGACAGTGGGTTGTTAAAGTCTCCCATTATTATTGTATGGGAGTCTAAGTCTCTTTGTAAGTCTCTAAGGACTTGCTTTATGAATCTGGGTGCTCCTGTATTGGGTGCATATATATTTAGGATAGTTAGCTCTTCCTGATGAATTGATCCCTTTACCATTATGTAATGGCCTTCTTTTTCTCTTTTGATCTTTGATGGTTTAAAGTCTGTTTTATCAGAGACTAGGATTGCAATCCCTGCTTTTTTTTGTTTTCCATTTGCTTAGTAGATCTTCCTCCATCCCTTTATTTTGAGCCTATGTGTGTCTCTGCATGTGAGATGGGTCTCCTGAATACAGCAAACTGATGGGTCTTGACTCTTTATACAATTTGCCAGTCTTTGTCTTTTAATTGGACCATTTAGTCCATTTACATTTAAGGTTAATATTGTTATGTGTGAACTTGATCCTGTCATTATGATATTAGCTGATTATTTTGCTTGCTAGTTGATACAGTTTCTTCCTAGTATCGATGGACTTTACATTTTGACATGTTTTTGCAATGGCTGGTACCTGTTTTTCCTTTCCATGTTTAGTGCTTTCTTCAGGATCTCTTGTAGGGCAGGCCTGGTGGTGACAAAATCTCCCAGCATTTGCTTGTCTGTAAAAGATTTTATTTCTTCTTCACTTATTAAACTTAGTTTGGCTGGATATGAAATTCTGGGTTGAAAATTCTTTTCTTTAAGAATGTTGAATATTGGCCCCCACTCTCTTCTGGCTTGTAGAGTTTCTGCCGAGAGATCTGCTGTTAGTCTGATGGGCTTCCCTTTGTGTGTAACCCGACCTTTCTCTCTGGCTGCCCTTAACATTTTTTCCTTCATTTCAACTTTGATGAATCTGACAATTATGTGTCTTGGAGTTGCTCTTCTTGAGGAGTATCTTTGTGGCGTTCTCTGTATTTCCTGAATTTGAATGCTGGCCTGCCTTACTAGGTTGGGGAAATTCTCCTGGATGATATCCTGCAGAGTGTTTTTCAACTTGGTTCCATTTTACCCATCACTTTCAGGAACACAAGTCAGACGTAGATTTGGTCTTTTCACATAATCTCATACTTCTTGGAGGCTTTGTTCATTTCTTTTTACTCTTTTTTTCTCTACACTTCTCACTTCATTTCATTCATTTGATCTTCAATCGCTGATACTCTTTCTTCCAGATGATTGAGTCGGTTACTGAAGCTTGTGCATTTGTCATGTAGTTCTCCTGTTATGGTTTTCATCTCTATCAGTTATTTTAAGGGCTTCTCTACATTGATTATTCTAGTTAGTCATTCGTCAAATCTTTTTACAAGGTTTTTAGTTTCTTTGCGCTGGTTATGTAGTTCCTCCTTAGCTCTGAGAAGTTTGATTGACTGAAGCCTTCTTCTCTCAACTCATCAAAGTCATTCTCTGTCCAGCTTTGTTCTGTTGCTGGCTATGAGCTGCATTCCTTTGGAGGGGGAGATGCACTCTGATTTTTTGAATTTCCAGTTTTTCTGCACTGCTTTTTCCCCATCTTTGTGGTTTTATCTGCCTTTGGTCTTTGATGATGGTGACGTACTGATGGGGTTTTGGTGTGGGTGTCCTTTCTGTGTGTTAGTTTTCCTTCTAACCATCAGGACCCTCAGCTGTAGGTCTGTTGGAGTTTGCTTGAGGTCCACTCCAGACCCTGTTTGCCTGGGTATCAGCAGTGGAGGCTGCAGAAGATAGAATATTGCTGAACAGTGAGTGTTGCTGTCTGATTCTTGCTCTGGAAGCTTCATCTCAGGGGTGTACCCTGCCGTGTGAGGTTTGAGGTGTCTGCACCTAGTGGGGTATGTCTCCCAGTTAGGCTACTCAGGCATCAGGGACCCACTTGAACATGCAGTCTGTCCATTCTCAGATCTCAACCTCCATGCTGGGAGCTCCACTGCTCTCTTCAAAGCTGTCAGACAAGGGCATTTACCCCTGTCAAGGTTTCTGCTGCTTTTTGTTTAGCTATACCTTGTCCCCAGAGGAGTCTACAGAGGCAGGCCGGCCTCCTTGAGCTGTGGTGGGCTCCACCCAATTCAAGCTTCCTGGCAGCTTTGTTTATCTACTTAAGCCTCAGCAATGGCTGGCACCCCTCCTCCAGCCTTGCTGCTGCCTTGCAGTTAGATCTCAGACTGCTGTGCTAGCAATGAGGGAGGCTCCGTGGGCATGGGGCCCTCTGGGCCAGGTGTGGGATATAATCTCCTGGTGTGCCGTTTGCTAAGACCCTTGGTAAAGCACAGTATTAGGGTGGGAACTACCCGATTTTCCAGGTGTTGTGTGTCTCACTTTCCTTTGGCTAGGAAAAGGAATTCCCTTCCCCCTTGCACTTCCCAGGTGAGGCTTTGCCTCGCCCTGCTTCAGCTCTTACTGGTCGGGCTGTACCCATGGACCAGCACCAACTGTCTGACATGCCCCAGTGAGATGAACCCAGTACCTCAGTTGAAAATGCAGAAATCACCCATCTTCTGTGTCACTCACACTGGGAGCTGGAGGCTGGAACTGTTCCTATTTGGCCATCTTGGGCACCTCAGAAATATTTTTACTTGACTCATGGCTCCACATGGCTACGGAGTCCTCAGGAAACTTACAATCATGGCAAGAGGGAAAGCAGATACATCCTTCTTCACATGGTGGCAGGAGAGCGAAGTGCAGAGTGAAGTGAGGAAGAGCCCCTTATAAAATCATCAGATCTTGTGAGAACTCCACTCACTATAATGAAAACAGCAATGGGGGAACCACCCCCATGATCTAATCACCTTCCATGAGGCCCCTTGCCCCAGCATGTGGGGATTACAATTCAGATTACAATTCAAGATGATATTTTGGGTGGGGACACAGCCAAACCATATCACACCCCAATTAACAAGCAAAAATTGTCAAAAAATAATTTAAAAAATGAATGGCCTATACACCATTTACAAGAAGCATATTTTATATATAAAGAAACAAATACTTTAAAAGTATAGAAAAAGATGTTCCATTCTAATGATAACCAAAAGAAAGCTGGAGTGACTACATTAATATCAGACAATGTACACACCAAGGGAAAGACTATGAGCTAACTGAGCAGTGGACAAGAAGGTAATTTCATAATGATAAAAGGATCGGTACATAAAAATTCTAAATGTGTATATATGTAATAAAATATCTTCAAAATATACATGAAGCAAAACTGAGAGCTACATGGAGAAATAGACAAATTTATAAATTTAATCTAGAAATCTAATATCTCTTTCTTAATAATTGATAGAAAAAAAAACTGTTAGGACATAGAGATTTTACAATGGTATCAACCAAATTAACTTAATCGATACATATATATAGAACACTCCATCTTACAACCATTAGAAAATACATTCTCTCTTGAGCCCTGGAGGTTGAAGCTGCAGTGAGTCATGATCACCCCACTGTACTTCAGCCTGGGTGACAGAATGAGACCCTGTCTCAAAAAATTCTACTTTCCAAATGTGCTACAAACACCAAGATAGGCTATCTTCAGAGCCATAAAAATATGTCTCCATAAATTTAAAAGAATTCAAGTCTTAAAAAATATCTTTTCTAACTTCAAAGGAAGTTAAGTAGGAAATCAAAAGAAAAGAATTTCCCAAATATTTAGAAATTTTAACACATTTCTAAATAAACCATAGGTTAAAGAAGAAATCAAAAGGGAAAGTAGAAAGTAATTTGAACTGAATGGAAATGAAAACACAGTGTGTCAAAATTTGTGAATTCCAGTAAAGCAGTACTGGGGGTTGGGGAGGGTATTTATAACAAAAAATGCATATATAAGAAAAGAAGAAAGGTCTTAAATCAATAAACTCAGCTTTTACCATAAGAAACAAAAGCAACAACCACACAGAAAAAGGTAATTTAAAGTAAAGAGAAGAAAAGGAATAATAACTATCAGAGAAGAAATCTGTGAAATAGAAAATAGAAAAATGATTTTAAAAAATCAGTAAAACCAGAATCAGATTCTTTGAAAAAAAATCAATAAAATTGGTAAACTTACAGCCAGATTAATTCGCAAAAAGGGAGAGGAGATATAAATTACCAAATTCAGGAAAGACAGAGGTGACATCATTACAATTTTCAGAACATTTAAAGGATAAGGGAATACTATATACAACCTTATGTCGATAAATTCAACATCTTAGATGAAATGAAAAAATTTCATGAAGTAACAAACTACCAACACTCACTCAAGAAGAAATAGATAATTTGAGTAGCCCTATTACATATTTTTATTTATTTTAAAGTTTAAAACTTTCCCAGAAAGAAAACTCTAAAATCAAATGACTTGACTGGTGAATTCTTCCAAACATATAAGAAAATAATAATAGTGCCAATTTCACATAAATTATTTTATAAAATCAGAGAAGAAGGAATAATTCCCACCTCATTCTATGAAACCAGCATTAGTCTAAAAGCACAATAAAAAATAGGCATTACAAAAAAACTACTGATCAAATCCTTCATGGACATAAATGTAAGCATTTTCAAAAACATTTTAGAAAATACAATTTTGGCATGAACAGATTTTGCTTGAAAACCCAAATATATCAAAGTTAATGAGATCACAGAGAGTGGGGGGCTATATCATGTTGTCAACTCCTTCAGTAAAAAGTTTCCTATTTTCACAGAGCCAAAAAAGCAAATGTTCTCCTTATTCACTAACTTGACTGGGATTTGAAGGTATAGAGTATTGTTTAGATAACAAATTCTGGAGTCACAGATGCCTAGGATTGAATTTTAGCTCTATCTCTTACTAGCTTTATAACTTGGGAACATTACTTATCTTCCCTGTGCTTCAATTTTATCAGCCATAAAATAGAGATGAGAATATCTTTTTCCCATAGGCTTGTTACAAGGATTAAACAAGTTAATACTTGTAAAATGTTTAGAACAACTGAATGGCTGGGATGTAGTAAGTGCTCACTTAGTCTGACAGGGAGCAGCTGTGGCGAGAGGAGTAATCATATCATGTGAAGAGCCATAAAAGATACCCCTGAACTCAGTACTAAAGAATGTGCTTGGTAAACACATCAGGGAGAAAGCAAGGAAATGAACATACCACATAAAGTGACCAGCATAAACAAGCACTTAGCAGCTATAAAGGTTATTGGTATTTTCCAGAAACTGAGTAAGCTAATAAGTATTGAGCATAGAATACATTTTTTTGGAATGTGGGGAAGGGGGAGTATGAGGGAGGGGCACACCTATAGGAGGCATAAAAGCTGGAAACTAAGAACAGATAATGTAGAGCCTTGTGTGCCATATTAAAGCAGTGCAATTTTATCCCAGTCAATGTAGGAAACCATCAAAGAATTTAACACAAGAATGTGTCATAGCCAGATCTATATTTTTAAAGATAATTTTGGTAAAACTAAGGAAAATAGATACAAAAGAAGGAAGCTAAAGGCCAGGGGACTGGCTAAGAACTGATGACTGTATTCGTTTACCTACTGCTGCTGTAACAAACTCCCACAAATTTCGTGGCTTAAGAGAGCACAAATTTATTAGCTTTCAGTTCTGCAGGTTAGAAGTCTGACACAGGTCTCACTGGACTCAAATCAAGGTGTTGGCAGGGCTACCATTCTTCTAGAGGCTGTTGGGAGAATCCATTTCCTTGTCCTTTATTTATGACCACATTCTCCATCTTTAAAGCCAGCAACACTGGGTCAAGTCCTTCTTAAGTCAAATCATTTTCACTCCTCTTCTGTCCCCCTCTTCTACACTTAAAGATCCCTGTCATTAAATTGGACCCACTGCCATAATCCATGATAATCTCCCTAAAGTCAGTTGATTAGCAACCTTAAACCCATCTGCGATCTTAATTCCCCTTTGACATATAATGTAACATATTCACAGGCTCTGGGGACTAGGACCTGGACACCTTTGTGGGGTCATTATTCTTACCTCAGAAGCTATTATAAAACCTCAAGTAAGAGATAATAAGGGCCTGAATCAAGGTGGTGACACTGGAAATAGGAAGGGACATACAAGAGAGTGCTTTTAGATGCTTAATTAAAGGATATCAGCTGGGTGCAATGGCTCATGCCTGTAATCCCAGCACTTGGGGAGGCGAGGAAGGAAGATTACTTGAATCCAGAAATTTGAGGCAGCAGTGAGCTATGATCATGCCACTGCACTACAGACTGGGTCACAGAGCAAGATCCTGACTCAAAAACAAATAATAAAAATATAGAAGAATATAGTGATTCATTTGGATGGCTTTAGAGTGTATAGAAAACATGAGGAAGAATAGGAAATTAAGGATGTCTCCTACTTAAATTTGAACAGCTTGATGAAATATGATGCCACTAACTTATGAGTTGAATGTCTACTATGTAAACATAAAGTTCTCTTAGAATATTATGGGTGAGATGCCCAAAAGGTTGTTGGAAATTTGGTCTGAAGTTCAGGAAAGCAGTGATGCTGATAACTAAGATTTGAGCATTTTCAAGTAATTTAATATCTCCAACAGAGTAGCTTGCTGTAAGTTACCAAGCACATTAAAGACAAACACACACATGCCCACTGATTATTCAGCAGCTCTTGTTGGTGCTAGCTAACATTTAACATGAGAAAATAAGACATATCCAAAAAATAAAATGTAAATGATCAATCATATCTGCAGCTGATCTTCACTGGTAGCTCTTAAGAAGAGCAAAGACAAGTCTAATGGTGAATCCCCACAGAGGTGGGATCCCCAAGCCCAAGGAATGTGGAAATGTTGATGAGGATATGTTCTGCCCTAAACAAAAATGGGACACTGGATGCAACCCATGACTTTCCAGCCCCATGTTTACATGTGCTATAGTTTGAATATGCTATGGTTTTGTGTCCCTCCAAAATCGCTGTTGAAACTTAATCCCCAATGCAACAGTATTAAGAGATGAGGCCTTTAGGAGGTGATTAGGTCATGAGGGCTCCTCCCTTGTGAATGGGATTAAGGGCTTTATTAAAGAGGCTTCACAGAGTATTTGGTCCCTTTTTACCCCTCTGTTCTACCATATGAGGATGCAGTGCTTAAAGTGCCATCTTGGAAGCAGAGAGTAGCCCTCACCAGAAACCAAACTTGCCAGAACCTTGGATCTTGGACTTCCCAGACCCCGGAACTGTGAGAAAATAAATGTTTCTGGGTATTTATAAAATACCCAGCCTTAGGGTATTTTATAGCAGCACAAATGGACAAAGACATCATGTTTTGTCTCTCACAGGAACACCTATGGAAATATATATTTATCCCAGTAGAAACCAGGTTTCTATTTAAAATATAGGGAGGATCTCCCCATTTGTGAGACGCTCCAACTATATATCTATATCAATCTTAAAAAGGCATTGTTTAATTCACTAGTGCTGAAAAACTAAGTGGTATAATGATGTTAATATGCCTACAAAAGATGGCAATTTAAAAAATTTTCTTAGAGAAAGACAAGACCTGAGGTATTATACAGGTCTATTAATTCCCAGCAATGCAAATGATGCACAGTCTAAACCAGGAGTAATAAAATGCCCTGCAACAACAACAACAACAAAAACCTGAGAATTCCATATATATGCCTAGGGGGAGGGTAGGTGGGAAGGCAGGGTGGAAATGTCCATTTAAATATAGAACCTTGATTAATTTTCTTCTATAGAGGAACCATAATAACCAAAAACAAGCTCACGGATGTAGTGGTGGTGACATATGAGTTGGAATATGTGGCATGTACAAAGGTGAGTAATAAAAGCCAAGCAAACGAGCAAAAATATATCAAAAGTGACTAAAATTATGTGTTTTCATTGTTAAGAGATGTAGTGAAATTCTCATCTGGTGAATTCCAATTCAGCATTTCCTTGATATATCTTTTATAATTTTCACTCTAATTATAATGAAAATCATTTTTCAGTGTAATTTTGCAATAAAAATGTTTCTTTATTTCTCATTACGTAAGAACATGATCTTGTACAGTTACTGAGCAGGCTTACAATGTGCACACTGTATCTTCTCTTTCTTACCATTTAATCTCTTCATAGTCTACAGATGTCAAGAGGTTCAGATTAAGCTTGTTAAAGATCTGCTTCACTCGAACTCACTGATGATTATTTATTTAGCAGTTTTATGTAACCCTGTCATTGATAAGCACTCTATTAATTTGCCGAGGGACAAATCAACACTAGTTATTTTTCTACCGGCTATTAGACTCGGTGCTGCTGTTTGTTACAAACCACTTGCCAGTTAATTATAAATTATGGGTCCTCTTTGCCTATATTAATTGATATCTCCTCTGCCTTTGTAATACTAGACAAATAAATTGAAGGCAAGATTTATTAGGCAGTGTATGTCTTGTGTCTCTTGATTAGTATTCTTTACTTTTTTAACATTTATACTTGTTTATACAGATTTGACAGACCAATGCATTAGAGAAATGATCTTTAAGGTGTTTTGTAGTGAAAAAAGAAAGAGAGAGAGAGAGGAAAGATAGAAAGAGACTTAACAGGCTTCCTACAAATTTATTTCAAATTACCCACAATTCATTGTAAGCAATTCCTAAAAATACCTTTTGACTTTGTGCTACGGACTGGTGATGGCAGCCTCCCAATTATGCAAAAGCTAATATTCAAGTGGTTTTAAAGTCTATGCATCCAGTTGCTATATGATAAATAAATATGATATGTATATAACAAAACCTATATCACATAAAACAAGCAATAGTTAAATGTCTTTTCTTTGCCTTATTGCTGATTTGCATCCAATTACATGTTCTTTTGCATACATATAGAGCCCTTTTTTCCTATTGTCACTTAAACAATCTGTAGATGTAACACATAGTGACAAAACAATAAACTATAGCCATTTTAAATTTTCAGAAGCGTATGTTATAG
Source organism: Macaca fascicularis (assembly GCF_037993035.2). Taxonomy (NCBI): domain Eukaryota; kingdom Metazoa; phylum Chordata; class Mammalia; order Primates; family Cercopithecidae; genus Macaca; species Macaca fascicularis. The sequence continues at coordinate 63,014,721 of NC_088387.1, forward strand.
ATGGCACTTGCCATAGGACATGAACCTTTCCATTTGCAGTCCACAGAGAAGCAGGAATCAGAATTTAGGCCAGGTAGAAATAAAAAAATATTTCACAAAAGAAAGTCTTAATTCGTTTGCTCCCTGGACAGTCTCAAACATTGAAGAATTGCAAATTTAATGGGAAGGTTTACCCCAGAGGGTCATTGTACTATATTCTGATTTCAAAGGGCGTCAGGACCTAGCTATCTGCCAAAAGATCTGGGTCTCTGAAATCCTAATTTTGTACATAATTTCTCCATTTAATTGACAGTTTTGACCCAAGTTGCTTTTGCAGTATCTTGGATTCTGAGTAATTCCCCATCTGACATAAATCCAGCAAATGGACAGCAAGCCCATTGGGGTAGGCTGGGGTAGGCTGGATGTTTTTCCATTAGTTCTCACGGGAAAACAGAAACATATTGGTCAAGCATATCTATTCCTATTTTCAGTTCACATATAATTGAATCTCTTCTCCAACATTTTCATGTTTGAAGATTTAAAGACTCTCCAATTAGAATTTAGAGAAAGCCTTTAGAGTAAAATTAGCTAGCTCATTCAGAAAACATGCACTCTGCTAATGCGCTGGGAAACTGACCTTGAGCCACTTTTTAATAATGAGATTCCAAGGATCATCTTTTCCTATGTACTATGCTACCTTTTGTTGGCTGTTTCTGGGCATACCTCCCAATGGATGTCATGAGCGATAGAATTTCCTGATAGCCTTGATTCATTTGATTATTCAGAAAACATGCTACTAATCATCCTTCACCAATTTGTTATATTATCTGTAGATCTTCCCTCTTACTCTTCCTACCATTTACTATTTCACCACTCAAAACCTCTGTCCCCCATGGCTAAATAACATTGGAGAGAAGTAAGATTTAAGTTACTATTTACAACTCAAAACTAATGTGATTAGCAGGGGATTGGAGTTGACTCTAACCTCTCAAATACATCATTTTTGATTATTCACATTTTAGAAATTCACATTGCATTTGAACCCAATTACATAGTTAATCTGCTAGTTGCTAAATTACACTGTACATTTTTTAATGCCTCATACTATTTTACCCTAACCCAGTGGCTTTCAAATGAGGACAGTTTTACTCCCCAGGGAACACTGGGCAATATCCCCAGATGTTTGTCATGTTACAAATGGGGGAGGGGAATGAACTGCTACTAGCATCTAGTGAGTAGAGGATGGAGATAATACTAAACACCCTACAATGCACAGGACAGCCCTCCAATAACAAAGAATTATGGGTCCCAAATGTCTACCATGATGAGTCTGAGAAACCTTGCTACAACCCCTCAAAATAAAGACTAACTTTCTTCCCTAAAGTGGCATCAGTAAGTAGAACAAGAGCTCTAGGGCAGAAAAATTAGAAACCTAATCATGACCATGTTGTCTAGTATTTGGTGACCCAAGGAGCTTGTCATATGTGTTCATTAATATAGAGGCTAACTTGAACTGCTCAGAGAAAATGTGTACACTTGGGGACTGAAATGAACCTTCTGTAAAGCTTGCTGTGTGTTACCTCATGAAAACATTATTAGAAATGCATTCAAGGAATATAATTCAATTCTATTCAACTCAAGATTGAATTAAAACTTCTGGGTTGGTCAATGCAGGGCAAACTATAAGTTAGACATGTCACTGAGGGAACTTGCTCATGGGGCAATAGGCAGAAGAGGAAGCACGCATGGTTAAAAGGACAAGAAGTAGATTTTAGTGTACCTGTGACAATAAGAAGAGTTACTAACCTGAGATTATGAGTCTTTTCATTCAACAATTGTTTACTGACATCCAGTGGGTATATATAATATTTGTCTTCCAACTGCTATCTTACTATCACTAAAGTATTTTTAATATATAATTACAATGATATATATGTAATATATGAAAATCCACATATTCAATATTAAACATAATTTCTCATTTTTAAATATAAATAGATGTTCTATTATTATCAAATATCATATAATGTCATCATATTATGGAATATGAAATTTTCATACCTTCAATGTGCAACCTCATGTTGGAAACTGCTGCACAAGGAGATATAAATTTAATTCTTAATTAAATTTGCACATCCACCACTAGATGATACGCTTCTTGAGGACAGCAATGTTGTCTTTTTTTTCTTTTTCTTTATATTGCTAGCGCTCAGAACAAAATGGGAACTTAATACGTTTTGTTTAATGAACAAATGTTGGCCTGTAATGAGCTGATGATCCAGTAAGAGGAAATACAATAGGTGCGTATATAACTATGCTAAATGGTAGAATTATAATGTAGTAGTGGCTTAAAAAAAAAAAAAAAAAAAAGCAAATTTGCCTCTCTCATAAATTTTCTGGAGATACACACCAAAGCTTGGCCAGGCCAAGGACCCCACAAATATTCCTTTTATTATTTCTCATTCTTAGGTGGTCTTGGGCTATGACCACATTTCTTCTTGCATAAGAGTGCTGAATTAAGCTTTATAAGGCCCCATTAAGTTGCTTCCATATTACATATAAAGCTAATGTGGGACCCTACTGTATTTCTAGATCCCTTGAGGATTGAGATGAAACCAGCCAACATCAACCAATTAGGAAACACTTCAACCCTCTCCCTCCGAAATGAGTTTAAGACAGGTTAGCCGGGCGCGGTGGCTCAAGTCTGTAATCCCAGCGCTTTGGGAGGCCGAGACGGGCGGATCACGAGGTCAGAAGTTCGAGACCATCCTGGCTAACACGGTGAAACCCTGTCTCTACTAAAAAATACAAAAAGCTAGCCGGGCAAGGTGGCGGGCGCCTGTAGTCCCAGCTACTCGGGAGGCTGAGGCAGGAGAATGGCGTAAACCCGGGAGGCGGAGCTTGCAGTGAGCCGAGATCCAGCCACTGCACTTCAGCCGGGCGACAGGCGAGACTCCGTCTCAAAAAAAAAACCAAAAAAAGACAGGTAAAGTTCTTTGTCTTTTTTCCTCTTAAACTAATACCTTTCAAGTCAGTCTGTAACTATGATTAACATATCACATGACACACACTGCCAACATTTTGACCACCATTTTAGCACTTTATTTGGAAAAACTCTGTGTGTCCTTTGGCACTGTTTTGCTTGTTGGAATTTATAAACAAGTAGACAAGGCTGGAAGGTGAGTATGATCTCATGTTAGATGACCAAGGAATTTTCTGCACAGTAATAAAATAGTCCTCACCATCTCACCCCTGCAACAGAATAATTTTAATGACTTATACATTGGTTTCATCCTCAAACGTTTTTGTAATATGTAATCTCCATACACAATGTTAATATTAAAGGGAATTTGAGTAATACTTGAATAATTACTCTTGTATTAACTGAAAATGAGTTAATGGAATAATGCTTTACTAATGCAGGCATTAGCTTTTTCACCTTGGAGGACCAAGCTCATTCTATGCCACATTCCCTTGTTGACTTAGTTTTGTAATATTCACTGAGCACCTACCTATGTTCATTCAGTTGAGATTCCTTAAATTCTGCCATTCATAGGGAAAATCACTTCCTAAAGGTATCTGAACGCACAAGTATTGTCCAGCCAAGGAGATTTCAGATAAACTCTCTCTCCTTATGGATAGTTTGCTGAATAGGTCTATCTACATAGAACTGTCAAATTGCCTCACCAAAAATTAGCTGGGGAAGATCTGGTTATTTATTTCACACACATTTACATGAATTAAATGCATATCATATAACACATTGCATATAATAACCCTATAGAGGAGATATTATTATCTCTGCCTTAAATGTGAGGAAAGTAAGAAATGAGAGGTTAAACATCTTGCCATAGTAGGTCACACGGTATACGAAGTAGCAGGTATTCTAAGAAGCAGAATCTGCATTTATTTAGAGGTAAACATAACACTAAATTTATTATTACATAAAAAATCAGTCCACTTTAAAAGCCACTGTACATCTGATGTGACTTTAGGGTTTGATTGCAGAATTCTCTGCAATAGGGTTGTTTGGGATGTAATTAACATGACAAACGAGAGAAAGACACAAGTTTAGCAAAAAGCTCACTTTGAGTGGATAAATTTCTCTTTTTCCTTTTTTTAAATGAGAAAGGCTGGATAAAAGGCACATGAAATAACTGCTGACTGAGTGGAGCTCTTGAGCTAAGGACTTGTGCTGTGAAAATTCTACTTTGTCTAGCAAACACTATCAAACAGAAACCTTGAAAAGAGAACATTTATGTTTCTCATTTTCTTAAAAAAAAAATCAGCTCTAACCTCATGACTTCCTTGACAATGCTAAAAGTCACAGGTGGTAGGAGGAATATAGAAGCTAGAAGCAAGGCTTCTACTCCTTGAACAGTCTCTCATTCCCAGCATCTTAGTTTAGCTATGGATGCTGAGTGAATGCACAGACAACACAAACTGAAGCGTCTTTAGGCAGTCCGTTCAGATGAGTAACTCAAATCCTCTGCACAAGCCCCTCACAGGGTAAAAGTCAGGAATTTCACATTGCAATCCCCTAAAACAAAGCCAGACAGAACAGGTGACTACATACAAATACCATGATTTTTCAATCACGGTTGTATCTAAATGAAAAAGTCAAACACAGTGATTAGTATTAATATGATTTGAACAGAATCGTCATTCCAATTGCTCCAAAGATGCCGTGGTTTAGTGGTGGTTTTGCGGTGGGCTTTGGAGTAGAACCGAACATTCTTCAAATGGTAACTGCAATCTACTGCCATGTAGATTATTTTACCCCTCAGAGTGACTGCTTTTCTTCTTGTAAAATAAATGTAATTCTTATCTCTTGGGATTTGAGAGGATTTAATGAGACTACACAGTAACACATTACTTGGCATATAGTGGATGATGAAAAAATGTGAATTTTATTATTGTGTTAAAAATGTGAATTTTCGGATCCTCCAATAAGTAGATGCCAAGATGAGATTCAATGTGCAAGAAATTTATTAGAGGATATGCCTGTGAAAGAAAATGAGGAGAAGGGCAGGAGAGGCTGGGGGAGCTTTCAGGCCATGATGCAAGTCTGACCCCAGGTGAAGGAGAGAAAGGTGGAAGGGTGGAGGAATCCTAAATTGCCATACATTTCTAAGGAAAGTCTGTCAAGGCCATCAAGCAGTCCTAGAGCCAAATTCGCCCATCGGAGGATCCTGCATCTCCAGAAATAGGCCTGCCTCAACAAAGATGCCAGGCTTATTCACAGGCTGGGAGCAGCCCGTGGGAAGCATAGACTCGCACTGTGATGAATTTCCAAGGCAGCAACTGAAACCCTGGGTCACTCATGTTCCTTGCAGTCAGAGAGACATGTTCTTGTGGTCACCACCAGTATTATTCAATGCAGATTCTTTGGCAAACCATGTGTTATTGTTTCTGAAAAGGCAAAAGTGGGCAGAGAGAGTGTGTGCACGTACGAGCACAACAGTACACATAGATTAGGAATACAAAGATACGATCTGGGCATCTTTTAGGTTATATATTTGTTTTAAAAATGGAAATGAAGTCCTATGGATGCAAAAGGATTCCATATGAAATTCTAAGATGATTCTCATTCTGATTAAGAGCAAGTTATAAAAACAAACAACTTTTAAAAACTAGTTTTAATAAATCTTTTCCTATTTAGAGCTGACATTCATGAACAATTGATCATAGGTTTCCTTAAAATTTATTATTGTTCTTTTCTTCCTCTTTTTCTTTCAGTATACACAATTAAAAGGTTTTCGGCTTCTTTTTGGTCTTGTTAGAGAATCCGAGAAAAACCACTGATCTTCTTCATCTCTAAAATGTATATATATCCATACATATTAAAGGGTACAATTCCAAAGAGTTTATGGGCCCTTTAAGGCCCATCAAAGAAACAGTGCTTACATTTATAAAGCTATTAACCTACATGATTTTAAACTATTTTATAATTTTTGGACTACATACTTCTGTGGATTAAGATAAACAACCAGTTATTGCTATCGAGACCTCTGGCTTTTTAAATTCACAATCTCAGTGCACACTAAGGCCTCATTCATCCAAGCTAACCTGAATGGGGAGAGTCTATGTGGCTGCACGTTTAAATACATAAATAAAATGCGTATTTGTGCGAGAAGTTTCTTCTTATTCCTTCTCTTCTGCATACGATATGACCAGTTTCGGATAGAGGTTCACATGCTTAAGTCAATTTGATTATGCATTAGGTCTTTACTTTTAATATTTTTAAATTGAATATTATACTACAGTTGTAGGTCTAGCACTGTGAGTTCTGTTACCTCACATTTGGCTTTCTTTTCCTTAGTGAATGTGTGTTTTAGGCTCTCTTCTCCTCTTAGTAGATGGGCATGTTCCCTCTTGCTTTCCATAGCTCATCAATGTATCAACCTTTCCAAGAGAAATGATAAATTAGAGAGACAAACTGTGAAAAAAAAAAGGGACGGCTCTCATAAAAATTTGGTCACACGCTGAATTCACTTGAGCCTGTATTCTCAGGCAGAAGCTATGTGAAATTCAACATTCATCACACAACCGGTGCTGGACCCACACAATACCTGTGCGCGATGGGGTGAATTCATTATGTCTCAGGAAACTGACTCTTTCTCTAGCAATGGATGTCTTCAATTACTCAGTCTCCAAAGTGCCTGCCCAGCCTCACAGTCTCAACTCTCTATTTCCTTTCTTTTGGGGGTTACAGCCAACACTTCAACCTGGCAGATTTTTCTCTAGTTTAAAGAACACGGTAAATGACAGAGGTCTGGAATAATGTATTCCCTCCAAAGCTGGTGACCAATTAGTTGCTTGCCATGGACTGTCATTTCACTGCTCTGAGTGCTGTGTTCTTGTAGCTTGGTGATAGACACACTGTTTATTTTCCACTTAGCAGTCTTTGCCAATACTCCAAGTCCCACACAGCTGCCTTGATGCGCTCTCCTGGATAGCTCATGACAAGGAAAAGATAAAAGGTATGTGTGGCAAAATGGTAACCCTGAGCAAACTTATCTAGGGTGCAAAGCAAAGAGAATAGTGATTTTACTACCTCACCTTTTTATTTTAATGCTTTTCAATGAAATTGTGGGAAATGCCAAGTCCATGAGGTTAATGCTCAGACATAAGTACTGTGGCTAAAGACTTTGTGAGGGTTATTAAGCTGTTGACAATATGAGAATCAGACACATTCACCACTGGTTCAGTAATTGTCTTTCATCTAGGAGCAACTTCCCCTCTCCCCCCCACCCAACTTTTATGATTCATCATATTTATTTTTTGTTTCCTCAAGCAACATCTTTTATTAGTTGCACACTCACTGCAGAAATTTAATTTCTGCAAGAGAACAACAAAGCAGTTGATTATTATTATTGAGAATCTGGTACAACATCGAGTGAAATAAAATCTATAAGGCATTAAAATGACAGATTAGGCGAGAGCTGTATTCATTTACAAGTGTTAGAACATCATGCTAATGCCTCACAAGCACAACATAAAATGAAAATCAACTCTTTCATGCTGCTTTACGAACAAACGCTGCGAAGCTCCCAGGAACACAAGCCAGAGCCTCCGTTAAAGAGGCAATGTCCTTTTGTAGTTTGCTCATAAGTTCATCCTTGACAAACACAAATAAAAACACTCCTCTCTTATGCACAGCCAGAAGCGCTCCCTGCTTATCCCTTGGTCATCCCAAATTAAACACTGCTAATCCCAGTAAGATTTAAAGAATTCATATGTACCTCATTGTTTTTTAATGGAGAGTAACACTTCACTTATTAGGCAAACTCTATTCTTTCTATCCCACCTGGAAACCAAAGAGAAAGCGGAAAAAAAGGGGCCCAAGAATCAGCAATTCAGGGTTATTATTCCACAACATCAAGTCCCCATAATTTATATGTACTCTAATCATTCAGAGCCTATTAACTCTTACTTTACACACAATATTAATGCTTTTATGTCGTGAGCTGCAGCTCAATGCAGATAAGAAGCAAATTACAAGAATGCTAGAGATCATCAGGCTAAAACCTCTAAACACTAGACTGGTTATTCTAGTAAGAAAAGAGCCACAAAAATATAATGGACAGAATGTCTCAAAGAATCTTCAAGGCCACCATACCTGGGGGTGACATTGCTCAGAGAACAGAGCAAATAAATTCTGTTTATAGTATTAACACAAGCCTTCCAAAAAGGACTAAATGAGTTCCATATTCTCTTTCTTTCTTGAAAGAGAAGTATGTAAAACAGTTCAAAGGAAAGTCCATCAAAATTGTTAAAATAGTTGAAAGGTAAGTTTTTAAGTAAGGAAGCCAAAATTTCACATATGCAGATCAATTGATTTTCCAACAATATTGTATAAAAGTGGATTGCTCATATATGCATATATATATTTGGGAATACATCTAATGTGCTTTACTATATATTATTGATTATATGTGTAATTACTCATAGGCAAGATAAACGATATAATTTATTTGTGAACTTTTAGAGAGTCATCTCAGATTCATTTACTATTTAATTCTCAGAAAGCAATTTCAGATGTCAGAGAATTTTATCCTGGAAAAGAGAACATCAAAAAGTTTCATTTCTGGTGTTCTACCATGGGTGGCAATTAAATAATGAAGATCATCAAAGTGACCCTATTAAATATCTCCTCCTAAGACAGTAGACAGAAGTACTGGCAAACAGTACAGGGTATGCAAACTCTCATCAACAATACGTCAAATATCAATTTGCATGCTACACCCATTCCTCAGGTGGTGCCAATGAGATATGCTGACATCTGTATGTCACACATAACTCCTAGAGCAGGGGTCCCCAGTCCCCAGGTTTCAGACTGGTACCTGTCCATTGTCTGTTAGGAACTGGGCCGCACAGCCAAAGGTGAGTGGTAGACGAGCCAGAGTTACTGTGAGCTCTGCCACCTGTCAGATCAGCAGTGGCATTAAATTCTCATAGGAGCACGAACCCTATTGTGAACTGCACATGTGAGGAAACTAGGTTGTGTGATCCTTATGAGAATCTAACTAATGCCTGATGATGTGAGGCAGAACAGTTTCATTCCAAAACCATCCACCCATCCCCCATTTCTGGTCCATGAAGAAATTGTCTTCCATGAAACTGGCCCCTGTTGCCAAAACAGTTGGGGACTGCTGTCCTAGAGCATGTATGATATTTCCATCCACTCTCTTTCCCTTCAAGAAAGCATGTAGGAATATTAATAAATGGGAATAAAAATTTGACTTGCTACAATTTATTAAAAACCTAGAAAAATAAGCCATGGGAGGATTCTGCTATTTTTGTTATCAATAACAAATTTCTATCCACAGCTTGGATATTGAGGTGGGGGAGGGCTGATAAGGAGGAAGGAGAATGTGGGTGGAGCAGGAGGCCTTCCACTCCTATCTGTGTTGGCAACGTACTTTCACTTCTAAGAACTATAGGATCAGTAATGAAGGAACTGTGATAGAGTTCCTACCTTAGACGTCTCACAAAGTTTGTGAAAGCTAATTGCAATCATATGATGTAGGAAAGGTACTGTAAAAACATAAGATAGTATTCATGTCAAATACAGGGCCCTGACTTTCCATAGTCTTTGTATCAAAATTTCTTCTCTTACAGGCTTGTAATTTCCAGAATTCCAACAAACCCCCATCACTTTGAAGATAAGTATGAAATTGTGTATGCCTTGTACCATACATAAGTGTCCTTGGAATTAATGATGCAATCTATCCTACATGATGAGGCAAAGAATGAACTGGCAAAGAATCATCGAATCATGGATTTTACAGCCAGAATACAAGTCTGACAGACATGAGCTAAAATGAAATGAGTGAAAATGTGAAGGAACATCAATATGGGTGGTACAAAAGGATCTCAGGCATATGGTTGCACCTAAGTTGTAATAAAGAAGCAACCATCCCCTGAGGTGGGAGGAGAAAAAAAAAAGAAAGAAAGAAAGTGAAAACACATGAATTTGAGCTCTGGCCTTGTCCCCACTGACTGGCTTCTAATTTCTTGAACTTCACCCAGGCTGTGTGTCCAACAGACCACATGGTGATTGCTAAATTGCTCAATGACCACAAGTTACAACCATGGGGAAAATATTCATGAAAATTAACATCCCATTTAATACTCACCATGCTTCCAGCCAACACTTTGTGTACCAGAAAGTCCTCGAACTGGCTCCAAAACTTTTCAATTCCTGACAAATGCACTGGCCCCTCTCCAAGGAGCTGGGCAGCAATCTGTGCTTTATGCTGGTGTGTGGTGGTGGCAGTACCACTGGTGGGAGAGCCCGGAGGTGGAGGCGTTCTTCTCAAGTAAGAAAGATCTGAAGACCAGTGGCCTTGGGGATGCACCCAGGCACCAAGAACTCCAACTCAGCACAGCAGGGGGCAGGTTCTTAACGCTTTCAATTTTCCTAAAATGAAGGGCATATAATAAAGTCTGGATCTATGAAATAGTAACAAATGTTTGATTAATTTTGTTCATATTAGAAATGAACATTTACATTTACATTGATTTTTAGAGTATTATTTCAGAAGATTATGGCATCTTTGGAAGCAAATCTTCTAAACTATGAATCCTTCAGGACTTTCTTAAAAACAAAAATGACCACACTAATAAAATCAGTCTTGTCTTCTTTGTATGAGCTTGCACACAAACTCTGGACTTTCCTACATCCTTCATATCACATATACTTTAATCGTAACTCTATGCCATTAACTTCAAAAAACTGTCCTTATCCTATTAAATATACACTGGGGGGACCATACTTGTTAGTGCAGTCACTGCATGTCTACTCTTCCTCCCACACACACATCCTTTTCTTAACTACACTAAGAAAATATAATTATTTGCATTCTTCAAATATTCTCAAAATTCCTTTACATACACATTCTCAGGAAAAAGTTGGTTTTCAGGGAAGGCTGAACACAGTCAAGATCCATTTGACTCAAGGCCTGATTTTCTTTAGGCTGTGTTATTTTCTCTGAAGTACTAGGTTTGCACAAATGATTGTTACCAATGGCACAACCATCAGGTAAAGTGTGGGGTGGTGTCTTTCAGCTCTTCACATTCTCTTGGGTCTTGTCTGGAGTTTTGCACATACAATGTATTCATCCTACATACTGGACAATCATGATGATGGCCCAACGTGTATTGTAAATCTCACCTATGCAGGCATAATCATGTCTATATTTGGAAACAGAAAAATCTAACTAATGTCAAAGGTGGAATATTCCAGCTGCCACTTTTCTTTCCTCTTACAAAAGAAAATACAGGATGACAACTGTATGAAGATGCAACTGGAAGCAGGAAAACTTTGTTTCACTCCTGCCTCTGATATTAGCAATGTGACTAATACTGGCCACGTCATATCCTCACTGGCACTCACCTCTAAAGAAGCATTTAGAGTTGATAATTTCCAAGGTCCCTTTCATCACTTAATTCCCAGCTTAAGATAATCTTTTCACCATCTGAAAGACAAAAACATCTCTAGAATGTCCAGGTCCTCCACCACATTTGGAACACTGGCCAAGAAAATACTATGGCTTTGTTCCCATGAGACCAATGTTGAAAGTATCTAGATGTTGAAAATCAAAACATTTAGATGACTGATTGACTGAGTTTTCCACTTTAACTTCTTTTTTAATGTTTTGGTGTTATTTAGAACAGCTCTGAGAACGCTGCCAAGAGTTTCTTAGTCTCTTTCAGATCCTTGTACCCCCTTTCTTAAAGGTGTTTAGAAAATAAGGGCTCTCTTAGTGGCCTCTGTGAAGTCTCATGGTAACTGCAAGCCTAAGTGTAAGAGGTCCTTCAGGAGCCTACAAACAGCTTGCTTTCCTGAAAGTGTGGTTCTCCAGCACCATGCAGTGATGACTCACCAGGCCTTATACCAGCAGAGCACCATTTTTAAAGGAGGCACATAACAGAACCATGCTGTCCAAGTAAGCACACCTAAAACATTCTAGGTATGTAAAATAACCAACAAAGAGCGTTCTGAATCATAGTCCAAACATCATCCTTTAAAAGCACCATAAAATCAATCATCCACTCCCACAACTAGTTGTCATAGACATGATCCCAGTGCTTGATGGACTTTAGGAAAATTGACTCATTTGATGATCTCCACGCTAGGATATGTTGTAAGAAATTTTCAGTGAGAAACAAAGGAGGGATAAATAGGCAATAAGTTATGAAAGATGTTCTGATGAAGCTAGCTTATTAAGTGAATATAAGAGGCTGTTCCAGCTAAAGATAATATTAGCTATAGTAAAAAAAAAAAAAAAAAAAAAAAAAAAAAAAAAGTGCTCTGTTTTGTGGAACCTCTATTTCCCTTTACTTGGCTTTAATGGACTGGTGAATTTGTCCATTATTGACCTATAGCCATGGGGCTCACTTGCTTAGATTACATATAAAGACAGCCTTTTATCACATGGGAATTGGAGCAGATATCTATACATCACCTGTGGGACAGGTGATAAAAATGGAATGCTTAGAATTTGTACTCTGGAAACAAAAAGGCTCAAATTGCAATCTTTTTTCCTTCTTTTTAACTCTGTAACTTCATACAATCTATGAAACGCTTGGTGCCTGTTTCTTCACCTGTAAAATGGGCTAACAATTTCTATGACACATTGCTTGATAAAGCTTAGATGATATATGTTAGACATAGTACTTTGCACTTACAAAATGTTTAATATGTAGTAGACATTTAAATTATCACTATTTAGAAGGTTAAATGTATAGTCGCCTTACAGAGTAGTTAAGGTACTGGGGATGGCATATTTGTATGTGAATTACAACCAAATAAAGTCTCGTTCTGGATGGAAAGAAGTGACTTAGGCTCATGTCCATGTGGCATTTGTATCACAGGGTAGCTGAGGACAGAGAAAAACAAACAGAGGCCCAGAACATTGATTGACAGACTAGCCCTCAGCCCCTAAAGAGTCATGGCTTCAAGGATTTCCAAACATGGTTTCTGGAGTCTGAAAAACATCAACCAAGTATGTGGAAGGAGTAGAGAAAGTAGAGGAGAGAAAGGAGTCAGCTACTAGCTGACTCCTGGAATGCGATCATCCCAAATCAGACTAGTAGTACAAAAAAAGAGTCAGTATGAGGAGCAAGATGTGATGTACAAAATGAGACGACAGGAGCACCCGTGCTTTCCAGGAAAGCTCCTGAAATCATCTTAGTGGTAGATGGTTGATGGTTGAAGATAACCAGTGAGTGAGTCTTTTTAGTTAGACAGCATTAGAGGCCTGTGCAAAGTAGGAAATGAGAAAAAGTGGTCTTAAGTCACTCTGCAGAATAACTTTACAGGAATTTTCAGTTTTCCTCCCGTAGGCTTGGAGGACTGGAGTAAGGCTGGAGACTTGAGGGGAGAACAGATGCTTGTAAAAAGATTACAGCAGGAAGAACAAACCCCAGTTTAATGGTCAGGGACTTAGTCCCAGGGAGGATACACCCTGCAATGAGGATGTTCAAGGAACTGTTAAGAGCAGTGATGTCACATGGTCAATTTAAAGATGTTTTCTCTTCTGTGCTGTAATCCCTCTCCACTACTGGGACATCATCAATAAATGCATATTATGTGTAATAACTCAATTTTGTGGTACTTGAGAGAATGATGACAGTACTCATTAGCATAGCCGAGCATTGTGGAGAGAGTTCAGAGAAAGCAAGAATTTAGGGTTTGAGGTGCCTGGGAGAATATAGCATTACCTGTTTCCAAGTCTCTGGAAACCTTGGGGAAATCCATAAATTGGGGGTTGGAGCCACTTTAGTTTTTATCTTAATGAACAGAATGTCATATGACTGCTGAAAGATGTTCGTGGATCTCTAAGAGTTGTCTGTTTGGACAAGGGTAGGAAGTGGTGTTGCAGGAGAGCAGTTCTCATCCACCGTGAAGTTTACTATGAGGGTCTCCTGATGTCAGATGTCAGGGTATGTGGGGCCAAGGATGGAGGTCTCAGGAAGGCTTTTTGGGAAAGGGGTAAAATGAACCTGAACAAGCCTAGAATAGATACACAATGGACCCTGATTTTAATTTGAGTTGAGTAACTCAACCACTTCCTAATGACAAATGCATTCTTTTGCTCAACAGTTTGAATGTACCTACCCTCTCTTGAGAACTCGACCGTGTCAGGAACTTAGTAGTAGAGTGGAGAGGGCATAGACTTTAGAGGTGGAGACCTGGGTTTGGATCCTGACTCTGTCACTTGCTAGCTGTGTAATCTTAGACACCTAGTGAACCCTCTGGGCCTCAGTTTGCCTATTTGTAAAATGGGAAGATATTCTCCCAATGTAGGGTCTGGTGAGATGTAGCACATTGGTTGTGCTTAATAAGGGACGGCTGAAATGATTTCTCTATAAATGCCATTCTAGTCTACCCTGTGCACAGAGCCCTGTACCAGCCACTATAGAGATGTTCCAGGTAAGACATATGACCTCTGCCTTCAGTCAGTTCCAGTGAGCTAGAGATGAAAAGCCATCTATCAACCCCAGGATCGTAGAGGGGAAGAAAGTCATCATTTTCCCTTCTGCAGCAGCTTTCCTCTGCTTTGGACTTTGCTTTGGACTTCCTTAAAAAAAATCCTTTATAATTCTAGCAAAAGCTCCCAAACATCACTGTTTGCTATATAATTTTTTAAATATGCAAAAATATTTATCATACATATTTTATAAAAGATCTATGAACTTTAAAGTGGAAAAATAATTCTAAGTGGAAGGGAAAAAGAGCCATTTAAAGGCACAAGATTTAAAATAAAACTTTAGAAATAGCAGTGTAGGAGGGCTTTTTAAAAACATCATTTTAGGCTGGGCGCGGTGGCTCACGCTTGTAGTCCCAGCACTTTGGGAGGGTGAGGCGGGCGAATCATGAGGTCAGGAGATCGAGACCATCCTGGTTAACATGGTGAAACCCTGTCTCTACTAAAAATACAAAAAATTCGCCGGGCGTGGTGGCGGGCACCTGTAGTCCCAGCTACTCAGGAGGCTGAGGCGGGAGAATGGCGTGAACTCAGGAGGTGGAGCTAGCAGTGACCCGAGATTTCACCACTGTACTCTAGCCTGGGCGACAGAATGAGTCTCTGTCTCACAAACAAAACAAAACAAAACCAAAAACAAAAACACGTCATTTTATTTAGTATTTCTTTGAGAAAATTAATGATCTGAACAAGGAGAAATATTAGCACTTTTTTGACACCTTCCTTTGCACGCTCAGAGACTGTGCTGTCAAGGCCGAATATTACAAGAACATGCCGTGAGAAATAATGCACCAAATGTGCCTGCAAGAGGGAAGGTTGTCCCCTCAGGGTCCTGGACTTGGAAATCATCTGATGGCCCCTCTGAGGACACACATCAAGGCCCAAGATGGTCTTTGAGCAGGGCAAGGGTCAGCGGGGAGAAGGGTCTCACGTGCCACTTGCCATATAATTGCAGACACTGGCATTCATTTCTCAGCCTGGGCAAGGAGGTGGGGAAACACGTTGTGTGGTCTCATTTCCTTTGGCTTACCAGTCCCCAAATCACTCTCCCCAGAATGTCAGCTTTACTTACCAGAGCCATGGTGAAGGGCCTGAATCCATGAGGGAGAAGAGTCACTGTGGCTCAATGAGAATCCTGTTGACCAGAGACCCAGCCTAGACCACACAGATACTTGGCACAGGCTGGTTCTCTCAGGCTCTGAGGACATGCTGAGATCCCCAAGTACAGAAAAAAGGCCTGGCTCTGCCATGCCAACTCTGTAGAGTAACACACACATAACAGGATGCGATGATTGTTGTTTCAATAGCCATGAGAGCAACTATTATATTCCATCTGACTAATGGTGCTTTATTTTTTTCTGATGCTTTTTGGACAATTTTATTATGTGAAAGTAGACTAAGCTTGAGCTGGAACCTTTCAAATCATAACAGGGCTCAGAGAATGTTGTCAAACACCATGACTGCACTGATATGTTCATTATCTCCACATGACATGCTGTGTATTAGGTCAGACCATATGAAATTGCTATTTTTCTAGATCTCATCTGGTCAAATATTGGTAATTTCATATGGCTCATTTAACATCTGTTTGTATGCCAATATCTATTTCTCACCCTAAAGTGTAAGTGCTGTGAGAGTAGGGACTTTGTTATGTTTACTGTTGTATCCCTGGAGCTTAGAACAGTGCCTGACACAGAGGCAGCATTCAGAAATACTCACTGAATGAATGAATACATGAATTCATTGATTTCTAGTGAAACCCTATTATGTGCCAGGCACTGTGCTAAGAATGAGGAATATATGAAAAAGACAGTCTTAAAGAGCTTTGAGTTCTCTTGGGAAAAATAGATTTAAATCAGTACCTAAAAAACTAATAGACAAACAAACACTGGGACAAAGGGTAATGCAGGATGCAAGAAGAGAAATGAACGCCAGCGTCTGCAATTATATGGCAAGTGGCACGTGGGGCCCTTGCCCTGCTGACCCTTGCCCTGCTCAAAGATTATCTTGGGCCTTGACCTGTGTCCTCAGAGGGGCCATCAGATGGTTTCCAAGTCCAAGACCCTGAGGGGGCAAGCTTCCCTCTTGCATTAGTGGGTCCTGGCCTGGATTGGGTTGGTAGGGGAGAAGGGAAAGAGGGCTGAGGTCTGAGCTCCCAGTCAATAAAAACATTAGTATTGACATATGAAAAGCGAGAATTGGGTAGGTGAAAACAGAAACAGAAACAGTCATAAAAGCATAGTCAGATTTCTGATGTCAGATATGTTAATGAACAGCTCCACCAACCACAGAAAAACCAGGAGCATTAGCCATCTACCTATGAGGTTGGCTGAATGAATCAAAGTATACCTTTTAGTTAAAAAGTAGAATAAATCAAAGGTATAAAAAACAGGCAAGACTAATCGGTAAATAAATAGGCAAAAGAATCTTTGCCAATAAGGGCTGTAGTATTGTCCTAAGGATGAAGTGTGCTTTTTTTTTTCTTTTGACTTCTTGTTTACCTTACATGTAAATGTAACAGGAACTAGTGTTTGACCAGTTTTGTGTCTATTTACTGTCTTTACATTTAATGTCTGTCTCTGCCTATTTCTCTCATTCCAAACACTTTAGAAATAACAAAGATTTTCTGAGTTCAATGAGAAAATTGTCACTACTGCTAGCATTTGTTCTATCAAATGCATTAAATAGAATGCCACCTCTGGGTAGGGTGGAGTTTATAGTCTGTCGTGGATCACATAGCTGACATTGCCAATAAGTATAAGAAATGATTTCAGGCTCCATCATTGTCACCCTGGGAAGAGAGCACAGTCCTGCAGGTCTTGCAGTTACACAAAGAGGGCCCTCTAGAACGTGGCTGCATTTAAAACAGAAAAAAGAAAGTGTGGAAGAATGAAACACTTTGGCACGTATTCCCCAAATGCAGATTATTTCTCTCTAGACTTCAGTGTTTGCTCTTCTTCTTCCCATCCTTCCTCTATTTCAGGTGATCGGGGGAAAGATCACATCGTCTCTGAGTTCAAATCCCAAAACTATTTCCTAGTCATGGCTATCCCAGGCTGGCAAAGAAAAGAGATACTGTCCTCACAACCTTGCATTGCTTCCAGGCCGGCCCTTTCCTGGAAAGGCATCCAACAGTATAAAAAGCAGCTTCTTCACAGAGCAGCTTCAGCCCCGACTGAGCCTTTGGGAATGGAATGCTACAAATTGTGGTGCTTCTATTGTATGAGCAATTCAATGGGCATTTCATTTCCAGTCAAAATCCAAACTAGTTAAAGTCAGCCCGTACCAGCTGCCTTGCTGAGAAACAGCAGCTTGCATTAAAATTACAATTATATTGTTTTGCCATGTCAGAAGCAAAGGTTAAAATCATATCTTGGCCGGACATTGTTTCTGTAATATTGGCCCTCTGCAAAGCTGCCGTGTGGATGAGCCCAGAAATGATGTGAAATATTTCTAATACAAATTTTATTTTTATGTGAAACTATTCAAATGCTGCTGTACAACATGAACTACCTGAACCAAATCAAATCCTCAGGTCAATTCCTTCTTCCGAGTGCTCCTTAGATAACAAAGTCTTGTTCTGCGAATCTGTTCAATATATTAAAGTTGATTCACTCGGACAGTGTGTAAGATATAATACATTAATCTGGGCCATTTCAATTTCTGAGGCTGGGACTATAAAACTGGTGTGCTGCATATCTAATTTTTTTTGAATACCTGATTTATGCATTCCTCTGATGCCGAGTGTCGATGGTATGGTGGATGCGGCTGCTACATTAACAACGGGCTGCATCAGCACTCAAATCTTATCTTGTTAAATCAGACAAATGTAGCTCAATGAAAAGGAAGGAATAAATGCCTGGGATGGTTGAAAGGAGTGAATTTTAATCCTGTTTGTTAGGGGACTTTCATGGTTTGCACTGGATGACTAAGGGGTGGGGGGTCCCCTGGAGACTTTGGGTACCATGATTTATATTTATATGTAATACATATAATGTACCTAGAGCACACATATGAAAATATACACCTTATACAAATCAGCACACACCCTAACAGCAGAAACAGTGCTGCAAGATGCAGTGTCTATATTTTACAGATGCTGTAAAATCTCTATTAGATAGACAATTTATAAAAATGGGTCTCTTTTTAATATTTCCATTACAAGTATAAAAACTGCTCCTTTGTGCATAATTCTCTATATTTTTTCATCAAAAAGAAGTTACCATGAAGGCTAAATACCAGGAGGATGGAATAGCTTGTCACAATCATTATAAATACGATGTTTTCAGGAACTTTTGTGGCACGCTGAATACTGCTGCCATTCTATAGACAGACAGTATTAATTCTCATTGAAGGGAAACGTCCCTGTGTTTGCACAATCAACAAGACCTTTAGAAATTATCTTTGCGCTATAGGAGAAGAAAAGTTTTATCCCTGCATACAGCACAAATGACCAAGGCATTTATAATAGATGAACTAAACTTTAAAAATAAATTATTAGGGAGGACCCTATACTGCTAAACTCTAATTTAAATCTCCTTCTCTTAAAATATCCATAGAGTTCAGCTTCAGAAAATAGAAGTCAATCAAAATCTTTCACTGGCTCAAGGAAATATGTTTGGAAGCATGGG
Organism: Macaca fascicularis; assembly: GCF_037993035.2. Lineage (NCBI taxonomy): Eukaryota > Metazoa > Chordata > Mammalia > Primates > Cercopithecidae > Macaca > Macaca fascicularis. The sequence goes on from NC_088387.1 coordinate 63,033,826, forward strand.
AACACCACAACACAGCTGTAAACATGCATTGCCTACTAGCATGTAAGTGTCACAAAACACAACAATTACAGAAGAGGCCAAAGTGGAGCTAGAATTATTTAATTGGCTCAAAGATAAACTTGCCTGGTCAGTGACACTTTGGAAACATATTATTTAAACGTAAGTTCAGTTGTGCTTTCATTGGCTTCTTCCTTTCCTTAGTGTTTAATTATACAAGGTATATGTGTCAAGGGTGAGAGAAGATGAAATCTTATAAACAAGAGATACACTCACACCCCTCTCTTCCTTGTGGTGTTAGATTTCCGAGATCTGCATCCACTATCTGCAACATTGCTATTAGTTACAATGGTCAGAGCTGTGACATGCAAACATTGAAGACGGCAACTGATTCGTACATATGACCAGATGAACTGGTCAAAGCTTTCACACATGTTTTAGAAATACAGAATGTTATTTTTGGGAGAGACCAGAGAGAGCCTCTTGCCAAATCTAGTCATTTTGCAGATGAAGACATCCAGGCCAAGAATTTAAAAAAGCCTTGGCCAAGTTCAAAGCCAGGGCTAGACCCAAGTCATCTGATATTCAATTCAGTCCATTGCTTCTTGATTGCACCACAAATCCAAAACTTCCCACACCTCAGGCAGCCCCCACTCCCTGAACAATAGCCTCAAGCCAGAGCCCCTCCCTTTTATACAAATCAATATTCCCTAGACTTCTCATTAGCACTAAAATTTGGACTACATGTTTCTGAAAATGTCATGAAATCTCAGCTCATGTGAGCCTTATCTTAACAGTAGTAAATTGTGAGTCATGTTTGGGCAAGATTCGAAGAATGAAAACTTGAAATTATTTAGCTCTTAAGAGAACAAAATATCTTCATTATCCTCTTTAGAGGACTCAAAACTTGGCTTTAATTTGATAGCATGTAAACATGTCTTTAAAGGAATCAATAGAAAGTATGGAGGCAGGTAATGCCAGCAGAATGGAATCCAGGAGCATGGGCCATGATAATACCTGGTTCAGGGAGAGCACAGTGGAATGATGGAAATGGCAGGGCGAGGGTAACATATGCTTCTGCTCAGTGCAGAGTGCCAGCCAACCTCTCCTGTGCAGTGAACACGTGATGAAGTGTGTAGAACAAATGAAAAAGTGACTTTCAAACTGGAAAACAAAACAGGCTCCTTGCTAGTCAGTCAAGTCGTTTCACTGAAGAGCTCTTCCAGGATTCCCCACATTGCTGAAAATGAAAAGAAGATGCCCACTTTTCAGACCACAGACCAACAAGTCACCCAGCAGGGGAAGCCTCTGACCCTATGACAGCTATACTCAGTGGGCCATCGGTGGCACAGTAGGGGGTACCCTGGCTACAAGAATGGTCTGGAGCTATGAGGGACCTTAGCCATTTTCCACATTTTGCCCTTTCTGAGAGAAGTTTAGGGTCACAGAAATGCATAGTGCTTTAGGAAAATGTAGATGGGATGGAGGCAAAGTGAACAAATCAGCCAGGTCATTTTGACTGCCAAAAGGAAGGCGAAGACTTCATTAGTACACATGGGATGCTGCAGACGTATTAAGAGCAAATAATGTGAGATCGGAGCCTCACTAGATGCTTGAATTTATGTCAAAGTAGCTCCATTACATATGTGTTCCCCAGGGTCAGACTACATTAGCTAGTTTCCTCATTCCACATATGATGAACTAAAGAGTCAATGGAGTGTACTTCAAAAATGCCTCTATAAAACATGTGTGGAGTGTCCATGGAACTTAGGTTCAGTTTAAGTGTGTGTGCATGTATGCATATTGCACGTGTGTATGTGAGAGACAAGAAGGGGGAATAAGACATAAAATGTCTCTAAGGTCACAGAACACTGACCTCATTGGCGGGGCTAATTTGATTGTGCGGGAACAATAGCACTGTACTCCTTTGCCAGCGAAGTGCATGCTAATTATGCGATTTGCCCTTGATAAGACCTTGGTGGGTCATTCAGCAGTTGTGATCTGTCACTGACTTCTAATCATGTATTATCGTCTGGGTGAGTCAGAATGGGACCCTAAGCTTTCTGTCTTTACAGCAATGTGGCACTCTAATTACCTTATGCCAAGTGGATATGCAGCTACTGAATTAAGTGATCAGTGCGATTGCCTTCAAAATCTTCTCTTTCTCCTTTGTGTTGCTTCACGGCAATTTACATTTTAAGATGCCATGAAGCTTTTGGTGTGACTGAAAATGCCACTCTAAAAAATAATTATTTTATTTTAAATTTAAGCAGGATAATATTAAATTCATGCCATACTAGTATCTTACCTTATTTCTGTGGCATAAAAGCAGAAGCTACAATAAGAATCCTGTGAGTAAACTTGTTGAAAAGCACCATGTTGGGAGCCTGGCTTTTGCTTTCAAAAAATAAAAATTGAAAAGGATTGGGAGTGGTTTGGGGGGTGGAGATACTCTTGAGATTGAGAGGACTTTCTAAGGCCCTTAAGTTTTTACTGTACTAATAATTTGCACTTAATAAGCAGACTTTAACATTAAGCATTATTTTTTAACTTTTAAATAGCATTCGAGATCCACCCAAGGGCTACATGTGCAATAGAAATAAATTAAAACTCAAGGAATTAAATCTCACCACAAACTATTCATTAACTAGGGTAATGATAAATTGACCTTATAAGTATTTTAAGTTCAGTAACAATTCCTGACATATGGGTTAACTTGTTCCACGACAGTTTGAGGGATCAGTGTGGTCCTAATTATGCTAATGTGGGTTGCATTATTTTTCTGATACTTTAAAATTTTGTTAGAGCTATGATATAATTCTCTATTGTTGCGTAGCAACTTTCAAATACTACAAGCAATCTGTTATGCTAAACCAGTTGTATCAACATCTGTATTTGCCTAGAGAATGATCTAACGCCTTTTGCAAAGAAAATGCACTACGGCATTTATAAAATTTGATAAGATACACTGATGTGGATGATCCTTGAAAATACGAACTCTGAAGTGCTCCTTGAAAGTTGTCATAAAACAGACAAAAAAAAAAAAAACCCAAAAAAAAAAAAAAAAACCAACCATCACAACATCGTAGAGCAAAAGTTACTGTGCTACTAACAGGAAATATAAAAGGATTTTCAAAGAATTTCTGCCTTGTGTGTCAACATTGCTGCAGAATTCTTTTATAGTAACTGAAAACTCAAAACCAAAGAGGACAATTGAGAGAAAAATTGCAGCCTTATTTTCCTGGAATCACATGATGTGGAAAGAACATTATTTGTTGAATCCTTGGTTTGTTTGGGTGGGAGCGGGGAGAGAAAGAGGGGGTGAGATAGTGAAAGAAATGGGGTGGAGGGAGAAGGAGGGGGATTAAGAGAGCCCAGAGAGAGAGGGAGGGAAGAAAGAGAAGAAGAGGCGAGAAAGAGAGAAGCCTAGACTCGGAATATTCTGCATTCCCTGGGTGGCAAAACAAAAGAGCCCAAGGAGGGGAGGGGGAGAAAAAACTGTGGAAAGTTGACACAGTCAAGAATAATGGCTAAATCTATCAAGTTTGATCAGGTCTACTATAATGAAGTGAGGCTTCATATTCCAAGCAGGGACAATGAAGACAGGAGTCAGGCTCTAGAAATGCGCTGCTCACTTTGTGCTTGGAATATGCAGCAGCCAGCAGGGAGCCACCAGATAATTACACAGTATTTGTGCGGTTCCAGGAAGCTTCCCGCGCAGGTTGAATGCCCGTGCTATATTAAAAGGCAGCACAGTGAAATGTTTTTAATGAATATTTTTGTCAGAGAAAGAAAAGGCATTTGAATGATTGTGTGTGTGTGAGAGAGAGGGAGAGAGTGTGTGTGTTTACGCTTGCGCATGGGGAAACCAGAGGTGGAATATCACTGTCAAAATACAGGTACCTTTATTTATTTTTATTCCATTATTTACCATTTCAAGAGTCTGACGTCCTTTCAATAATACGAATCACAACATTCAGTTAATGTTATTTTGGGCTAATTGTACATATAATCCCTTAACTAATATTTGCTAATAATATCTTTCAATGAATTAGTACATCAAACAGAGGCTTAAAACTACTTTTAAAAATTCCAGTAGTAAATGAAATGTTTAGACACATCGAATCAGGAAATCTAAAGGAGAAGTAACACAGATGTTGATACTTACTAGTCAGTAGCCTTTGGCAGTGATAGCTCTAAAACATAAGAATACATTATTTCAGCACTCTTTAATTCTCACCTAACAGATGTGAATAATCCACTGAATTTTAAACCCACATATTCTATTCACAATGCCCCTTTAAGTTCATTTTGCGGGGCAAGGCAAGCCACATACACTCAGATAATTCACTGGAGAAGGCTGTGATTTTTTAAAGTCCAATTCCATGAATATAATGCCAGATATATTTCAAATGTTTTTTGTTTACTTGATGAAAAAATATATAACTTCCTAAAATACATTTTCCGGTGCTGGTGCTACATATGTAAAGGCAGCTTTTTAAAGGCTAAATGACTCCCAGCAATTAGCCATAGACATCACACAATAACTTCCCTTTCCCAAATTAAATAAATTCAGCAATTCAAACCCTTTGGATAACAAAAGCATCTCACAGATATTTCTCTTTCATATCAAATGATTTTCAGATAATGTAATGACTTACATACCAAGGTATTAATTTAGGCCTGAAACCTCCACATTTTAAAAGGGGATATTGTATTTCACATGGCTAAGTACCGATTGTGAACCATTATCACTTTTAACAAGTACATTCTGATGAGGTAGCATGGATCTTTATTTGAAGGGAGAGTTCCTACCACATTGCATGACACAGATGGTAGAGGTCAACAATTAAGAACAGTGAGAGTCACAGGATTTGTTGGTTGAAAGATGGGTCTGATGAGGCAATTTTCTATCTTTTTTTTTTCCTCCCAAAGAGTAATTTCAAGTAGATTTCTCAGTCAAGAGGCCTGCCACTCCCTCTAGCAACTGACTAAAATTTAATAGCTTTGACCCTCAAACACACACACACACACACACACACACACACACACACACGAAACCACACACTGAATTCAACAAAAGTGGTGACTGGCCCCAGATTATTATAAGAGAAAGCAATAGCCATTCCAAATTCTCAAGGATTTGTTTCAAGGTTCCTGTCATTGAAATGTTTCCTTTTGTAAGCTGTATTATTAATAATTGCAAATACCTAAATGGGAACATTTAAATGAAAACTGGTTTCTTTTATCACATGGGAAAATAAATCCTAACCCTTTGAGAAAATAGATTCAAAATGAGTACACATAAAATACTGAAAAGGAAATTTCAGTAGGTATATATGGTTAAGTATATCTAACAAGAAAGACAGGCAATTACTTTGGCATGTTTAAATCTGATTATCAATCTGTCCTCGAAGACTTTCAATATTAAAATATAAACAATGGTCAATATGTTTTATTTCATTTGAATTACAGCTGCTTACAAATAACACTCTATTATGCTATGGGTTAAAACATAAATAACACAAAATGCTTTTTAGTCATCTCTTCTACTTTTCCATTTTTACTAAAGATACTCCACTACTATATTAAGGAGCAATTTGTATTCATCATAAAATACATAAACCATACAGGCCAAAATGGTCCGGTCATCGTTCTAGAAGTTTTAAAACAAAAGACTTCATTTTAATATCATTTGACCAGAAAGATGGAAAGCTTGGAAGAGTGGGGAATGGGCTTTTCTACTTTTGTAAGAATTGCTGGAAATACATACATACAAGAACAGTCCTCAATCACAGGCAGACACAAAGGGCTCAAGAGAAGTCACCTTCTGTTTTGGCCCAATCATAATTAGTAAACATTTTCAAATCGTGGGCCAATATAGAGATGAAATCATGTTGAAGTTTTGTTCTACACCTTTCTTTCTTCCTCTAAGAAGCTATAATGAAAATGTACATTTACATGTAACAGAATGTCTAAAGACTATTTCTTCTATAGACCTTACAATTTGAGTTTCCACCTTTTTTGTCAGTTGTCCATACAAATCTCTCTGAAGGAGGCCTTGGGGATGAGACTCAGAGTGAAAGGGGCAATGCCAAACTCTTCTGGCTTGGGGAAAGGTATAGTGAGGGCTTGAAGGGAGGCCAGTCTTTGCTTAAGATCACTGCAGTCATGCTTCTACAATTCATGGTGTCATTTTCATTGGTCCTGCTCTGTGCTGGCAGCTACCTAGAACTAAATTAGAAGATTTGCTTGGTTTTACATCATTTGCATTGGACCTCCTCATTCTGAAGTCTCAGATTTCACAGGGTCTTTTTGTGAAATGAAGAGTAAGGTTTTCATTAATTCCCTTAGCCTGGGTACCGTTGTAAAACATTAATCTGTTTTAAAAAAGATGAAAAGCCAGTAATCTTTCCCATATAAAAAATAAAACTACGATTCCTCTGTCCTGGAAGCCTACATGTTGTTGTACACAAATGCTGGCGTATTCATAAGCAGCATCCTCATATTTAAAGGAATGTTACCCCCAAGATTAAGTGGTCCTTGGAAATGCCAACGACTGCGTTCCAGCCCCTTTGCCTGCAAAGAGCTTTGTGGCATAGAAAAAGGTTCCTCTTCACCTTCTAAGCTTCATTTTATTCAATTGGCTCTTTTTCACATTGTTATAGCTGGTGAATATAGCAAAGTTGGATTCAGAAGAGAACCTTAAGCGTTATCATAATGCTTAGAAGAAATGGCTTCACACTGTATAATCTATCAAAGGTGTCAGATTTACAAAATGCAGATTTTCTGTCACATTTGGGCACTCTAAGCACTGTATCTTTTCACTAAGGTGCTGACTGCTGTTTTAATGAGGCCCTTTGGTGGCTGTAAAAAACTGAAAGATGAGGATTAGAGGGGTTACCCTAGATATTGTCTATTTGTCTTACAAATTTCACACTAACTACCAATTACATCGCCATAAACCTTTTGGCTACTTCAAGCTGTATGCCATATAATACATAAAAAATATGCTATGTTAACCTCTCCTATATTATACACGTAACTACAGCCACTGATGCAAGTAACATATCTAATGAAGCCAATAATGAGACTCTTTAAAAGTAGTCTTGTTATAGGAATAATATTAGAGCAGTTCAGTTAGAGGCTAAGGTCCATTATGGAATACTTCCTGTATACTCTGGTCCTAGGTCTGGAAAGATGCTGACACACTAATTCAAGCTCAAGAAGGGCATTAATCTTGCAACCTTCTACTTGTCATGCTTAATGGGACATCCTGCCTAGGTGAAATGAACCTGATGTATTCAGGTAAACATAATTTAATAAGGAAAGATAAAAAGAAATAGACATCTGGCATGACCCTAGGGAGATGAAAATACCTGTCTTTTTATTTAAGAAGCTAATTCCTCAGAAGAATCTACATTGTGCCGGGACACGGCTGTACATAGGAGGCACTCACAAATACGTATTGCATTAAAAATATGAATTGCATTAAGGAATACATGGAAAAATCATGGTTAAAATTTCGAGACATCTCTGTTGTTTTTTCTCCCTCTAAACTTCCTGCAATCCATTTTGTTGGCGGGGAATGATAATACCAGGCAAGGAAGGCAACTGTGTTCATCTTGAGGAAGAAGACACATATTAATGTGGGGTTAAGCATCTGAGTGTGAAATCAAGATCCGCAACAATACAGCATGAGATTTAAAAAGCAGGCATGAATGTCAGTGAGTAACCGTGCATCCTCTTTCATCTGCAATCACTCTTAAGTCTAATGAGCTTCCAAAAATTGTGTCAGTGTTTCAGATAAGCTTATAAAAGGCAGCTGTTGGAGGTGGAAGTCCATCCTGCCAAACCATCATCACACACATCACACACACATACACACACATGCCACACACACCCACAGACACACATACACACAGACACACACACACACACACGCACACACACACGATGCATAATGGGGCACTGCTTCCCTCAGTCCATGCTTAGACACTAATCTCCTACAGCTTTGAGAGACACAAATCTAAAATAGCCCTAGAGAACATTGATTGGCCTTACCATTTAAAACAGCTAAGTAGTATCAAGAATCAAGCTAGTTAATATTCTGGGTGATAAATCTATGCTCGAAGTCAGTGAATAGTTTGTCATTTGGAATTTTTCCAAGTTCTCTTTGATTCAAAGATAAAATGAACATGGCATTATTCAGTCAAGGTTTAAAAATTAGACAAGTGGTAAATATGATTCAAAAGTGGTATCTGAAAACACTTGAAAACTCAGCTTTCTCCAGTCCTTCTTCCAGCTATTTTCAGATAAGTTAATACATGGTTAAATAAATTATTTTGACAATAATGTGGTTAAATCCATTGTTGTGAATTTGAATTTATCACACTTCTATATTTAGCTGGCCAGGCACTTGTAAATCTCCAAAGCTCATTTTTATAGAAAAATCAATGCATTTTCCCCCCAAACCCCCAGAAAATATATGTTACTTGTGAAAATGAGTCTTTTACTTACAATTTATTTCGCATGGGGACAGAGAGAAATGTATATGGGCACTCAACAAATGAATTAAAATAAAAGGCTGAAGAGAACCCTCACCAATAAAAACTCTAATTGGATAGTTCTGCGATGACAGGTCTTCCTCAGCTTTCTCCCTCACTTTCTGGAGCATCTGCAGAATGTTCACCTGGATAAGCAACTTTGCACATTGCTAGGGTTCATTTTCTAGGCAGTCTGAGTGTTACCAATTCCACTGGGCATGATTATCCAAGATGATAAGAAGTTGTCTATGCTAGAGGAACAAATTTGGCCTGTACTTATTATTAGAAAGGATATGAAAGAGTACTCTTAATAGAAGACAGCCATCTTCCTGGTGCAGCTGAGTAGACAGGGGTATATGCAGATAACTAGGCATTTGGACCACCACATATAACTTTTTATTCATATTGTTATTTTTGTCCAAATCTCTTAAGTGTTTCATCCACAGAGTGTTAAGAGGAGTTACTTATTCATTAAACACTTTGCATAATCTTTATAAGTAGCACCATGGAAACCAAAACTACTGTACTACTTTGGTCTTTCCCTGGTTGAACTCAAAGAAAGAATTTCCATCCATAGTGCATAAAGAAGAAACATGCCTTCCTTATGTTCATCCCTTTTTTCTTATAAATGTTTTCTTAGCGATTACAATCTTGGATTAGTATCTATCAATTACTGACCCTTAAATCAGAATTGGAGATTCATAAGCTGCCAGTCTTAGAGGTAACCACGAAGCTCTTCCCAAATCACTAATAACTCTCATTGTTTGGAGACTGCCTCTAGATATCATTCTAGAGACAGAATTTGTTCCTGGGGATTTTGCTCTGCTTGTCCATGATCTTGAACTCCAGGACCTTATTCTTGCCCTTAGATGACACATGATTCCATCTAAATAGGTAAAATGAGGTGCAGAGGGAAGAAAATCTACCAGTAGAACATACTTGCGACATTTGGAATCTATGGGCCTGATTCCCAGAAATCTGAATTAAAATGAGATTTGAAATGAGAAAAAAAAATGTTGATGTTTCTAATCATTCTAATAAAGTTATCTAGCTTCTGCTGGATCATTTTTTATACCAAGAGCTGTGCTCTATTCTATATGGAATAGACTACGCTAAGCTGGATAAAAAATGTCACCTTAGGCACCTGAATTAATAGTTTGGTTATGTACTCGGTTAAGTCTTTACTATAGATCAGAATAAGTATGCTAGGCAGACAATTCTTTAGAGCTAACATTTTTAAAAGGTGCCAAAGCCCCTTTGAGATCTGTGTGAATTATCCAGATTCAGGGAAAAAATGTTAAATATACTGCGCTTTTCTACCCCCCTCATTTCTTAGTTGCATTGAATAAGTAAAATTGCAGCAAAGTTGGCAAGAATAAATACTTCCTCGGTTTTTCTAAAGCTGCAATTAATGATAATGAAGCTATACCTTATATGGCAAGAAATACAGTACAAATTGGATAAGTAAGAAAAATGATCAGCCATTGTGTGCCTCCGATATAGTACATCAAGGTATCGCCACTGTGAGGCTATCTTTATTTTAAACCATTAAACAAAACAATATAAATCTGCAGGCAGGTGTTTCTTGTTGCAGAAGTATTGAAAGTTGTAATGCAAACAATCTAATTTTAGCATCTATGTAGAGTGTGAAGTAAATTTACTGATCACTGATGCATTGAGCATAGGAAGAAACAATCAGCAGGAGCTTTCAGCAAGATTATCCTATTAAAGCAGGAAGACTTCATGTGGTTGTTAAGGAAGTAGTCAAAAGCAGGTGATGGAAGTGGGGGTTTGACGACTCGTCAGTGGGCCCAGTGTACATGTTAAGTTGTTGTTTTCTGCTCAGCTAAGCAGCAGAGAATTGATATGTTAGCAATGAAGTGCAATGACAATTAAATTGTAACTGACCTACATGTTACCGTCATTACGCGTTCTCTTTTTTACTGCTTTCCCTCTTATTTAATCACACAGTATGGGGTTTTTATTAGGCTGTAATGTTAAAATCTTCATCCATTTAGCCATAAATGTGTGACTGGATATCTATCAGACTTCCTTGCACTATACAAACAAAGCCATTTTGCTGAATCACTGTTGACTTGTTTGTGGCCTAATTTAATGAGTGTAATAACTTACATTACTATCCAGTTAACATTTAGGAGCCCAGAAAAGACCTGCTAGCACGCAGTAAGCTACTGTATACATTCTCTATTCATATCACTCCTCTTTGCAGTAAATTTTATACAATAATATGCACTGCTTACAACATAAGCTCAGCTTCCATCAGCTGAGGATAGCACTCTAGTAAGTTCACTATGTTCAGCCTGAAATGCTTCCTACACATGAGAACCAACCAATATGATTCCCTTTTTCTGAATACTATAGTGGCTATATCTTCATCCCTTATAAAAATAATAAACACAGGTTATATAACCTGCAGACAAAGATAGTTTTGCCTTTCTTCCCATTTGTCTTACTGATATTTTAAGCCTCTTCCCACCCCCAAACTCAGGAATGAAAAATAGTTACTCAAGGAGAGGGAAATAGAAACCATTGTCAATTAAACAAAATAGAGTAGAGTTTCAGGATAAAATATAAAAGCAATAAGTCAACAAATAAACGGAGTTGTCCCTATTTATATGTATGTGATTAAACTGTCCATGATCTTGAATATGCACTATATTTCCCTATACTAAAGTTACCCATCCTCCCATTTGACCCACACACATCTATATGCTGTCTTGCTAATTGTTTCTTTAACACAATCATATTGAAATGTATGTGTTTCCATTACATTACTTTGAAACAAAGATTTAAGAAAATCTTTGTCACTTGACTTTGCCTTAGCCATTTAACTAGCACCTGACAATTCAGTGAATCACCAAAAAAAAAAAAAAAAAAAAAAAAAAAAAAAAAAAAACTCATTACTTTCATACTAATTTTATGCACAGATGATGCAATCAAAGCTCTTTACTTGCCCAAAATAATCATCACTTAAAAAGAAATATATACACATACACACAGAGTTGACAATTTACAAACAAGCACTTCCACATTGAGAGATTTGGAAGAGACGGACCTTAGTTTTTCTTCCCCTTTCAGAGCAGCATTACTGCATTGTTTGAGTCAAGATTTAAGCCTTTAATTACTATCCATTACACAATATCTCAGACTGATATTATGATCTTAGAAGTTTCTAGTAATAGGGTGGGAAAAGTTTATAGATGGAAGAGATAGTTTTAAATTTTATTCCTTTTCATGAAATAGGCAGAGGCAACCTTCAGGCTTCTCATTCCAGGAGAAAATGCATCATTCTGGACAAGTGGGAAATTACTTTGGTTTTCATAAATGACGGGCCAAGTAAACTTTTGAGATGCTCATTAGGACCTCTATGTCTGTAGGTGTATCAACTGTCCAAAAAAAAAAAAAAAAAAAAGCATTTTATTGACAACTTTAAATAAAATATGAAAACTCTCAGGTCCTAGAAATTAGGGGGGAAAGCGGCCATAATATAATTTTATTTCTTCAACATAAAGCTCCTACAAATTCCAGGCACTCTTCTAGGCCCTGGGGAAAAGGCCACCAAGATAAAAGAACAAAATCCTTGCCCTCGTGGGGCATATATTCTTGTGGAAAAGAGAGAGTAAACAAAACATGAACAAAACAACAATTATGTAGCATATGAGAATGTGAAAGATGCTAAAGAAAGAAAAAAATAAATCAGGAAAGGGAGAAGGTGTTTTGTGGGTAAGATTGGATTTTATAGTGAGTGTGGTAGTGAGTCAAGGTAGACCACACTGAGAGGGTATTAATCCGTTTGAGCAAAGACTTGTAAGAGACAAGAAGATACTTACATTAATGTATAATCTAAATATATATTACATGCAATTTATTGTATAGTTTCATACATATAAATATAATAAAAAACTATAATAAACTATTAAAACTATGATTTTAAAAAAACTAGTTGGATTTCCTTCAAGGAAAGGTTCAAAAAAAATCTATCAAAAAAATAGGGTTTGGAGATGGTGTCGAGTCAGGCCACCTGGAAAATGAGTTCTTATATGCCCCTTACCACTTCCCCATTTAGAATCCATAATTCATTATTTGTCCTTGTAGTAAACCTGTCACTTGGGGGGATCTGGAATGATAGCAGTTTTAAGCCAGGTTGGGTGAAGATATACCTTTGTAATCTTGACTGTTTATTATACAACACCCCAATAATCATGACCACTTTTTAGGTCTCACTCCAAGTCAGACACTTCCCATTAAACATCTTTGGGAAGTAGGTATTATTATCCTCAATTCAAAGCTGAGTAAATTGGAATTCTGAGAAAGTAACCAATATGGGATAGTTCTGCTAAATATTGAGTAGAAGAGCAAACCATCAGACTCTTGTGCTGCAGTTCTTTTCCACACTTATTAGGATAAAATAAAGGCAAAAACAAAACCAAACAAAATAATCTGGAGCGTCAATCAAGAAAATCAAAAGCTTTGGAAGGTAAACAATAATTTGGGGTAAAGGTTGAACATATCATTAAACTAGAAGTTAAATGCTAGCATTGCTGAAATTATGCAAACAATGGGTGGAGTGGTGCTTTTTTATGTAAAATGTGGAGACCAGCTAAAACTTTTAATGGGAACTGCCACTTTCTTGATGCTTCTTTCATGACGATGACTTCTGCTAACCTATATGGCTCCTATGTATGAAAAATGGGTCCTTTCCTCAGGGTAGAAACAACTCAGTGCTGGAACAGGTGAGTCAATTGCCAGGAAGATTTTTCTCCTCACTGGGTATCATTGTGCATGCATGACCTGCACCAGCAATTCTTGGAAGCCCTACTTTCTAAATGTAAATAGCCGCAGCCTAGCTAGTGACAGAAGTTAGAGAGGCTCTACTGTTACTTGATCATTTTCTTCAGGTTCTGTGTGACTCCGTCTTACAATATCATCTTTCTTGATTGACCTTTTTAAAATTCATAGTGGCAATGGTAACATTGGTAATTTTAATAAAAATCTATAAGAAAAAAGCAATTTATTTTGGCAACACAAGGACAGTCTTGGGTAAGTTGATCTGAAGTTGCTGAGCACTTTCTGTCTACCTTCTTCCTATTCATTTCCTTTCCAAGCTCTAGAACTGAGCTATGTAAAGTAATACATCTTGGGATAGTAAAAGAAATGTGGGCTTTTGAGCCAGAGAGAAGTGGGTTTGAAGCCCAGCTCTGCCATTTGCAAACTGCAAAATCTTGGCTAAGTTCTTTCCTCTTTCTATCTGGGCATCACGTTTCCTTACGGATTACAATGAAATGAGATAATAGCTCCACCTTTCAAGATTTTTTGAGAAAATTAAATTTCTACCTGGACTTGTTTCTCCCTCAGGGACTCTGCCACCCAAATATTATCTGTAGGACAAGGGCCAGGTCCAAGGCCATTCAGAATGTCATCACAGTTCTATCTTTATAACTCCATCTCCGATCCCCACTATCTTCTATTCTCCCACAACCACATACTGCCTTTCTGCACTATCTTTTATGCTCATGTAACACCAAAATGATTTTAGCTCTGCCAAACACACCATGATATTTCATGGCTCTAGGCCTTTCTACATACTATTCGCTCATCTTAGACTAGTTACCTCTCATCCACAGTCTATCTGGATGGTTCTTGTTCATCCATAATGCTTGACTCAGTTTTTACAAAGATTAAATAAAAGAATACAGTCTACATGCTCAGTAGTGTGACTGGCACATAGTAAGAACTCAGTAAATGTTAGCTCTCTCTCTGATACAAACCAGTTCCTTAAAATTAAATATGCTCTCTCCTCTGTGTAACTGTACCATGTGCAATCTTTTCATATATCCTATTTTATTGGAGAGAGACAATATAGATGGCATAGTGAAGCAAGCATTGGATTGAGACTCATTCTGAGTCAATTCCAATCCTCGCTCTCCACTTAACTTACTCAACTTTGAGCACATCACGTAAGCTTCGTGATCTTCATCTCTCTGTCAGGGATAACATTATTTACTTACAACTAGAACTAGAATTAATGGCTTCATGGTATGTGGTTCATAAAAACCAGCTACTCTTTTATACTATTCAAATCAGCTATTACTACTGTTGTTATACTAATTCTATATAGTGATATTCCTCCAGATCACTCTGAATGGGATCCAAAAAATAATAATTCTAAAAATATAGATTAGGTGTTTGTGCAGTTAATTTTTAGCGTGAGTTCAAAGCCAGGAATGAAATCCAATATTCAAGTGTGTTATATCTGAATTTACTTTGTTGTAGAGTGCATTACTGTGGGGTCCTACTGTATTATTATTTTTACTATTAATTAGTTCCATCATCATTATTATGTAGTTTCTTATTTACTAGACTATTAGTTCCTTAAGTACAACCCCATATATTTTCCAACCTAGTCTAGAATAGAGATTAAGAGTTGAACTGCTTGGGTTCAAATTCCGGCAACATCATCTAATTCTATGATCATGGGCACATTACTTTAACTCCCTAAGTCTTGATTTCCTCATTTTAAAAGGAGGATGATAGTAACAATGTCTATGTTATAGAAGATTGTGAGAATCAAAGGGGCTGAGGTACATAACACAATCTGGCACCTAGTAAGTGCTCATTAAAGTTTAACAATATACCATCATCATCATCTTGTTACCACCATCATTATGACTATTGTTATTATTGACCACAGCACCTATCAAAAAGCCTGTTTACGTAGTAGACACTCAGTAAAACTTAGCTTAAAATTTTATCAAATCTCCTTAAAATTTGGAAGTTGTTATTTAGGTTAGCTTCCCAATTATAGGCTCAGTCCCCTTACAGGCATCTCCAGATGGCTGGGTGTGAAAGGATCACTCTATAATTGGCCTGAATTCCCCCAACTCAGTCATTTTCTCAGCACCATACTGAGGGCCTGAGGCCCTCTCACCCAGCTACCTCTCCTTCCTCCACCTTCTTCCACCAGAACTGGCCAGCCTCAGGGAAGTTGGCTTTTGTCTGTCTCTCCCACCAGCCATTGCCAAGCATGGCAGCCAGTCCTTTATTGGAGCCAGGTGGAGCTGGCAAAGCCAGCTGTTGCCTGCCTTGTGTTGCCTGGACTTGTGGATGCCAATCTTTCTCATCCCTGGCTCAGGATAAATTTTTGGCATCTTTGCTCCTTTCTGCAAACCCCAGCCATGGGGTCCCAATACTTGGGGTTTTCCTTGTGGAAATGGCACCGTTATGAAAGTGATAATCCTATCATTCATTTACCTACATTCACTTGTTTGTTTAACTGAAAGTAGATTAATGTAAATGAGATATGGCATGCTATGTCCTCTGGAGCTCAAAGAAAATAAATATACAGATTCAATAAAAGGGGGAGGGGGTACTCACTACGTCTAAACAAGTAACTTCGAGGTCTAGGTGCCTTACACTGAATCCTCTAACTCTGGGCACCTCTTCTAGGAAGTTTCCATTTGTAATTACGCTGAGCCACTAGCCGATTGATCTCTCTTTAGAGGGGAAGTGGAAAAACAGAACTTAAGTGTTTTCAGCATTCAGCTCTCCTAACTGCTACAGCCACGGCAGGCTTATCTGGCGGGAGCTAGCAGGAAGCCTATAACCGCTTCATCCTAACTCTCCAAATGCTGGCAACAATTAAATGAATTCTTAAGAAGAGAATCAAAAAAGCAGGAGGCAAAATGAATGGCTTATCCAAGTGCTGAGGAAGGAGAGGCTGTGTATTCAAGATGGAAAGAATATAAATACACACACACATGCATATTATGTTACATATCTATAAAAATGTGAAATGTTATTTATTTTGAGAATACCCAGTCATTTCCATCTGTAGTAAGAATCCATAATAACATTCTCTGTTTATATAACTCTTTTCACCTCAAGAGATCCCGAATGCATTTCAGACAGCTCTATATACAAACAGAGGCCAGGAGCTCCGCCATCTCTGAAACTGGTGGTGGGAGCCAGGCAGGAAACGCGTGTGCGGCTGCATTCAACTTGGAGACCACTGATAGGAGAGGGGAAGAGTTGGCCAAGGGCAGCAAGACAACCCCCACGTTCTTAAAACAGAGTCAGAGGGGACTTCAAAGTCTGGGTGACACCTCAAATTTCGATAGCTAATTAAGAAAAGAAGCTGAGGGGAACTCCATTTATTTACTTTGCAAGGATGAAGGATGGTGCAGGGCAGGGCAAGGTTAGTTAAGCAGCGACTCCAGGGAGTGCAAATAAATCTGAGGCATAGATCACAAAGTCTTCCCTCCAGCTTATATATTCCTATTACGAACACACTGATGATGGGAGGACATATAAAAAGGTAATATATGTTGATTCATTTATACCCATGTTTTCATCCACAATCTGCTTTCTCAGAGAGGATGGACCGGATCACCTGGAATCCAATTTCTTTTTCTTTTACCAATTCAGTCCACAACAGTTGGTCTGGCTTCCACATAATTCTCATTTTTTAAAAATGAGAAATAAGACGACAGCCATGAGTCACAGGAATTCACACTTCAGAAACCAAAGCCTGACAGAAGAGTGTATTTCTACACGGCCCTCAGAGTAACGTTTGGGAAACTTCTGAGTATCCAGAAAATAAGCTGGAAAGTGGCTAGTCCCTGCCCAAAGAAAATACTACCAACCAAGTGCTCAGGACTGCCCTAGAAATCCTTAAATCTCGTTTGTCTGATTTGCAAATAGAAAATATATGTCCCTGGTGACACAAGTAGGAGATAGAGTGAAGGGATATGTCCCACTGTGGAGAAAGAAAAGAGATTCTGGTGGCTATGTGGCCTGCCCTCAGCACTTGGAAGCCTTCCTTTCCTTCTAGTCCCTTACTGCTCCCAGTGCATTATGATCCTCCCACTGAGGCCCCACTCACCAGAAAAGTCCAATCTCTGAGCAAAGCCAGAAGCTCGATCTCTTGCAGTCTCAGACATCAGCTCTTCTAGGTTGTATAACCTTAGGGACTTCCCACTTAAACTCAGCAAACAGTATGTGGAGGGGCATAGGGAGACTAAATTCCTTAGGGGCTTGCATTTGAAGCTGGGAAAGATGTAAAAATTACCTGGTGCTGGAGACAAGCCTCACTAGGACTCTTTGGCACTGTTGCCTGAAAAGGGTCATAGAGGGAGAAATGGCAGGGACCGAAGGCCAATAGGGGCCTTCTAAAAAGTTTTTGGGAAAATTTACTTTTCTAAAAATATGCCTCTACTTGCCCAGAAGCCTGAAAGAATCCTAAATGAAACAGTTTAGCACATTCATAGCAGTCCACTTTAAGGGAATGCATCTGTGTTGAACTGGACTCTCGGGTGACCTCAATGAGGTAAATAGAGTAAAAGTCTTACAAAGTAGGAAAGTGAGGCTTAGACAAGCCAAATGACCTAATTACCTCCAGAGCTGGAGCTGGAACCTTCTTACTGCAGAATTTCAAGTTCTTCCTATTGTACCTCACCCAAAGTTATAATCAGCAGGCGGCAGATCAAAATGGTTTTCCCACTGAAATATCTATGATGAGCTCAGTGTATCACACTGACCTTTGGAACCTTCAGCCTTCATCTCTCTCTTCTCCTGAATAGGGACTAGGAAGAGAGGAGAGACTACAAGGCTTATAAGGAAAAATAACAGCGATTTTGTTTCCTCTCTGCAGTTCTCATTTAGCTCCTCCTTGCTACTCATCACATCATCCAAACACACATTGGGACAAAAACAGAAAAGGAGACGCTAACATAGGTAAACAGATGGATTGATGGATAAAATTCATTTAAAAATAGTATACTGGATAATGTTTTAATTCTGATGAGTTATGAAGAATGTTTTTAAATCCTTGTAAATAACCCCCAAATGGAAAATATGTTCTTTTCCTTTGGTAGGACAAGGAAGGTTCATGAAATAAAAGGTTATAGAGTTCAAGCCTATACAGTTATCAAAGTACTAGAACAAGAGTGTATTTCCTGAATTTTAGAAGATGTTCTTCAGAAACAATAAAGGGACTACACAGTTTCACACTAGTCAGTAAACCTTGGAACTCACTCCACCAAGCAAGTGTAGGGTTTCAGATAAAGGCTGAATACAGCAGCAAGTTCAAGGACAGTTTGGAGACTTTCAGGCATGGCAGGAACTCAGTGGGGAGCTGGAAAGTTTGAAGAATGCCTTCAATTTTTCTCAGCGATGGATGGTAACTGTGTTTTCTACAACACGTTTCTTGGTGCCCCTATCACAGACAACCCAGGGCCACATAAAATAGCAAACAGGCCCAATGTGACATATTCTTGAATAAGGAATGGGTCACAATGTTCTTTTTCTGGCTTTGAGGCAGATTTCACTTCTTGTTCTGGATTGTTCTGCAGCTGTTGGCAGCACTGACCATAGGAATATTATCTTAAGAAAGATTTTCTTCAATGGAATGGGATGGAACCTTGGAGCATATTTAGAAAATACATCATGCATGTATCCAATGGAAGTTTGTTCCAGAGAATCATAAAATAAAGGCAACGGAATGATCTTCAAATACCAGAACTGCTAAACGGAAGAAGTGGTGTATCTATCAATATAGACCAGGCTTGCAATACTATGGACAACCTTAAAATTTCAGGGACTTAAAACAACAAAGCTCTTTTTTTCCACCCTCACTAGCACTACCTGTCCATCCCTGATCTGAAGTGATGTGAAGGTGAGGGTTGAGACACTCAACATGCTCAGGCACACAGGCTGAAGGAGCCTTTGTTATCTGTAGAGTCCTGTTCACAGACAGGAAGAAGAGAGGCTAATTGTTCACTTCACACTGATTCTCACAAGTTTTTTCTGAAAATAACCTATCCCTTCTGTGGCCATTTTGTTGGCTGATGCGAGTCGCTCTGTCATGGTTAACTTTAAGGGTTTAGAGAAGGTGAAATCTACCACATCCAAAAGGAGGACAATAAATATTAGTGAACACCTTACGAGCTACCAGCAGCATATTTCTTCATTTGGCTCGAGGTGGCTGAGCCAATACCATTGTGTGCAAGGTGCAGGGAGCAGGTATTAAGAAACGGAAGAGCTTCCATATAGCAGTGAATTCCTTTTCATTTGTTGTATTTTAAGAAAAGCATAAAGACTTTCACTAAGAAATCCCAAATATCTACAGAAGCCAGGTAGGTGGCATAATATGTGAATCATCTAGGGAAAAAAAAACGTGTAAAACATATGGAAATAATCTATGGTTCCATAAAGACATTTGCTCTCTCCCATGTTTTTTCATAAATAGAGACTTCTCAATCGACTTTTGAAAGGGAGATAAGAATAAAGGGACATTCATTTACTTCTAAACAAAAACTGTGAGAGGAATGATAAATGGTGGCTGACACCCAGCCTTAGCCCATGAGCCAACAGAGAAAGGAGAAGACAGAGGAAAACTGGAGAGTAAATGCTCCATGGAAAAGGGAGTACAACTCTAGCTGATTGTTGCCATGTGGAGAGGCAGGACCGATGTGGCCAGATTTTCCAATTTTATTTTTTAAGAAAGGTCAGAATTCTTGATGTGCACATGCAATCTCTCATTTTTAAATGTTGGTGCAATTATTTTCAAAAAGACACTCTCTGTGCCAAACAAAATATGATGTAGGCTGCATTTGGCCAATGGCCCACTAGTTCGTGGCTTTTGCTGGAATGAACAATTCTGTTATAAGTGTGGGTGTGGAGGGAAATGGGGAATTATATGGTCTCTAAGATCTTCTTGGGAGCTCAATAAATAGCACCCCTTTTCCTGAATTCTATAACAACTAAAAAAACAAGACAAAGAAGTGAGCAGATGGGGGCCAAATTAGAACCTTACTTACTGAAGAAAGCAAGGTTGGGAGAGATGTGCAGCTGAGCTTCCTGGAATTTGACTCCAATTTCCAAGACCACTGAGTCAGGCCTCTCATCCCTCCCTTCCTCACCTCCTGCATCCACCTAAAGGATGTATGCTCTCTATGGGCAGCTAGTTCCCTAAAGAGAGAGAGACAGGGGAAAGGGATAGAGATGCCCATGTTTAGTTTCTCCTTCAAGATTCTGCCATCAGATCGATAAGTCATCTCTCCTCTCACTAATAGGGGTGGGTTAATGAAGGGGTTGTTAAGAGTCCAGGAGTGTTTCATATACACAACAGCAATGGGGAAGATAGGATCTCCCACAACAGTTATTTCCAGCCAAGGCCACCTCTAGCGCACTGTATATCTTTGTGCAAGTTACAAAAAGGCACTCCACCCTGGCAGATGAATTGCAGAATGGCCCTTTCCTCCCGGTCGATGCAGCCCCAGGCTGGAGCATGCAGCTTGGCAAGCAGTACCAGGGCTAGATTCCAGCTCACACTTGCCTACTCGGCCTGGTGCCTAAGTACAAAAACCCACAACTGCCCATAGCAGCCTGCTTCAGACTTTAATAATCCTATCAATTTGATTCCAGATTCTTCAGTCTCCAAAGGAACCACATTGTGAATAGAACCCACTCACTGTCCACCTCAAACAGTTGGAATTAATATCGGTCCAGGCTGTGTCAAGTTTGTGAACAGGGTGGAGTGGAGGAAAGGCTGGCTCCCTGGTATAGCCTGTGGCTGTTTTATTATTATTGTTTTCTCAATTCACAATCACTAAGTTGGTAGAAATTTTCAAAGAATGAACAGACATTTTTTCAGCATGTCAGAATTTAGTGAGGCTATAATCATTTCTTCACAATGTTTTTCAGTAAGGAATATATTAAGGGAGACATTGTTTTAAAAGTTTCCATGTACAACTGTGGCTTGTCCCAAATTCTTTGTATTCAAATGTCAGACTATAATTGTTGGTTAGCAGCAAGGTTACCAGATGAGTTATAAAACGCATTTCAAATGAATATCAAAAGGACTTAAGAGAAATACAATTAACGGCTGGTGTAGTTAAGGCAGGCTACAGTCTCACTGTAAAAAAATGATAATAATAATACAATCTTCATTAGAGTTGAGCACATTTCTGTGTCCATGATATAACATCTTTATTTCTAGAGTTCAACTCAAGAAGGAAGAAAGACATAGCACGCCAATGAAACAAAACAACAGGGGGACCTCCTCTTTTGGCTTTAGAGCCCCCCTCCCTCTGTCTCTGTACAAGGGAGCTTCTTCCTTTTGTCTTCTCCCTTCACTTCTTGCCTATTAAACTCTCTGCTCCTTAAAACCACACACACACACACAAAGACAGAAACAAAACAACAAAAACAAGTGGAAAATTCTGTTTATCGGAGGTGACAGACATGCCCAAGAAGTGGAAAGCTGAATGAAAAACGAAGAATATTTAATTCAAGCTGATCTCTCTGTAACATTTTATAACCAGGGAAATGCAATCAGCACTGTCTCCCGAGAAACCCACACAGGATGTTAGGCTTCTAAATCGTTCATATTTCTACTCAAGCCAGGTGCTTTAGGAAAAAAAAAAAAAAATGTTCAGTGTTATTTAGTTGGAAGTTAGTTCTTTCCTCAACGGCATTGCCAACAAACAGGATTCCACATTTTTACCAGCCTATTTCCAGGTCACTGATGTGTTTTCAGAAAAGAAAGCAGACATAGTTAACTGAAAGGCCACTCTTTTAAAGCTGTTTGAGACCCATCCATTCATTCATTCAATACTTATCAAGCATCTCTAAAGGGTCATGAAAATAACTGCTTCATCAGCCTCACCTCCCTTCCTCTGTGAGTAAAAGTATGCAACCAAAGTTGCTCTTCTGTCTGGTTTCAAATTCTCACATATTTTCTCAGTCAGATGAGCAAGTGACACATTTAATACCCTTCTTCATTGAAGAAGAAACAAGCAAACAAGCAAATAAATCTAGTCCATTCCACCTCTAATTCTATGTGTGCTTTTTATAAAAAGGGTAATATATATTTATGATGATCACTTCCACCTTAAAGTAGAGAGAGAGAGATCCTGACTACAGGGAGGGGTTCCCCGCAGGGAGCAAGAGCAAATACACCCCTGTTCTCAACTGGGGTTACACTAATCTTAGGCAGAAGGCTGTGGCTGTGCCCTCTGGAATCATGCGTATGGGTTTCCTCATTTCTCCTTCTGACTCTATTTGGAGACCTATGGGGTAAAAAGCAGGCCCACAGATAAATATCCCTAATGTGAGATGCCCATGATGATGAGCTTGCTTTCTCTTCTTCTCTCTTCCCTCACAAAGATAACAAACAGAGGAGGAACGCGTGGCACATGGGGAAGTGGAGTTAAAATGTACTGCACGTTACTAATCCTAACATAACATTGGCAGCTTGCACCATCCCCCTGCCAAACCCAAATTAACACACTGCCTTACTGGAAGGCAAAGGCTGCAGCTATATTTATAGCTCAATTAACAAGTTTCATAACTAAACCTCCAGAAGTCCTAGGCAAACCTGACAAATGCTATGCATCTTAACACCACGGTGACCCTGCCAGAATGCCACCATCTTCTAACAGGGAACAACTCCTGCTATCACCTTGCGAGAACAATGATGATTGGCACTGGCCCATCTGATAAAGGGAGGCTGGCTGGGCAACTCAGTTCTTGTCAGGGGTACGTCTCATCACAACTCTCAACCAACACACATACGGTCGATTCAAGCAGGCGGCTAATTCTTCCTTTTGCAGACGATGGAAATGCCTGCTTCCCGGGAGCCAATGGCTGTGGAGAATGACTGCCATCTTATGACTCAGGAGCCTTGGTCCTTCCGGGAACAGAATAACAGAAACACAGAGTACGTCATTTGGAGGGTGTTATAGCTTCAAAAGAAATAGAAAACCTCTCCACAATATCTTCTAAGCAGGTTATTTTTGCTAGAGGGAGAAAGGTTCTTCAGAGGATTATTAGTGCACAGACAGCACTGTTAGGGTACAGTAAAGTATTTTCAATATGGCACTTGACTTGGAGCAAACTGCCTTCAGAGTCCAGGTGGGCTTTCCTTTTCTTCAGGAATAACACGAATGCTCGCATGTCACAGTGCATTGTGATAATCTGCCTGCATACCTGGCTCCTGCATGGGACTGTGAGTCCTGGGATGGAGGAGCATTCTGACACCTTATGTCCTCCAAGAAGTAAGCAGTAGTGAGGGCTCAGCATTTGTAAATGAGGAAACGAATACATGGATGAATAAATTAATAAATGGGCCGGGCACAGTAATCTCAGTACTTTGGAAGGCCGAGGTATGTGGATCACCAGAGGTCAGGAGTTCGAGACCAGCCTGTCCAATATGGTAATACCTTGTCTCTACTAAAAATTAAAAGAAAAAAAATTAGCTGTGCATAGTGGCGAGTGCCTATAATCCCAGCTACTTGGGAGGCTGAGGCAGGAGAATCTCTTGAACCCGGGAGGCAGAGGTGGCAGTGAGCTGAGACAGCACGACTGCACTCCAGCCAGGGTGACAGAGACTCTGTCTCAAAAAAAACAAAAAACGAAAAACAAACAAACAAAAATCAACAATGCTGTTCTCCTGCACACTATCAGAACTTAATAATTCTGCAAGCCCCTGGCTTTAATTTTCAGGCTGGAGTTAAATGTACTCTATGCACCATCCTCATACCTTCACATTAACCTAAACCCACCTCCAGCTACCTCTTTCATAGCTCTCCTCCTTATTAAGAATATGTTATTTAGGTTACAGAAATTCAGAAAAACACATACCTGCATAAAGAAGATGCGGTCGGGGGGAGAGAAAAAAGAAAGAAATTTGGAAAAACACAATTTGCTGGTCAGGGCCCCCAATCCATTTCTGTTGTTTGAAACCCTTGACTACCAACATGGGGGAGAAGAGATGGACAAGCATGAACACTGCTTAATATATTCAGGTACATAACTGAACTTTAGTTTTCCTGTCTGTTTACAAAAGGCTTAATCTAGAATGATCTTTAAGTGCCTTTTTAACTTTAAAATATTATTTTTTCTGCCATCTATTCATACACATACATATTAATGGCATACTTATTTGTTCTCTGTTGCCTCAAAAAAGATGTTTGGAGAAGCTATTTTTTATTTAACACACCAAAATTTCTGAGTGGGGTTGGAGAGAGCGCACGCTCTTTTGGTCCCCTTTGAGCTCTCCTTGCTGGAGAACTTCTATTCCTATTCACAAGCTATTCTTTCCAAAAAACACAAGTAGACTACTTGCTCAGGACACCTTTGTGGCTGCTGAGAAAATATCATAAAAGCTGTAAGCACATCATAAAAAGGGTAGGACAAAGTGAGGTGCTGTCCTCAAGGCTGATGGGAGTAAGACTGAATACATTCTGCTAAGGTTCCGGGGTCTACTGTCTCTTCCTGCTTCTCCAACAGGACCTGGAACAAAGATGCCTTTAAAACAAAGACAACAAAGAGGTGTCCACTGAACAAATATGGCCCTAGCATATGTTTAGTGAGCCAGGTAATGTGTAGCCACTGTTTTAGATATTGTTTTAATATGAGTTCAAATAAATGCCTTTGGGTGGGTCATGTACCGTGCAGTTTATCACTGACCCTCATCACTCACTATGTCTTACACCCGCATCTTTTCATTTATTCTGGGCACTGATTCTTTGCTAAACTCACTGTATCTGTCTTTTCCCACTAGTATAGAATGCTAAGTCTCACAAGTGTAAGTTACTCACCTGTTTGTTCACTTTTACCCACAGTGCCTGGAAGAATGGATGGCTCATTTTAAGTCCTCTATACATATTTGTTGAATGAATTTATGAAACTCCCCTGCCAAATGCTCCCTTTCAAAGCTCCCTCACTCTCTGTTCATACCACCATAGAAGACTTAATTTGACAAACATATATTAAGCATTAGACATTTATCCAAGTACAGAGGATACTGAGATTAATAATCCAAAGTTCCTTGTCTCAAAAAGCTCACATTTTCAAGAGACAGACACAATCATTAAAAAAAATAGTTTTAATGAAGGAGATACATTAAAAATGCCTTGGAAAGATTGCTAGAGAGCAGGGTACATTTGTAATTTGCCTCAGGGGTAGGAGAAGTTCATTACCTAGACAGGAGAGGGAGGGCTTTCCACATAGAGAGAATGGGCTAGGCAAAGTTACGGAGCTGTGAAAGTACACATGCTCCAGCACAAACTACTTAGGTAGAAAAGACAGCATGGTGGAGGGGTGGCTGAGGTGACACTCAAAAGGCATTGCAAATCCAGGATTGTGAAGACAATCACAGGCCAAGCTGAGGAGTTGAGACACCATTCTACAGGAAAAAATATATTGAAGTATTTCAAACAAGGGAGTGCCAGAAAGAGAATGATGTCATAAAAAGTTACTCTAACATTGACTCAGAGAGTAGGCTGGCATGAAGATCTGCCAGGAGGTTTACACCACAGCTCAGGGGGGAGATGCTGAGCCTAAGGCAAGATAGGAGAAGTTGAGTTTCTCTTGGGAGAAATTTATGAAAGAGAAATTTTGAAGACATAATTAACAAGGATTATAAATCATTCTACTATAAAGACACATGTACACGTGTGTTTATTGCAGCACTATTCACAATAGCAAAGACTTGGAACCAACCCAAATGCCTATCAATGATAGACTGGATAAAGAAAATGTGGCACATATACACCATGGAATACTATGCAGCCATAAAAAAAGAATGAGTTCCTATCCTTTGCAGGGACATGGATGAAACTGGAAGCCATCATTCACAGCAAACTAACACAGAAACAGAAAGCCAAACACCGCATGTTCTCACTCAAAAGTGGAAGTTGAACTATGAGAACACACGGACACAGGGAGGGGAGCGTCACACACCAGGGCCTTTTGGTGGTTGAGGGGCAAGGGGAGGGAGAGCATTAGGACAAATACCTAATGCATGTGGGGCTTAAAACCTAGAGGATTGGTTGATGGGTGCAGCAAACCAGCATGGCACATGTACACCTATGTTAACAAACCCGTACCTTCTCCACCTGTATCCCAGAACTTAAAGTAAAATAAAAAGAAAAAAAGAAAATAGAATTAACAAGTGACATAACAATTGAGGACAAAAGAGAAAAGATGAGAATCAAGCAGGGGCCTGAGGTGCCTGGCTTGGGAGAGAAACTGGAAAAATTATGTTGCTAATGAGGGGAAGACAGAAGTAATCAGCAAGACCACGGTCACTGCACTCTCAGCATCTTGGTCCATGGTGACCTTTATCAAGGAAGTTTCAGAAAAATGAGAAACTTTGATAAAATGATAAAAATAAGTGCAGTGGACCAAAGAATGAATGTGATATGAAGAATCAAAGGCTGGCAGAACAAGGTGTCATTTATTTATTTTTCCAAAAAACTTGGTGAAGAGAGATTGGGGTGGGTGGGCAGAGCAAAGATTTTTAGGACATTGAGACTCTTCTGTATAATACTACAATGGTGGACACATGTCCAAACCCACAGAATGTACAGCACCAACAGTGAACCCGAACATCAACTATGGAATTTGGGTGACAATGACGTGTCCATGTAGGCTCATGGATGGTAACACATGTATCACTGTGGCACAGGACATCGAAAGTGAGGAAGGTTCTGCATGTGTGGGGACAGGGGTACACGGGAACTCTCTACTTGCTGCTCAATTTTGCTGGGAACTTTAAAAACTGCTCTAAAAAATAAAGTTTATTAATTTTTAAAAAACCGAAATTCAAGAGAAATAAAGTGATATCTTGAGAGGAAAACAAAGTCAGGAAAGATAATGGTATTTTCTCTTTCACAGAATGAGAGCATACATGCATTGCATGTAAGTATTTTTAGGCTAAGTACTCTAGGAGGAAAATATTTGAGAGAGAAAATATAGTTGGTGCAAAAAAGTCCTTGGGAAGGACTTAGAACAGTGCCTAGTTCATGGTCATTGCTCAATAAATGTTATGTCATTATCATTACTATAATAACCATTACTTTTTTCTTTATTGTATAGTAATTTAGGTCACTGCCCTAGCTCACTAATGAGACCATTAGCTCATATAGGAAGGCTTGTGGCTGCTTAGAGTATGTGTTCCTCATAAGCACTTTTCTTTGAACAAAATACTCACTCATTGATTCAATCATTCTACATACTGAACAGATGACAGAATTAGAAGCTACTTCAGGTGGTCTTTTTGGCTTCTTCCTTTATTTCAAGTGTACTTTAAGCATTTTTATTCTTACCTTTGAAGTACCATATAAATGTGTATTAAGCAAATGTCTCTGGCCCTCTCAGATGGCAATGCTTAACTTGTAGGTGTCAGTATGAGACTTTCAGCCACAAGTAACATAATTACAGGTCTGGAGGAAGGAGATTGAGGGCACTAGTTGGGTAGGATCAGAGACTCCATAATGACATCAAGATTGGGCTCCTTCTGAACATGCTGGTCTCAGTACTGGCTTCATCTAAAGACTGGTCTCCTTTAGCAACACAAAATGGCTACAGTAGTGTTATTAGCCACATCTAGAGAACAAGATACCATTGCTTCCTGGGTACCTTTCTGGTGAGAAAGAACCTTTCCAAAAGACCCCCAGCATACTTCTTTTACATTTATTGGTCAGAATTATGTCATATGCCCAAATCGCACAGCATTTTCAGTAGCAATGGGGAACAGAACGACCATGATTGCTTTAGAACAATCAGGGGCCACCCCTTGGTAAGAGAAGCAACGTTTTCAGGAGTACATGGTCTGGGGAGGACAATGGATTCTGGAATAAAGAGGTCTGTTTTTGGATGGATAAAGACCTGAGGTGGAGCAGAGAAATGGATGTTAGGTAGGCAGTCAACAGTGTTCATCAGACTTGAATCAAAGCTAATACAGCATAAGGGGATAAAATGATATAAAACATAAGATTTTATATCTTATGTGGACATACAGTTTGCTTCTGAAAGTTACTCCATAAGCAAATAGATGATATAGCAGTGAAGTCATGAGCAGGTAAATAACTACTTCAAGTTTCAACCAGGTGATGTGAGAAGGGCATGGTGAAATTACTTGGAGACCAACGCATACATTGCTCAGCTGTCTCAGTAGAGATTTCACGATACAGAGAGAGAGGTTCTTCATCCACTCCACCGACGTTTGAGTATCCGTCTTGTGTAATCTCTAATACCAAAATCGGGAAATAAACACTAATAAACAACTTTCCTTTCACTAAAAGAGAAAGGAATCTGGAAGAAAAGGCTAATGACTAAACAAGTAACTGTAATATGTGTTTGTAGATGCATGATAATTGTACAACACACAGTCTAGCACAAAATTAGTCAGGGTCAATTTTATTTGAGGGCAGGAAGGATTTCATAATGGAATGCAGAGTTTGAACTAGGTCATAAAAAAAATCAGTTGCAAGGGGCTGGAAAAGGCATCCCGAAATGAAGAAATAGTATAGGCAAAGGTGGAGAAACATGGACTATTATTCTGCTCCTAGGAAACCCCAAGTGGATCTGGATGGCTGGAAGGAGCGCAGATGGAGGTAAGCCTGGAGATTTTGGCAGGAACTAGATGATGAGGGGTCTTTTTGTGCTGTGTGTAAATTGAGATTTTATGTAGTAAGTACCACTGAACACTTAACAAAGTGAATAGGTATTTTTAAATATCACTGGAAGCTAGGTCAAAGGGAGATTGGAATGAGAACAAGACTAGACATGGGGTGTTCAGTTTAGAAGTTTCTTCAATAGTTCAGGCATAAGCATGATACTACTTGACCCAATGCAATAACAAAGAGACTAGAGAAGGATGAGAAATAAAATACTTGATGAAACTCACTAAAATCTGAATGTGGAAAAAGAAATGCAGGAGTCCAGGATGATTGGATAGGTGAAAGTATAATTAATCAGGATGGAAAAGACAAGATGAGAATTTAAAACATAGGGCAATCAACTTATGCAGATTTGTCTGGGACTTTCTGAGTTTTAGTAATAAAAGATCTATATCCTGGGAAATCCTTCAGTCCCAGGCAAACCAAGATGATTGGTTACCATGCAAGGAAAAGTAAATTTTGAGGAAAATTTGATAAGTTCAGTTTGGAAGATAATGGATCCCAAACCTACTATACAGTAGAACATTTAATTTGCATCTACTTGGCCCCTAAAAAGATGGCCAGTTCAGTGAAAATTCAACGAGTTAGCATTCACTATGTCCCTTCAAAAAGGTGTTTGTAAAACAGTCTTCCATATTTCCATTCTATCTTGTAGATACCACCATCCAGCTTTCACATATTTAATCTGGGAGACCCTAACACAAGTCGTTAAATGGTCTTTCTCCACTGGGGTTCACAGGCTACAGATAGAACATAAAGGATGATTGATGGACAATTTTTGAGTCGTTTATGCAAATTGCTTAAGAAATCCTTAAAGAAATACATAGTACTGCAACCCATGGTCATTTCTATCAAAGGAGCTACCATCTGTTCTTATTGCCTACAAAATCATTATTCATCACAAATAAGAGTGCTTCTATGCCTTATTAATATTTCTACCACAAAGCCATACCTAAACTGTACATATATAAGCACTCAACAATTTGTTGCAAAACTGAATTGCATTAAGCATAAATGTACATATTATGCTTATTACACATTAAATCAAAACAGCTATGATTTCTAAATTCCTTTACCTTTCTTTCAACAAGAATTTGAAAACAGTAAATAAATAAATTTTAGGTTTGAACAGGTTTGAGTGGATTGTAAACATTCAGTTTAGTTTCATGAAAAGCCAAGAAACATCATGACAAAAAGGAGGTTCCATTGAATACATTCGTTTTTGCTTCAGACCAATATTGTCCCACCAATAGTGTACTCTATAAATTGACCCAGTGTTCTGAGAGTCCCCAAATGCCTAAACTAAAACAATGGGGCAGACATTGAGGATGGTGTTCAACTTTTAACTTAGCAATTCCCACTACTGATTTAAACCAGATCTTTAGTATTATTTTAACATAGGTTTTGGATTTAATTATCCTAAATGTCTAAAAGAATGCATACAATTCCCAAACTGTTTATCTCTTTTATGGTAAAATCTCTTCCCCTATCCCTGGAAATCTGTTTTAATTATTTAATCAGTTTGGCTGAAACTCACAAAGCATTAAATTGTTAGTTGTTACTTAACATTCCTTATAAATTGCATTTATTAATTTCTGGATAGAGACTTGTCCATAGCTACAGTAATTTAAATTAGTACCACATGGCTACAGACCGCTGCTGAATGATGATTAAATCTTTGGGGCAATTTCAGTCTTTTAAGATATTTAAATGGTACTAGAGATAAGCTAACCAAATTTGGGTCCAAGAAGTTACAATTTATCAAAAATGTAATAAACCATGGCCAGAATATTCATCGTAAGCAGCACATAATGTGGTCCATGAAATGACATTTTAGCATCTCTCTCACTGTGGTCACAGGGAAGTCTGCTGACGGTGCAGACACAGCAATGCTCCATTGATATTTAACAGTTCCCATCTACAAGGTACTTTGCAATATTGTGGCTTTTTATACACTCAAGTCCCCCTGATACTCTATCAGTCATTTTGTTATTCGACACAGTGACATATTCTGTTCTTGGTGTTTTAACTTCACAGGTGCAAACAATCAACATCGCACACAGTCCCTCAGAATCTTAACAACAGAAGGAGGAGCTGTTGGGCCTTGGTGGCATTTCAGAAAGGCAGGAATTGCTAGGAGAAATAGCTCTGCAGGGACTTGACTCTAAACTAGTTAGGTACAGATGATGAGGGGTGGTTCTGGTAGTTAAGTGTCCTATCACAGGTCACAAAAGTGGAGAGGGGTTCTAGAACTCAGGTTTCCTTACCATCCATAACTACTTCTTCAATACCTTTTACCACTACTGACTTCACTCAACTGATACATTCCTAGACCTAAAACTTGCTTGGATCATTGATTCAAGGGAACCCACTGCGGAAATCAAGTGATACAGATGAAGTCTCTTCTTGCTTCTAAATCCTTAAAAAATTAGGAAAACAAAAAGAGGGAGATAGGCAGGGGATAGGGGAGACCATAAGTGCCTCCTACTGGAAAGACTGACTGAAACACTCAGGTAAAATAGTAAAATCAACTCATAAAATAATAGATTCATCTTCCTGCAGCTAAAGATAAATATTAAATAATCCTGGGTGCTGCTGGCTGCAAATTAATTTCTGTAAGGCAAATAGTGTAGTACGTATATGTGTTTCAATTTCTGTTTGGCAAGGTGCCTATTTTGAGCATCCTGCACAGACCTTTGAAGTACTTGGGCTGCTCTGATAGTGCAGATGCTTAAACAAGAATTGCTTCCTTGAGGCTCCCAAGCACTGTAAAAAGTGTGTTTTGGATCATCAGGCTCCCAACTAATTCCAGGTATTCAACCTAAAAACACAACATTTTTTAATGCATTAATGATACATTGCAGCCCTTCCGAATTGAATTGTGCCAGAAGATAGGAGTGACATTAACTTATTAGAGGAGTCACAAAGTGCTGAACCACTGTAATTTGTGTTACCCAAATTACAGTCAGGTGCAGTCGCATGGGGCAAGTTGAAACAGGATATAGAGTGAGGAAAAAGTACTTCAGATAGAGCTTGCTAATGATTAATTTACAATAGAAGAAAGGAACAAAGGGCAAATAATGCACTGTATTCTAAATCATGACCCTATTAGAGTCATCCTGCCTGTCTACTCTTATACCATCTGAGAGCCAAGACATTTTATCCCCCCAGTGGTTTTAATGGTGCTTCTTTAAAACTGGCATTTGGCAAATCACATAAAATGTCTTTAGGAAGCCAAACACACTGGCTCAGGACCACCTCCATAGAAACTTTCAGAAAGGTTAAAATAAAAACCACCACCGAAACAACACCAAAAATCCACAACATAAACTTTTTCAGAATTTCCCTCAAAGCCACAGTCATTATTTGTTTTAATCATAAACACGAATCCCTGGAAGAATCTGGTAGGAGCATGGGGGTCAGAGCATAATTTTCTGGACCAAATAAGGTGAGTTCTTACTAGTCATGGAAAGAAAAAAAATGTTGCTGAGGAGTCTAAGAATGGAGCAATGCTCACTGCCAGTTTCTTTCTGTAGAAAGATTTAGTGGAATTTTGCATTTATAAATGGGGCCATAAAGTAGAATCCCTCCCTTTGATAGTCTACCAATGCTCCATGCCTCTTTCCAGAAGAAACATGCAATCCAGCAAACTGACCAAATTCTAACATGCATCACTGCATTCCGTCTTCTCTGAATACCTCCTGGAACTTCATGTGGTCTTCATTCCATGTTGTAAATCAATATGAACCGTTGGAAAATTGCCCTTAAGGTGACTGTGTTTCAGTACTGAGCAATATGACTCCTGAATGAAGATGCTTAACACACAGTGTGGCAGCTCCTGCCAAGCATGCAGGGAAGAGGCTCTGAGGTTGAATGTGAATGTGTCTCACAGTTAGAGATCGGAAAGATTCCTGACTTCAGGGGAGAATACCAGGTGATACAGAGCTAAGAAATACTGTGTTCTTTTCCTCATCTTTCTTTCTATGCTTGATTTATTTGTCAAATCAGTTAAGGGAAATGCTCTTTATCAGGTCAATCTTCCAGTTAATCCAAACCCTCTCACTCTACCCCACTCTCTCTCATTTCTCTGTCAGGGTTCCGGGCTACTTGGAGGTGCTGCCCAGAAGCCCACCAATGCTCAGAAGTGCATTTCTTGTCACAGGGAAGAAAATGTCCTTTTTTTCATCATATGATAAACACTCAAAATTTAAAGACCTCCATGGACTGACATAAAGTTGGAACGACTTTTGAAGAACAACTTTAATGGGGATGGGAATCTCTGGCAGGGGGAGAAGGGTGGAAGAGATGGAAATAACAGCAGCTTAGTTTCTGGAAAGCGAATAGAGAGCATGAGGGACCAACATGGGACAGGAGAAAGGGTGTAGAGAAGAGAGACTGTGGAATGCCTGAGATTCGTTTCATTCTTGTGAGGCCCAAATTTCTACTTTCTAATGACAACGTTGTAGATGTCTGACTATGTTTTGTATTTGAATAGCAATCTATTTAGAATTATCCAGCTCTAGTTGGTCATCTGAACTTATTTTGCACTTTTCTGGGTACATTTCATAGCCTGATATTTAGTTAAGAGCCTAGGATTACTGGGCACTGAGTTAGGCACCAGGGGCCTGGCGGGGAATGGAACCAATGTCGCTCTTGCCACTCCAGATCTTCTGTCGCTGTAACCGCACCTGGTAAACATTATGGAAAGTCTCACGGGGTTAGGAAAGGAAACCCAGAGGAAGTGAGAGCCAAGCTGAGACTTTCTTTTTTCTTTTTTGTCCCCAAGAAAATTTTATTTGGATTTTCACGTTATCTCTAGTTCATGTAAATCAACATTCTCTGCATTTTGGTTGGCAGATCTAAACTTCAGCCTTGCCTCTGCTAAAATTACAGCAAAACCTTAATTATGTTATATTGAACTATTAGGGTTGCACTTTAATGATGGTTTTCAGGTCAAATTCTTTTTAAAAATATTTTATTTTATTTATTTTTTATTTTACTTTAAGTTTTGGGATACATGTGCAGAATGTGCAGGTTTGTTAGATAGGTATACATGTGTCATGGTGGTTTGCTGCACCCATCAACCCGTCATCTAGGTTTTAAGCCCCGCATGTCCTAATGCTCTCCCTCCCTTTTCCCCCCACCCCCCAACAGTCTCCTGGTGTATGATATTCCCCTCCCGGTGTCCATGTGTTCTCATTGTTCAACCCCCACTGATGAGTGAGAACATGCGGTGTTTGCTTTTCTGTTCGTGTGTTAGTTTGCTGAGAATGATGGTTTCCAGCTTCATCCATGTCCCTGCAAAGGACATGAGCTCATTATTTTTTGTCGCTGCTTAGTATTCCACGGTGGATATGTGCCACATTTTATTTATCCAGTCTATCATTGGTGGGCATTTGGGTTGGTTCCAAGTCTTTGCTATTGTGAATAGTCACACTGAGAATTTCATGACATGGAGAAACAAGTCTGATCATCTTTGTGAGTCTAATCTCAGAATTTCAAAAGTTAGGAATCTCCTCCCTGCCCCGGCTCAGGGCACCATAATGAGGAACTAAGAAAACAGACCTCATGTGGGAATATGCAGAGCTTGTCAGACAGCAAAGATAGTACATCATCAATCCTGGGAGGCCAAAGAAGACAGCAGTTGCGGAGTTGGGTTCAAGGCTTAACTTGAATTTCTAAAATGTCCCAAGCAAAATGTGTGGCTGTGTCTTTGGGGACATAAAATCAAAACTACTCATGCCGCTGTATAACCCCTCTTCCTGGTAAGATGCCTTAAAAAAAAAAAAAAAAAAAAAAAAAAAAAAAAAAAAAAAAAGCAGATGCAAGTAGTAGTAAATATTTGATTTTCTCTCCTCCCCTGTGTGATGTGGCATTGTGCTCACCCTATGCCTTGCTGTATTTGGTGATGTGGTTCCCAGGGTCTTGGTTCTATTGCTGCATCACCATGAATGGTAGTTGAGTACAAATGAGGTCTGTCAGAAGTGAAAGAACTTCAAAAAAGAATGTCACCAAAGTCTTTATTTGATATTTGTAGTTTAGGGTAAATCAAATGCCCAACTCTACATGGATGGATAAGCTTGACACAAAACAAGCCTGGAATAGCAGGGAATTAATCTGACCTCACACCTTCAGAAAGGGTTATTATTTATTACTATCTTTGACCATATTCCCATGATGCAGAATACTTTGAAGTGTAAAAACGCAATCATCCAAGAGCTTAGAGTATCTCATGTCAAATATCTGTATTTGGGTTAGGGAAAAAGCGAATATTGGCTGTTATGCACAAAGTATCTGAGGGATGAATTGTTCACTTTTGTTTAGATAGGCTGTCTGTTACATGGGTTTAATTATTTTCCCCATTTTCTTTTATATGCACTTTCTCTCCTGTTGTGTCAGGATTTTATTATTGTTATTATTTTTAATCCCAGAAAAAAGGGAAAAGATTCAATAAGGAAAAAGCACAAATGCTCTAAAATCTACTATAATAATGTGTTCAGTAGGAACTGTGGTCATTGTAGGGTAAAGTTGCACACCTACTCATTCTTTTGTGATGATCATGTTTTTACTATTTCAAATTTAATACTTTTTCTAATATATTATATGTTACCTCCCATGTATTTAAGCTGTACTTAAAAGCATGCTAAGAACTGGTAATTCTTTAATGGTTGTTCACTTACAAGCGATTGTGGGTCATTACACAATCATTTAAAGGGCATTAATGAGAACCATTTAATGGTTTTAGTAGAATATCATTGTAAGGGACAGGGGAAAAGTTACTGGCTGTAAATTTTTATGACCATTTCTAACAAAACGTATTACTTTAAAGATTTATGTATGTAACAATGAGTACAATAAAAGCTATGCTAAAAATAATTTGAAATCAAAGTAATGCATATAGATAAGTCTTTGCTCTGCTGCCATTGGGTAGGCCTCAAGAAAAAAAGATCTTCCTTTTCACCTTCCTTCTCCTATTTGTGTGTGTGTGTGTGTGTGTGTGTGTGTGTGTGTGAGAGAGAGAGAGAGAGAGAGAGAGAGAGAGAGAGAGAGAGAGACAGAGACAGAGTCTCGCCCTGTTGCCCAGGTTGGAGTGCAATGGCACGATCTTGCTCACTGCAACCTCCACCTCCCAGGTTCAAATGATTCTCTTGCCTCAGGCTCCCGAGTAGCTGGGGTTACAGGCGTCCACCATAACACCCAGCTAATTTTTGTATTTTTAGTAGAGACGCGGTTTCACCATATTGGCCAGGCTGGTGTAGAACTCCTGACCTCGTGATCTGCCCTCCTCGGCCTCCCAAAGTGCTGGGATTACAGGCGTGAGACACTACACCTGGCCTCCTTCTCTCCTTTCCCCTCCTTCTTCCTCCCTCCTTTCCTTTCCTCCCTCCTTCCCTGCCTCCCACCCTTCCTCACTCTTTCCATTTTCTTTCTTAAAGGACACTTCAGTACTTTGAAAGATTTTGTTGTAATGAAAATGATTAGAGATTGAAATATTAATTAAAATGTTTTCTAGTTGGAGGGCAGGGTAGACAAAGAGGTAAATACAGCAGCACAGCATTGCATACAAATACCTAGACGTAGTGAGTCTTTGTTTACAGACCTTTCTTCAATATATCATTAGTTCAAACTATTTCCTGTAATACACCATAGGACTAAAATAGAATATCCAATGCTTTCTAGGACATCAATCCCTGAGGTAGGACAGGGAACTAAAAAGGAACTAGTCCTGGTAGGATAGCCATGGAGATCTGTAAAATACCGACAGAAATCATCCTCACATGTGCGCAGAGGAGCAACATACATCTTGCTCCATGCAGCTCACCTCTTGAAAAGAAATGGGTATTCGAGAAGCTCACTCTACTGAGGGAGTAACCTTATTAAAGTGCTTTAATAACACAACAGTCATCGTATTATGCCTGGTTTTGTCCACTTATGATTCTCATGGAATACATAATGAATAAGACAATGCCCCTTTCCCAGTATTCTTGCATAAGCAGGGAGGATATTTCTAATTAAAAAGGCAGAGTTAGTACAGCACATGAAATGAACAGAACCATATCTCTCGAAATGCTGAGATTTTACTATTTGCATTAAGTCATGCTTGTATTTCTCTCTGAATCTAGCCCAATACCCATTACCAATAAGATGAAGATTTAAGATAACTTGGTCAAAAGATGGTGAATTACAACTTTTAATTAAAATGTGGAAAATAGTTGCTTTAAAATAAACATGATAATACTTTCATGACCATTAATTTTTTATGGAGAGAACAACAAAAGGAACCTGAATATTTTAGAATGTGACATTATAAAGTCAGACAAAGGGGATTTTTAGAAAGTTATGGATGTCCCAGAGAGATGACTGTGTACTTGCTACTCTTCATTTCTAGTGCCTTGGAAACCCCAGCGGAATGCAACCCATACATCTGGACCCACAGTGATTTATTTACTTGACTACACTCAGGTAAAGCCAATGATGACCATGATGATAAGATAGTAGGAAAGTTTGGGGTTGACACAGCATATTTACATCAAAGAACAATTCAATAAATATTAATTGATAATAGGGAGAAGAAGAGCTGATTTCTTAATGTGACCTGTAAATATTAATACAAAATACAATTTTTATAAATCTAATATAGGGTTTAAATACTATTGATACTATGGTGTAGATTGAATGTAGCAATAAGATTGAAAGATTGGTGATTTGTGAGTGTGCACTATGGTTCACTTCACCATCATTCATTCATATTCATGCAGACTTAGCTTCACACTTTCTACCATTGTTTCTAACTCTTCCCCTAAATAAATGTCCTATTACCATTAAGTCTTCTCTGACTGAATATATGTGCATAGTCTTCTCTCCATCATTTTATTCATGCCAATCTCTGCCAGGAATTACCCTGATTTCTCCCTACCCACATACTGTCTGTCTAGATCAGCACACCCCTTCCAGGAAGCCTTCCTTGATTACTCTTACTAAAGGCCTGGCTTCAAAAATCTAAATCTACCACTGCATACTTAAGTGAATCATGGTAGGAGTCACTGAGGAGCCAGGATTGTTCACCTTCTGGCAGGCCAGACATTCTTTTGGATCAGTTGTCATCTTCATCCATAAAATAAGGAAATAATCATGTCTGCTTTGTAAGGTGGGTGTGATAATTACATGAAACACACATAAAAAAGCATCTGGAACAGCTTAGTTTCAGAATAAATGTTTTACTTCCTTCTCTCTTTCCTTACCTCTTGAATTCAGAGAAATTTCCAAGCCATTCAGATATACTAACTTATTATATTTACTTACTTTCTTGTGACTTTCAATTTTTATTTTGCGGGCCTTCATTTTCCATTACGTCTCCCAATTAGTCTATGATTCCCCAAAGGAAGGGACCCTTATTTATGTATCATCATATTTCCTGCCTCATCTAGTGTAGTTCCATATGCACAGTTAGGATCAATAAATATCTATGAGAAGAATTAATATTAGTCATTTTCTCCAGTGTTTGCATCAAATTTTAATTTTCATAAAATAAAAGCCCCAAATTCTGAACAATGTATTCTATTTTTTGAATCTTCTGCTATACTGTATATGACTGAATTTACATACAGGGTGGTGAGGGAGGCATCAAAATGTTATCAGGTAATTTCTTTTTTTTTTTTTTTTTGAGACAGAGTCTCGCTCTGTCGCCCAGGCTGGAGTGCAGTGGCCCGATCTCAGCTCACTGCAAGCTCCGCCTCCCGGGTTTACGCCATTCTCCTGCCTCAGCCTCCCGAGTAGCTGGGACTACAGGCGCCCGCTACCTCGCCCAGCTAGTTTTTTTGTATTTTTTTTAGTAGAGACGGGGTTTCGCCCGTGTTAGCCAGGATGGTCTCGATCTCCTGAGCTCGTGATCCGCCCGTCTCGGCCTCCCAAAGTGCTGGGATTACAGGCTTGAGCCACCGCGCCCGGCCGTTATCAGGTAATTTCTTATCACCCGAGCTGGCTAGCCAAGTTAGGTAACACGTGGTACTAACAAATTCAAGATTATACATTTGATTCTAATGTGAGTGTGTTTGTTTTGCAGAATGAAATTTTCCATACCTAAGAACTTTGTTTTTGTACTGCTGGGAAAGTGTCAGAAAGTAAAAATAAAAGAGTGCTAATGACCCCAAGATGGTCTTAGGAAGTGAGAATCAAAACAGGAAAAATAGAAATTAAGCCTCATACATTATGGATGGAAAGAAGATACCTGTGTTGTCTCGGTAGTCAAAGGGCAGTGCATTTTAACATTCACCATTTAACTTGCAAGCTTCTTCCCACCATTGCATTTGGGTAGGTGTGGTTCATACAGGCGGCAAAGCAGAGTGCTTGTTCTGGCCTCTGTTGCCAGATGGGCTAACTCTGCTCTGCAACTTGACCAAGTTACATAGCCATGCTCCACCTCCGTTTCCTGACTGGTAAAACAGATAAGAGAATGAGAGTTCCTCATAGCATTGTCAAGAGGCATAAAGAGGGAACCCAGGTAAAGCTCTCACAACAGTGCCTGACGAGGGCTATGCAAGGATCAACTATTAACATGGCAGAATCTAAAACACCTCACCAGGATTCTGAGGTAGTGCTTATTTCTCTACTCCATTCTTTGTCCTTTCATAATGAGCAGACCCCAACCAGCATGTTGAGAAATGCTGAGACTGGACTCACTATCTGGGTGTTCCTCCCTCTCAATCAGAGGGAGAGAAATGAAACAGAAGAAAAATTACAGGTGGCTTTTCCCCAAGTCCTCTCTACAATTGCTCTGACACTTTTAAAAGCCAACCATTAAATGGGTGTCCCATTTCTGTGATGCCTTGTGCCCCGGACACTCTCTGTGCTGATGACTTTAGTTTACAAGTCTGGATTTAGAAAGCATCAAACTAGGAGCAAAATAAGAGATGCCAAATAAGAAACTCCTCCCTAAGAGGTGAGGAAACATAATGAGATAAAGGATAATAGGGGGTTACATTACTGAAATATCCTCATTCCAGAGATTACAACAAAACAAGAGTAGTTAAATGCATAATGAAGTCAGAATCAACAATTAGTAACAAAGTTCAGCTCTTAGAATCAAAATGAAATGTTGGTGGTGCCTTGAGACATTATACATCTGACTAGCAGTAGGAAATGAAATAATTTTGCGAATTATACTGGGAGGTCGGTTCATCCTTAAAAGGTATGCATTATTATGTGTCATCTGATTTGGTGTGATTTCTAGAAAGAGAAAGGTAAGTTAAAAATAGAGATTCCATTTTAATGCATGTTTACTCTTGCCTTTGTCTGGAATCCAAAACCGACAACATGTTCTTCCCATTTACTGAAGCAGTATTATTTTTATATAAAGTTTGAAACCATGTGCACTGCCAAGGCACCCCTCCAAGAAGGTAAGCCCGATATTCCCATCTATCACATACCCTTCTGACTTTTTTTACTTAAGGGCTTGTCATTCAGTGGGGAGGAAGATCCACCGAATACCAGCCACGTGGAGTTTTATTCCTTCATGCTGTTTGTGATAAACTTCGGGGGACATATTTAACATTCTACAAAAAATGAAATTTCTGGGGCCACCCAGCAGGAGGATAATAACACCATTCTTACAGCAGCATTGAGCTTTAAGACACTGCCAAACTGTCCAGGCACAGAATGTGACAGAATAGGGGAGTGGGGGTGGATAATTTCTGCAAGCTTCTAAACCACCCAGTATTAATCTCCTCATCCCCCATGCTATTATTACTATGTTGTTGTTGCTGTTATTATTGTTATTATTGCTCTTTGTCTTCTTAGGCATAGTCTCCCCTGGGAAGACAGAACTGTTCACCTTCTGGGAGAGTAGTGATTCTTCTGGATCACAGATTATCACTTAGCCAGTTTCTCTGAGTTGCTAAATTGCCGAGAAAACCATGGGGGTTTGGGCTTCATGCCTGGAAGAGGCACAGCTGGGGACAGGCTTAGGGTGCATGCCCCCACCATTCTCCTGTATTCCTTTGGCCCCATTTCCTACAACCTGGAAGAAGAAACAAAGTTGCCAGAACCTGGCTTTGTCTCCAAACACTTTAACCATCATTTCAGAGGCTCTAATAGGCCCCAGGTCCGTGGTTGGGGCTGTTCAGAAATAAGGAATTCCGAGTTTTAGGAGCAAGTTGGGGTTGAGACATATTATATTCACACACACACACACACACACACACACACACACACACACATATGCACACACACAATCAGGCCTTAAAGACGAGCATAGGGTGTAAATGTCCTCAAGCTCTCCTGTCCTTAGAAATGTGTTAGAACAGCCCTAGCAAAGCCCTAGGGAAAGTGCAGTTGCTGGGACATTAACCAAGATATTTGGAGATCTCACTTTTCTGCTGGAAGCAAGAGAGCAGGGACAATGTTAATTGCAAGAAAATG
Source organism: Macaca fascicularis (assembly GCF_037993035.2). Taxonomy (NCBI): domain Eukaryota; kingdom Metazoa; phylum Chordata; class Mammalia; order Primates; family Cercopithecidae; genus Macaca; species Macaca fascicularis. The sequence continues at coordinate 63,075,275 of NC_088387.1, forward strand.
AGCAAAGAAGCGGGTTTTAACTTTCATGCTCTAACAGGGCAAGAGAGGGAGATTACAAGGAAAGCACAAAGGCAAATGCATGAAGCCGTCTTCTGCCTCCCAAGGGAAGGAGATGAGCATCACAGGATTTGCTGCAGAGGCCCACGGCCAGCACAATCTATTAAATAGCTCAAGTTAGTCAATGTGGAAGAAATTTTTAGACACACATGCCCAACCATATGTGCATGGCCAAGATTTAAAATAGAAAAGTGAGAGACTGTTGGATGACTGAGGATTTTTCCCTTGCCAGGAAGTCCTCCTTAAGGATTTCATAGCTTGCAAAAGAGAATTGCTTGCCAGACAAGCCAAGAAAAAGACATAGAAGATTGGGACCTGCTTCCTTAATGATGAAATGTCACGCTGCTATGTAAATCAACCTGAAGAAAAGAGGCAGGCATGATTAAGATGGCTCTGCAGAAACAAGAGAGGTTTCTTGACATCTCCTCCCTAAACTGCTTTAATTCCTCAAATCTCAGGGCTAGAAGCACACACACAATGGAATCTTATGGCAGCCACATTGGGCAATAAGGGAACACCTGTTCCATAGGATTTCTGTGTTGCAATAAAAAACTACACTATATGGCTACAATTAATAAGGGGCAAATATCCTGTATTACCAAGTTAGTGGCAGATCAAAGAGCTGCCCCACTGGGTTGCAGTGTGCTTCTAATGTATGTGGAATGAGACTACGACAAATGAGATGGATCTTATCAGCCACATGAGTATCAGCTTTAATAATTTTCCATTACACTAGATAGATGTTTTTTAAGGAACATTCTACCAAACACCCACCTCAGAAAGCCTATGCTTTAGTTCTCCCCTCTGCCTCCCCTCCTGTCTCTTTTCTCCTCCCCAGTCTTCCTGAGACCATCAGAAAGAACTTAGATGGTACACCATTCCATAGCATGGTGTACAAAACACTGATATAGCTTATGATGGCTAGTGTTTGGGTATGTAATTACTCAACAGCTATGGTTGAAAACGTGCTTGTTGTTTTGGGGAAAGGGGTGGTTTGGGTACAGCATAAAAACATAAAGCTATCCTCTCACACCTTGGTAGCTTCAGTGCTGCAGGGCTCTGGCTCTAGGGTCATTTGGTGTAATTTGTGTGTTTCACAAGAATTACAATAATATCTTCCATAACCCAGGAAGTTTCCTCCTAAATTGTGCCATCAATTTTCAATTCACTTAGATCCCTATAATTTTATGACTAGAGGGGGCTTTAGAATTGATTTAATCAAACTATGTCATTATACAGAAGAGAAAGGTGAGGCCCTGGAATGTTAAGTGAGTTGTCATATCACAAAACTATTTGGTAGGTATGTCACGATGAGTTTCCCAATCCTTTGACTTCTAGTCTAGTATTTCCAACACTATACCACACTTCAGCATCATGCTGTGTAATTACTCTTCCATGCTCCTAGGAATAACATGGATCTCTCTACTAAAAATAAGTACTTCTTTTCAAATCTCAGCCTACTAAAGTGAGAGTGATCTCTGATGACACACTGGAAAATAAGAATTCCCTACCAGGAAAAATAATGAGAAGATGGATTGCCACTGATAAAAAATCAAACTGGGACTGTCTGAGTTGTATTAAATATCACAACCACATTATTAATTGATGCCAGAAACAATTCTGTATTATGAAGAAAACATTAATATGATAAAAAAAAAATCAGCCCATGGACCACCTGGAGAATATCTGTCAACCATAAATATCTCCACATCGTAAGTAGGAATCTCTGCTCCATAGGCAGTGATGTGGCTGCCTAGCCCCTCTATGCAGACTCACCCAAATAATCACCTCCACTATCATCAATACCCAATTTGGTGTGTTTTCTAGGCAAAGGGTCAACTAAGTGCCAGGAAGTGGCAATCTTCATTTACCTCCCAGCTGTAAAGGTGATAGAAAATGGAGTCCACCTACTTGCCTCTCGGAGAGACAGGAGTACAACTTCACACTAGAAGACTATGCCACAGCTCTCTAGGGAAACTCATCCTATAGTCTTCTAATCATGCCATTGATGTCTCTAACACATGGGTTACATTTGGTTTTCATCTTTCCTGTCAACTTCAATTACTCTTTTAAGGTACCATGGGGAAATTTTCTAAACCCTTAACAGTGTAGCTCTGTCACTATTAGGGAATCACACAATCAAGCAAAACAATTTGGCTCCGTATCCCCCTTTTTCTTCTTTTTTGCCTTTGCCAGCTAGTTCAGGACAATGGAAAGAATAATTAATAGCACATTCAGAGACCTGGGTTTCAGTCCTGACACATTAACTAACTACACAGCTTGCGAGAGTCACTTGATCTTTCTGGACCTCATCTCTTCATCTGCAAAATGGAAGCACTGAAGGAGATACACTTACACTGAAGGAGATATACTTACTTTCTTGAATCCTTAATATTCTGGGAACTTCTTACACCACAGGACTATCACCAGACACAAGATATCAGAGATTATGAAGTCTCTGGCAGATAAAGCTTAAAATTCTCTTAATTATAGTGTCTAACAAATCCTAAGCTACCAATAAATAATCAACTTTCAAGGGAAAGCATCCCAGCAGCATTTATTGCCTGCAAGTTGATATGAAATACTAATGTCAAGTACTAGTAATGGTACTTGAATTACTGTATGTATTCAGGTAATTACTGTATGTAATCTGCAAATATGCAATAGCATGTACATTGTAATGATAAGGATAACAATGCAGTTGACAACAACTTAGGCTTGCATAAGATTATTTTACTTAGGGTTTTGAAGTGTTTCATAAACATTGGCTCATCTATTTTCTGAATACCAAAAGTGCAAGTTACAGCTGGGGACTGAGACAAGGAGGGAGCAAAAGTGTATGTCTATACTTTGGAGATGGGTAATCCAGGCCCTGGCAAAAGTACTGATTTCCCCTGGGTGACACAAAGCCAGGGACAGGCCTGGGAACACGGGCCCAGTTTCTGGGTATGTAGCCTGCTGCTCAGAACAGTCTACCTCAGCTCTCCAATTTACAGTACGAAGTTTATGACATGGCATTACCTAGGCACTTTCAGGTGTCAATTTCCTTTACAATTTTATAAAATATCATTTGGAAGGAGGAAGAAATTTATGCTTGTGCACTAAGAGCTCTCCTGTCTGCCCACTCTCTTGGGACAAGAGTTTGTTTCACTGAACAGAGTTGCAAATACGAGGCACACAGTGCTGCGAAAGCCATGGGGTTTGTTTTTAATTTAAAGAATGGCTCTGATTTGGCTACACGTTTTAAGCAGGCACTGTATAATACAAATCCACTGAATTCACTCAGATGGGAACAAGTTATGCCATCTTAATACTGTCTAGAATCCAGATGCATAGTTACTGTTTTCTTTTGCTTTGCTTTTTTTTTCTCTTGCTGCACAAAATTAGTTCCTTGGATACCAAGATTCTAGAGGCTCATTGTCTTGCAAAATATTCAGGTGCCTCACAACAATCTACAATAATAAACCTCCAGTGTTACAGCAAAACACAGATGAAAATGTGAAATAATATATGTGTGTGTATATATATATATATGCAAGTACACATAAAATGAAATATAGACGTGGTATGAGAAAGTGAATTACAAACACAAATAAAGAGAAACCAGGTAGGGAGACAGCAAGATAGCTTCTCTTCCAATCATGTGAACTGAGAAATAGAATGGATGCTCATTAAAGTAGTTTACCGGGACTCCAATTTGTTCTGTGATTAAGAGATATCGGTTAGAGGAGATTGGTGAGGGAGATCAATATTCTTGTCTTCATTCTTAATTCTTCTTTAATGTCTCTGTCTCCACAGGGCAGCTGAATCAGAGATGTAGAGTAAATCTTTATCCACCAGGGGGCTGCACTTCGGGGGAAAAAAAAAAAAAGGTCTGGTCTACCTCAGCTAGATAAATCAAGTTGATAACCAGCTTTCTTTGTCCTTAAACTCCCAACTTCTGTTCAAGTGTTGCCATGTTTCTGACTAGTAGATGTGATAAGGATGAGGCATGGAGAATAGTATTGGCTGCAGTCATGAAGAAAGTCATTCCTGGATCTTAAAATAATATGATGGTGTACTGTACCTAACAGGGTCTTTTATACCAAAGTACCTCAGCAATGGTATTCTTTCCTCATCTTTCTCTACAACTCAAATTCTTACCTAAAACTCAGTGGCGCCATCGTCTGAGGCTCATCGTGACAGAATCTATCTTCTTCTCTCTGAGTATCCCAGGTTCAACCTCTCTGGCAATGGTTCCTAACTACGGGTTATTTTACTTTCCAGGATACATATGCAATGTCAGGGAATGCTTAACTGTCACAAGTAAGGGAAATACTACTACTACTACTACTACTACTACTACTACTACTACTACTACTATCTAGTGGGTAGAGCCAAGAGATGCTGCTCAACATCTTACAATATATAGGACAGCCCCTATCAACAAAGAATTACCCATCCCAAAATGTGAGTAGGGCTGAGACTGAGAAACCCTCCCCTAAAGTAATGGGGAGACCTTGATGCTTCAACCCAACTGACTGGTGGGTGACACACCTCACTGAACTCCAGATCTTTGACCTGGAATTACTCTAATAATCTGAAATGTAATGCTTTCTCCTGCTTTACAACATGCATGTTACATCCAACTAAACCTCAAGTCAATCTTGCTGTCACATGCTCTAAGGAATCAGAAGTACTTTACTTAGGGCACTGGCTAGGAGACAGAAAAGAGTTTATTTTTTAATTTTTTGTTGTAAGCCTCTGTGCCTATAAATTTTTACGCTATTTGTATGTTGCAGGCTGCCAGGTATTCATCAAGACCTGTTTCCTTAACTTCCTGGACACACAGACTACATTTCCCAGTCTCCTTTGCAGGTGGATGGCCATGTGACTGAGTATTACCCAATGGAATGTGAGAGAAAGTGACAAAAGCATCTCTAAGCATAGCCCATAAAAATGTATCACATGATTTTTTACCCTCTCTCTTTCCCTGATCCCTGATCAAATACTAAGTTTCTAGCAAAAAGAATTGGAGGCCAGAAGGGATGATGGATCCATCAGATGCAAAGAACCTGGGTCCTTGAAGAACTATTTTGAAGACCACTTGTTAACTAACAACATCTGCACAGGACTTTATGTGAATAAGAAAATAAGCCAGTGAGAGTTTGGGGGTGTTACACTATCTAGCATAAATTACCCCAAATTATTATAATATGCATGAATTACTTTAATTTTACAAGTTATAATTCAAATATAAATCATTTAGTTGGTTTAAAATTTTTGTGGAAAACATGTTGCTGTCTGGTTTCTGTTCCAGACTTACCATAATGCCACCTGAAATTTCTTTTGCAAATGTAAACTGACCACATTACTTTCAACCTTGAAGCACTTCACTGGCCACGCATTGCCCTTAGTATAAGATTTTAAAATTTATCATGATTCACATGGCCCTTCACAATTGCAAGAGGACCAAGTGCTTGAGGAATAAACTCAGGGGTGTGCTGTTGAAGAGAAAAGCTTCACCTCCCACTACAGAAAGGGAAGGACCCAGTTACCCTTTTGATACTACGTGTAGCTAGAGTGTAGACTCAAACAATCTAACATTCTTATTTGAGATATTTCAATTTTAAGGACATAAAGCGAAACAAAGAGAAAATTGAGAAACTATTCAGGGTGACAGTCATGAGAATGAAGCTGCAAGGGCACCAAATTTCCAGGACAGCAGTGGCAGTGACAAGTATAACCTAGACTGTTCCTGCAGTGGGGCCTTGGCTATGTGGCCCTGCTACCAAGCTTCCTTTAGAGCTTGCCTATTTATGAATTTTAATTTGGTTATTAAGATCCCATTGGTGCTGTGAGAATTTATAAATTCCATTTCTGGTCTAGTTAACCAATTTTAGAGTCTATTGCTTGCAAGCAAAACCTTTGAGTAATAGAATATCTTCCCCTCACCCTCAGGATTGCAAGCTCCATGGGGGCAGAAACCATGTCTGTTTTGTTCAACATTGTATCTCCATCTTCTTCCTGCTACACAGTGCCTGGTACACAGTAGAAACTGATTAGATATTTTTAAATAAATGCATGAATGAAAATACAGGCAGGCAATCAGGCAAATGTACACATCAGCATCAGCCACCAAAGGGTGTACTATCATCACACCATTCTAAAATCAAGAGTTCATAAGGTAGGAGGTCAGAAAATTAGGGAAGGTAGGGTTGAAGTGGAAGGGAAATGGCACCTGGGTGATGAGAGTAAGGGACTGTGGGGATGCTTTGCTGGTTAAGGGTTGTATGGAAGGAAAGCCAACTCCAACTCTCTTGCGTCCTGCTGGATAGTGGGAACAGTGCAATAACTACAGTTTTCATGTAACTACTAGCAAGTACATCTCCTTCCCAAGTTCTCCAGCAAGTGACTGCTTCCCAAGCATGTGGAGCTTGGTATTGAGGAGTCAGAAAACATGGGTTCCCTCTTGAAAGGTGATTTCCCTTTTCCAACCCTCAGTATCCTGGCTCCACCTGCTTCAACTACCTGGAAGTTTGGCTTTTAGAATTGTATTAGTTCATTTTTACTCTGCTGATAAAGTCATACCTGAGACTGGGAAGGAAAGTAGGTTTAATGAACTCAGTTCCATGTGGCCGGGGAGGCCTCACAATCACGGCGGAAGGCAAAGGCACTTCTCACATAGCAGTGGCAAGAGAGAATGAGAGAGAAGCGAAAGTGGAACCCCCTTTACAAAACCATCAGATCTCATGAGATTTATTCACTATCACAAGAACAGTATGGGGAAAACCACCCCTGTGATTCGATTATCTCCCACCAGGTCCCTCCCACAGCACATGGGAATCATGGAAATAGAATTCAAGATGAGATTTTGGTGGGGACACAGTGCCAAACCATATCAAGCATTCAACAAAATAATGCATTTCATAATGCTCTATAAATTGATAAAGCATTACACAAATGTATAGCAAGATCTTTAAGTGCACAGTTCACCTTAGGAATGGCAACAAAAATCTCAAAAGAGCACCTCAATTACTCAAGAAAGCAGAATGTCTTTCTACAACGTGGGCTGCAAATCCAGTTTAAATTGGAATGATACTTTTTCTTCCACAGGTAAAAATCACCCATTCTTGTTAGCGTGGCTATTCAAGAGTAGAAATAAGTTGTTTTATGGAGGTATCACTAAGGGAATGAGGGCTGGTTCAGAATCAATTAAGAAAGGAATGCAAATGAGATTTAGATGGTGGAAATTTTTGTGGAAATCCCAGAGAAGCTTTGCATAGAGTGGGTGCAACGTGATATCATGGAGTCAACTTGAGACCTTCTGGAGAACTTCATTCCTGTTCATGTTACTCATTCCAGAACACGGCCCCTGAATTTTCTCATGAGGCATAATAACGACTGCAGACAGAAGCTATTTCTGATTAGAACTTCTCATAGAAGACAACAGGGACATTAGCCAGCGTGGCAAATCCTTGTGATTCCTGCCACAGAAAGGTAAAGGAAGCACCAAGGTTGCCACCCTTGAGGATAGAGCAAGAGGCCAGCAGATATGTTGCAATTTCAATCTCTGGGAGGATTTTAAGGCCACCATTGCACATGCAAGCACATGAACCCTCCATCTGTGGCTTATGACTAAAGCTCATTTGTAGAGTTTGCTAAAGTCTATCATTGAATATGAACCTAAATTTTGATTCCTTTCAAAATGTATAAGCCCCAAGGAGAACACATATTTTATATGCCCAGGAGGATGACTAGGGAAATCTGAGTTCTAATTCAGGCTCAGCCACCAAATTAACTTGTTTAAGTACCATAACCACTATAGGGGCAAAGAGGTAATACCTTTACCTTACCCACCACAGCAGTCACAGCCAACACTCCTATAACAAAAGATGTGTCAGCAAGAGAAAAGCATAACAAATGTATTTATCAATGTTTTATGTGAAACCAGGAGCCTTCAGAAATGCAGACGAAAAGACCCAGGGAAAACTGCATGTTTTTATATTAAGATTGAAAGAAAACACAGATAGTTGTAGAAAACATAATCGGTTAAAAGGGTATAATCTAATGGTAATCGACTAAGGCAGGAAAACCCAGCAAGGCCTGTCTGCTCCGATTCTTTCTGGCCCCTCTGTGGTAGTACCTCCTTCCCTCCAGGTAGAGGGCAGGATACCTGTCGCATGAGGGTCTGATGATCAACCTTCAGAGGAGGTAGGTCAGAGAGTGATCTTTCTAGGTTTTATGGTTTGCTCTGGGGGAGTAAGAGGAGTTGGAGACAGAAGAGCAGGAGAAGGTCAGAGAGACCGTCTTGCTTCAGAGGCTCTCCTGTCTTCCTCAGCTCAAAAATACTCAGCATGTCAAGGTATTATATTTTTGGGGTATCATGTCCTGAGCCCCGATCCCACCCTGGAAGTTATTTTCCTCATCTGTAGGATGAGTGTGTTTAAATAGAAGAGGTAGATTTCAAAGACATTCTAGCAGTACATTTCTTTCCTTAAGTAAACCTTTAATTTGTGTTCAATATATAAAAACACATAAGAATGGAAGCACTGCTCTGCTTGGAGCAGAGGGTAGGGACTGGGTAAAAGGCTCTCTGTAGAACAAGTGTGGAAAACATTAACCAAGCTAAGCTCACCACAGAGCTCCATGAACTTTTGTTATTTATGGAGTGAAAAGGGTCTAAAAGTCAATGAGACGATGGAGTAGGAGGAAAGTAAGAGAGGACAAAGAGCAAGTTGGGGAAGTTATGTTTTGTCTCATTCATAGCTGGGCCTAATGTTGGTCTGGCTGCCACTTAAGCAAATGGTGCTCTGGAATCCTGGGTGTTGATGTACAATAAATGGCAACCTATTGGCAAGGATATAGTAGGTGAGGGTCCTGTTAACCAGTTATGGATGGTCAGGCAATCTCATAAAAGATATGCAAGAAGTTATCAGAGACTTGTAAATCTCTGTGGATCATGCACTTCCCACTTCAGCCCAACCTTCAGAACTTGCAGCAGGTGCCCACTGGTTGTGAATCAGTGGCTGGGCTAGTTGAGAGCCAGTCTGTCACACCCTCTGGTCTACAGGCAAAACAGGAGGTCAGGGCAAGACAGGGGGAACTGAGTTGGATGCAGATAGCCAGAGAGCAGCCTCTTGCCATAATTCCCACATAACTCCTTCTCCTTCATGGCAGCCTCTCTCCCTCAAAAAGATGGACATTTTTATCAAACAAGAAATAAATGGGGGGAAAGAAGCCCCAAACCTCCCTTCCTAAAATTGATGGTAGGTTTGAGGACCCAGATTTAAAACTTATATCCCCAAGTTAAGCACATATCTGTCCAAACATGATGTTTCCATTCAAAAGTTTCAACCTGCTGGAGAAAGAAGTTCTTGCTTCAGAAACTCAAATGCACTGATTAAAAGTGAGTGCCACAAACACACACTCCAATATCATCAAGAGCGAGTCAGAACCCACACCAGAGTTAACAGGAAACTCGCTGGAAGACAGTCAGAGTCGCCACTGAAACAAAAGCCAGGCTCTGAATGCCAGCTCAGCAGGCAGCTCTCGCCTTTTCAATGGGACTTGCTCTTTGATGTGTGTTTTTTAACCGCAACTTTCATGTGGTGATGGAAGAAGCTAAGAGCAAGGTGGTAGCATTATGTGAAGACCAATGCTTTCAAATGCCCTTTGCCCTTCAACAGCACCTGGCAGACAAAGAAGAACCACATAGATGGGAGAAGCCTACCTGTTTTTTAAAGAATATCTGTGCTAGCAGAATCCAACAGGGTGAGAAGGAGCATGCTCTTCAATGGCAGAAAAAAATTTGGTAGGGCCACTTAGATAGATTTGGCTTAAAATAAAAGTTCATTTACAGTTTCATCTGGATCATAACCCAAATTAAAATTATTTGTATCCAATTAGCTTAAAATAAAATATCCCTATATGTGGCAAGTCTTTAACACATTTATTTTCAGTAGTGAGAGAACGAAGCAGCAGGTAGGACCTGAACCCTTCAGAGACTATACAGGTGTGTCTTGTTTTGCGTAACACACACATTCCTGGAAAAGCTGAGTGGAAGTGAAACAATATTTTTACACACAATGTGTCTGCTATTTTAAAAGCATGTCACTGATAAAACCAACAATCTCTGTTTTTTGACTGTAAACAGAGCTTTTTATACCTCTGGGTTTGCCTAATGAGGTTGATTTAACTTGAAAGATTTGAGCCCCTTGTTTGGGGCAGTCTTACAGCAGCACGTTCCTACAGGAAACCTTTAGAAGCTGTTCTGAGTCGGATGACCCAAAAAAGGCCACAGAAGAGTCTGAAATGTATCTATATCCTTGGGTAGCTACAGGCAACTAGGCTTCCATAGCTGCTACGCTGAAGTACATATTAGGTGATCTCTCAAAGAACTGGGATGAGGGCAGGCTGTTCTCAGAAACTGGAAGATAGGGAGAAGTATTATGGGGAGGGCACGTCCATGGTGTGGGAGGGGAGGTCATCCAGGTTCATGTTTCCAGGTACCCCATGCGGCACTGAAAGTCAAGGGTTCAGAGGGTGGTAGCCAAGTGTGGTCAAATTGTCTGGCCTGAGGAAAGCACAGGCAGAAGCCAAGAGCCTTTCCATACCTCCAGGGGCACCAACTGGAAACTGCCTGTTCAGAGCCTGGCTGGGAGGAAGGCTGACCAAGAAGCAGGAAGAAGATAAGGGAAGGAGAAGAAAAGGAAGTGTAGGAGAAGAGGTGGGAATAAAGAAGCAGGACTCTTTCATATACACTGGTAAAGGCTAGAGGGGCACATGTGTGGCTGACAGCATGATTTTTATTTAATTGGTTTAAAGGATTAGTTGCATGTAAAATCATTAACAAAGTCTAAGATGCTAGTATCTACCCATGTACCCTGCACCATACCTTATCTCTTGAGGCTTAATGGATGTATTTTCAGAACAAATAAAAGAAGGCAGCAAAGTGAGTCACCAAGAGGTGTTGTTTGAAAGTTTAAAAAATGCATTTATTTTCTCCATTTATTACAATTTTTATTAAGTCATTGCTGATGAATGTATGTTCCTGTTTTAAGAGATAATAGCGATGATAATAGCAACATGCTCCATGAGCCCCCATGATGGTATCAACCCCATTATATTACAGCAGTTATCAGAACTCTCACTCTTGGAGAACAGAAAAAGGTGTTTCCTGCCCAGGTCCCCATCTATCCCCACAAGCTCCATTGGCCCCACAGGCAGAATGACTAGATTTTCTCCATGCTGTCATTGCCTCAAACCCAGACACCAGCTGCTTTTACACCTGGAGTGTCCTTTCCCTCCTGTCTGCCTCTGGGCAACTTTGACTTCACCTCTGCAATGCAGCTCAGTTTTCACCTTTCCTAGGCAGCCATCTGTGATGGTTAATATTGAGTACCAACTTGATTGGATTGAACGCTGCACGGTACTGTTGCTGGGTGTGTCTGTGAGGGTGTTGCCAAAAGAGATTAACATTTGAGTCAGTGGACTGGGAGAGGCAGACCCACCCTCAATCTGGGGGGACGGGGGGTGGGGGTGCAATCTAATTGACTGCCAGTGCAGCTAGAATAAAGCACGCAGAAGAATGTGGAAGGACTAGACTTGCTGAGTCTTCTGGCCTCCATCTTTCTCCCATGCTGGATGCTTCCTGTCCTCAAACATCGGACTCTAAGTTCTTCAGCTTTTGGACTCTTGGACTTAACACCAGTGATTTGCCAGGGGCTCTTGGGCCTTCAGCCACAGAGTAAAGGCTGCACAATGGGCTTCCCTACTTTTGAGGTTTGGGGACTGGCTTCCTGGCTCCTCAGCTTGCAGACAGCCTGTTGTGGATGTCACCATGTGATCATGTGAGTCAGAGATCCTACTAAAGTCTTCTTCTTCATGTATGCATCTATCCTGTTAGTTCTGTCCCTTTAGAGAACCCTGACTAATACGCCATCCTATCGTAGCATTCACCAGGTGGAATTGCAACTTTCTGTTTAGCTGTTCATGCCCGGCCAGCCTGTAAGCACACTGAAGGCAGGAAGTGGACCTTGCTTCTGTAGTCCCAGTACCTGACATAGTGCCAGGCATGTACTCACTTGCTATTCCTCAAAACACAGAGCCACAGAGGAGCCAGCAGCATGCTCCTCCAGCACATCCCTGTGCTGCCCTGCAGAGGCACTTCCTGACCCAAGCTCACACTTTTTTATGCTCCAAAAGCATCTTGTCTAGCTGTATGGCAGGTTTTTCCATCTTTTTTCATATGTTTTATAGGCTATAATCTGAGAAAGGTAGCGCTAAGTGGTATAGAAAACTGGCCAATGCCCACATAAACAAAGTATCTGCACGAGCTTTAAGTAAAGTTACAAAAAAATTGGAGAGTTAGTTTCTTGTGGTTTGAGTTAGGACAACAGGGGACAGCCTCACTTTATGTTGAGTACATACATGTGAAATATTTATTTTGTGTATTAGTTTGGGTTCTCGGAGATGCAGATGCCAGGATGGGATTAAATGTGTGAGAGATTTAATGAGGAAATGCCTGTCAAGGCTGAAGGGGAGAGAGCTGGAGAAGGCAGAGCGAGCCTTCAGACCGTGCCATAAGTCTGACCTTGTGAAACAGAGGGAGAAAGAAGGAAGGCTGGATAGAAAGAATCTCCACTGCAACACAGATACAAGAAAGATCCAGCCAGGCCGATGGTGAGTCTCTCTATTCCCCCTCACCCCATTTCTGTCTCTGTCTCTTTCCTTGAATCTGTGTTTGAAATTTTAGATTGTTTATGACCCCAAGAAGTAGGCATTGTTATTATTAAAGCCACCATTAAGTACAAAAGCACTCTGTTTCAAAAGCCATCACAAAGGAAATAAATATCTCATTCTGCCATAAGACTCAATCTTGAGTCTTAACAGGATCTCAAAATGGGTTGAGTGAGAAATAAAAGCCACTAACATTCATTGAGTAGTTATAGGTGTCACGTTCTGTCCTAAGTTCTCCACATGACTTAACTCACTCGCTCCTCACAATAATTCTGTCAGATAGGTACTAAACTGCCGCCATTTAAAGATAAAAAACTGAAGCCTAGATTGTTTAAATTACTTGTTCATCATCACAAAACTAGTGACTGGCAGAGGACCATTCAAAATCAGCCCACACTCATAACTACCACATTTGATAATAACCCGAGTAACCCAGCCTGGTATATGGCAGAGGCAGCTATGCAACACAATTTCTGTTCCTCCTTCCGTACTTTGGAGTTGTTGTTGGGAAGTAGATTTCTCAGCTTCCCACCTCAACTCCTGCATGGTTTTATGACTCATGTTTGCCAACAGAGTGTGAAAGAAAGTGATTGTGCCACTTCTGGGCCAGGGCCTCAAGAAGACAGTGCAGATTCCCCATGGGAACTTCCCTTTCTGTCACCTGAAGCCACTGATGCATTGTGACCTTGGAAACCACATGTTGCTGATGGCAGAGCTTCTGTCAGTTGGGGTCTTTGAATGTCTTCGTGGAACAGGAATGCCCTCTACTGACTTGAAACCAATTTGGCCCCTCTGTGTTATTGGGTTTAAGTCAATATAATTGGGGGAATCTCTGTGTTAGAGCAGTTACCCTTCTGGCCTAAGAAGGTAGAAAGATATCTTGCTACAAGAGTGTGAAGTAATTGGCTTAAGGTCACAGGAAGTAGTAATGGTAGAGGTAGGAATAAAATGTACAACTAGCTGATGGGGAAGCTCTTGTTCTTGGCATTGCACTGAGAAGGGGCAGTTGGTGTGAGGGAGAGAACCAGGAGAGTCTCAGAAGGCCTGGAAGAAACCCACTCCATCTCATTGCAGTCTCTGAGGAGCTAGTCTACAAAGCGAGACCCAGAAGACTTAGTCCCAAGACTCAACTCAAGTGTTGATGAGGAGAATGTGTCCATCACACTGAAGGAGAACCCAGGTACCACTGTGACATGCAAGGCTCAGAAAGTTGGCCTAAAATAGGAAAGCACCAATAACCATTCTATGGGCATGACAGATTGTCAGAGCCTGTCTAAGCAGGAGGAGAGACTTCCACAACAGGAAGAAAAATAGGAGCCAAATAAAAAGCCCATCCAACTAGGCATTTGTGGCTGGCATGAGGAAAACCCCATAGTTTGATGTGTATAAGGACATACAGAGACTCAACAATGCACCATAGGGTCCCCAAACTTATTTCAAACCCAAACAGGGAACCTACCAGGAAAAACTGGATATTCTCTCTGTTTAATTACCATCCTCTGGCTAAAGGGCACTAAAATGTGGAGGCTGTTTTGTTAGCTGAAAGTAGTCAATGCATTGTTAACAACAGATATTTAAAATACTGGGCATCTCTGAACACAAATTTCCTTTGGGCCTCTATGGTTTCCATCCATGGTCTTAAGGAAGCTCCCCCTGATGTATGTAGAGTGAGCCCTAAGCCCTGTGAAACAACTAGGCCTTTCTGTGCTAAGGGTTCAAGGTTAGAAACCTGTCCCTATTGTGGACCCTATCCAAACACAGCATCTTCATGGAACCCCAGGGTAAGGGAAGTACAATATAATATGTTTTTTCCAGGAGACAAAGGGTGCAAACTCTCCAAAAGTACCCTGCCTACTGAGTGTACATCGTGCATTCTAAAAACACATAAGTGCTCTTCTGCCTTCACGAAGAAGGTAAAAGCAAGAAAGTGGATTAAATGGACAAACAACAGCCTACTTCATATTTGGATATTATATTGTCTTCAGTGAAGTGTTTCTAATGTTCTTGAGACTTACAAATAATAAAAAGGGTATCCCCTCCATTGAAATCCAAGTAAATACACTGTAATTGGTTTAGAGTGCCTTTAATACTAGTGTTCTCACGTTTTAAAACTCTTTATTCCAAGTTTCAATAACATGTTCTTGAAAGATAGACTCTCTAAGTATTTCTTTGTCCTTAGGAAGACACTCAAATCACTTTTCTAAACTGATGGTCTGGCATCCTTCCAAAACTGATTTAGAAGTTATGGCTCACACCCCATGTCTGAATCTTCTAACCTTGGCACATTCCTAAGTCCTATGAATAGGGTTGGCAGTTGGGAAGGCTGGCTATAAAAAGAGAGAGAGCTGCATGTATCTAGCTCTGTTTAGCAAATTTTGCTTTCATGAAAATCCTAGAGAGTCAAGAAGACATTGCCAAGATACCTACAAGAACTCAGTAACCTGTTGGACTATTCCATATGCCATATCACACTCAAAATCACTTAAATTTGTCTAGTGTTTTGTAGTTTGCGAAACATTTTCATATTTATTACCTCATTTGATCAATATAATGGTCCTGTGAAAATATACAGGGTAAATATTATCCCCACTTGAAAGATAAAGATACTGAGGCACAGGGGGAGTTACGCTGAACAGTACCCAGCTGATTAATGACTGATCTGGGAAAAACACTTGGTCTCCAGCCAGTGAGTTTGATTATCCTTCCACTGTACCACTCTGCCTCCTCAGAAGCCTTTAGCTCCAGTTCATCAGTTTCCAATCTGCTTCTAATGATGGCTAGACTGTTCATAGTGCTGGTCATACCAGGCCAAAGAGAAGAAATTTGCTACTGTGAGGAATGCCACCTCCAAGTAGAATTTAAGTTAGTATTGGCAGAGCTATCGGTAGAGAAAAAAGCCCCTTTATCCACAGTATCTTAGAACTCCAGTGCAAGCGCTCATCATTTTCACTAATGTGCAATTTCTCTCAAAGCTCTTTGGAGTTAGGAACTTGCTTTGCCTACTGTGAGAAAGGCATCCACCAAGCTAAATTGGGCCCTCAGGCATGCACCCAGCTTTATCAGAAGCCAAAACTGTTTAGATGGAGTCCTTCCATGCACATCTCCCAGGACGGTTTTAGACAGCCTATGAGTATACTTTATTTCCTTTAAAACAAGTAACCTAGAAAATGAAATAACACATATTAGATTAAGCTCTGTCCCATTTGGCTAATTCACAAGTTAATGGAAGGTCTCTTTCGGTCACTGGTATTGGCAGAGACACATTTAGTAAACTCTCGTGGGAACCTCACATAGGTACCGTAGCAGCTCTTATCCATAAATTAAGAATGGCATTTAAAGGCAGCTTTTTCCTCTCTAGGAGGGTGCCATTCAGGTTTCTTTTGACAAAAGCCTGCCCACCAAACTTCCCAAACAATACAAAGAATGAGCGGGGTGGGAGGGGAAGCAAAAGAGAGAGAAAAAGAGAGAACAAGAGGGAACGAGAGAGATAGAGACCTTATAAATGGATATGACACAGGGTGGAAAGAGAAGAATGAGCCAGATCACTAACAAATATACTGAGGGGGCCACTATGCATGAAATTTATGGGCAACTAACAATTAATTTTACCTCTTTGAACCATGTTCAAAGAGGGTGTAGCACTAGCCTGCTTATATTGAGGATTTAATGCAGAATGCTGATTTATAATTGTTCTGTGAAATGATTACTTTGAAAATAGAGTAAGTGATACAAAATGAAGCATGACTGTTTCTTGACTTTAACCCTAGTTCCCATATTCCAGTAAAAATATCCAGAATCAAATCATTTCCTGAAAACACATTCTGTCTAATTGGTTCTGTGATCATCTATTTTGTCAGAGTTGATGAAGGTATTCCACCTGCCTGCCACTTTTCCAGGAGTGAGTCCTCTTCTAATGAAGGATAAAGAAATGCAATGACCTCCTCACCTCTTTCCAAATGTATCTTGAGCCTACCTACCATGATGGCAAGACTCTTCATATTATAAACAGTTTAGTTATTTTATTTTATATTTCTATAATTATATATAAGTGGAAGAGGTCTGTAGATTTTTAAATCTTATTATATTACTATCTTTCTTGTTTTTTTGGTATCAGAGTGACACTAACATCATAAAATGAATTTGGCAGTTTTCAATATTTGTCTATATTTAGGAATAATTTAAAATTAATTGGTCTTTGAAGATCCCAGGATTTGCTTTGTTTTAGAGGTAATATTTTTAACACTTTAACCACTTTTGATATCTTATTTAAAAGTTACCTAACTTTGTCATTGGATACCATGTCAGTTATTTCTTTCCAATTATTGTCAGATAATTTTGTCAATTTATATTTTTCCAAAATATTTTCATTTCACTGAGGTTTCAAACATACTGGAACATAAGGACACAATTATCTTATAATTTTTATTATCCTTGAAACTACTCTAAAACTCATGCTCCCATTTCTAATTTTGTTTTTGGTATCCCCTCCCTTTATTGTTATTGGCAAGGTTTCATCAATTAATAAAATAACTGATAAAATAAATAAGTTAATAACATTATTATATATTACACATACCACATCTTATAAATACAAATATATAATATATAATTTATATGATAAATATGATTAAAGTGAAATTTTAAATAAAATAGATTTTCCTTATACCCAGAGATTGATTCATCACTTTTACTATCTTTACATTTCTCATTTCTGTTTCTATCTTTAGTACTTTCTTCCTGGTTATTTTATGTTTATTTACATTTTGAGAGTTTTACTTTTAATTCATTTGTAGTTATCCTTTCTTTATTCCCCTAAAGAAATAAAATACTTAAGGCTATTACTTCACCTCTGAATATAGCATTGGCTGAGTCTCATAGTTTTGATATGTAGCATTCTCATGTTTACTGCTTATTATATATTATTTATTGCACACATTTTATTATATATTGTTTGTTGCATCCATTATTCCTCATGCCCTTTGAACAATACATTAGCTAAAGTACTCTGAAAAGATGCAATAATCTCTTTAAAATACTGTATAATAACCAGAAGAGAAAAATAATTGATTTATTCATAAGAACTTTAGTTACATCTAAGAGGGCACTTTTCACTATTAACTATTACATATTAGCATCTAAGTTTTTAGTCAGGTAGTTTTCAGCTCTGCCTAAATATACATTGGTGCATATTCTACTTTGATTTCCTGAAGTCAGGGATCAAGTCCCGAAGTACAGAAATTAAGACACTGAAGACTTCAAAGGGTTAGGCACAGTGGCTCACACCTGTAATCCTCGCACTTTGGGAGGCTGAGGCAGGAGGATCACATGAGCTTGAGAGTTCAAGACCAGCCTGGACGGCAGAGTGAGACCCTTCTATCTCTCCAAAAAATTAAAAAAATTAGCTGGGTGTGATGGCATGTTCCTGTGGTCCCAGTTACTCAGGATGCTAAGGCAGGAGGATTTTTTGAGCCCAGAAGGTTGAGGTTGCAGTGAGCTAAGATCATGCCATTGCACCCCAGCCTGGGCAACAGAGCAAGACCTTGTCTCAAAAAATTAAAAAACAAACAAACAAACAAACAAAAACCCTCAAAGAGAATGTTCGATGTGTAAAACTACTAATGGAAACAAAAAATAATGTATCAAATGTATCAATACTTTTTACATATTTTTCAATAAAGTTGTCTTCAATAGAAGTTCTATGGAGAAGAGCAACAGAAAAAAAGAGAAAGGAACCATGAAACGAAGGTCTCTGTTTCCTGTGGCCAATTATGCAAAATGATAGACATTGCTTCAAAGTAGGTTGTTAAAAAACAGGTGCATTCCTATGCTTTTTTAAAATTTTATTTTCCACCTTCTTTCCTCCCTTCTTTCACTTCTTTTCTTCCTTTTCCTTCATCTCTCCATCCCTCCTGCCCTCCTTCAATAGTGCTTACAAACCACTCTTTAGTGATGAGAGCTAACACTCTTTTATTGGACTTAGGGTCTGATTTATGTAAAAGAATCAGCAGTGCCCACCTTTTACTCACAATCTGCTACTATTCTAGTCAGAAATCGTCTCTGTTATTCCATGGGTAGAATGGAATTTCTCTTTTTCTCCACATAAATTCCCTATCTTCACAGCATAGTCACAATCCAACTGGAAAGCAGGTTATCCTCTTTCCATCTCTCTTTGAGTTGATTGCTATAAAATACGAAACATTAGTACAAAACATTTAAACTGCTTTCGAAACCTTGAAAGAAATATTAAACAATTAGTTAAAAATAATTGCTTAATTGCAACGTGTCAGGGAATCAAATGGCACTAGGCACAAAAGTAACTGCTTAGGAATAGAACCCCTGTGAAAGCCAAGCAGAGGCTGGGTATAAAGTGGGAAGCAGATGGCATGGCCACTTCAGCCATGTACCTGTAACATGTTCAGAGCCTCTCAGGGCAGGCCACGGAGGAGAGTAATGAACCCCATTTTACAAATGGAGACTATGAACATTAGACAGAGAAAATGGCTTTCCCAAAAGTCAGAGCCCTGATTCATGTCCAGGTCTTCAGTTCCCCAAACAGCCCTACCACATCACAGTTGCACCCTGCCGCCTTCTAAGGGTCTGCTCCAACAGAAAAGATCAAACCACCATCCCCTCATGCAGATGCACTTCTCTGCCTGTAGACTTTTGAACTGATGAACTGCTCTCTCCTCACTTTGTTCTGTGTGTCTTAATTCCACACATTCTTCAGGGAGGAGGCTGAGTCTCACCTCTGCCACCAATCTTTCCCTAGAACTTCATCCTTTTATATTCTTCCCTCATTGTGCCTGGGGCACTCAACTAGCAAGGAACCGCAAATGCAGATTTGACTTATGATTGACTGTAAGCTGGTTCAGGGCAGGAGCTGTAGGTTCCTTGCAGAGCATAGGACCAGTGTGTCAAAGGAGTGGTATACCACAAATCTCAGATGATTTTAATTACTGAAGAGGACCTTGTGAGAAGAAAAGAGAATATGAAAAGTCAGAGAAACCAAGAAGCCACTGAGCTTCACTAACTACACTCTGTCAACTGAGACAGCCTATCACGTAGGAATGCTGAGGAAAATGTTCAGGGGCAAATATTCTAAGACACTATCTTAAGAATTCACTGTCAATAAACCATTCTCTCTGTAAAACTCTAACACTTATACTTGCATCTTTATCCCACACAAATATATTGCCTAATGTCAACAAAACTTTCCCTAAATGATTATTCCCAAGCAATTAGTAATTTCCTATTAACTGGTTGGATTTTGAGAATTTAGTCTGGAAATTTTATTAGGATCTGAAATTTTCTTTCGGGTGATTTTTTTTCCATCACGCCCTGAATTTTCCAATTTTATGTAGCTATTTAAATCAATATTTCAATGCTTATGTAATATTTAAGGACTGCATCATTCTACTTTTTCCCATAAAACAGTAACTCTCTATCATACTTTTAAAGTATCTAAAATACATATTAGTTGTATGGGGTATCCAACTTATTTCCTTTCTTACTGAATACAAGAAGAAAGTTTTCACCACCTTTCTAAAAACTGCAATTGCCACATAGCCATGACTAAATATGCCACAAATTTACACAACACTTAGAGAGCCTGTCCTATGTCTGCCTTCCCAATCTGCCCCAACCCTTATTTTCCTGTTATATGAAACACATTTGTTTTGAAGAACTTCCGACATCTCTCTAGTTTGTATTGTCCTTCTTCCATGTCTGTGTATTGTTCACAGGCAGGGAATCTAATTCCCTAGGAAGCATATTATCTGAAACTTACAATCGGTATATGCCACAATGCTTAATTTTTTTCTAAATTTCCTCCCATCCTCTTTGTCAATACTTATTTTTAAAAGACATTATTGCCTTCCAGCTGTCCAGATTTTCTTCTCATTTCTCTCTTAAAAACTGACTTAAAGCAGGAAGTCAATATCTCAGCCATCATTAATTTCACACCCTTCCCTTACTTATTCAGTAGTCTTTTTCTCTTGAGGATCACTTTTTTTCCCTGATACATTTATAAAAGACCTCCTTACTCCATTTAACCTCTTTTACTAGCAATATCTTATTGCCCACTTTTGCACTCCTTATCTTTTCTTTAGTAACTTTAAGTTGTTGTGTCTAGTTTTATATAGTTCTTGCCATGTAGTCTCCACTCTCAGGGCAATTGTCCTGTTACACACGGATCTTGAGGAGCCACGGTGGACAACAGACTGTCTTTTCACTAGATTCCTAGAGGGAGAAGGGCCCTGCAGTCCCTGTGTTCTGCCCAGTTCTCTCACTTTGACAGTGCAATAGAGGCTTTTACACTTTAATTATATTGTCTTAGTTTACTTCACACCTATCTACAATTGCCAATCTTAATACTTACTCCCCTTGTATCATCCATATTAGATTTCCTTCCAATCTCATGTCTTCCAGTGAGGAATAGTACTTTGTAGTGTCGTTATCAATGATCACATTTCTAAATACGCTGTGGGCGGGATGGACATGATTTACTCTATTATGCCCAGGTCATTTGCGTACTGTTAAGTGATTTTCATGCTGGCAGATCCTAGAACTGGGTTTAAGAGACTTCCCACATTTCTCTCTTAATCACAAGGTGTAGCTTATTTTCACTCCCTATAAAATTATCCTTTATTTTCCTCTCTCACACCATTCTCTCCCACTGGAAATAATACATACTAACAAAAGTATATCCTTGCAAGATAGTCTCTACCTTATGAGCTAATGTTCTCTTTGGCATAATTCATCATCCTCTCTGATTTTTCGGAGCTGGTGACAATGGTGACGCCCCTAATATCTGAACGATGTCCTTCATAAATATTTTGCTGAGTGATTGATAGCTCCTCTAGTTATTTTTCTCACACCTCTTCCCCTCAGCATATAACAGATGGGATTCCATCATCAGAAGCAGATGTTGTGGAAAGAGTATCAGGGGCCCAGAAGCCCTAATTCTAGCCCCAGTTCTTCCATTAACCACCTCCACTGCCTCCACAAAACACTTAACCTCTCTGGGCCTCCATTTCCGTGTCTGTAAATTGAAGTTGAAAACTCTTCTTCATGGGGTATGAAGGTGATCGGAAAAGATACATACAGAAAGTGATTCCTACTATAAAGTAGTTTGATACTTGAATTTTTGATATCTCTTTGCCAAATTGTGCTAACTTTTTATAATCAAATTAAATATGCATTATTTCTGTTTTACCCTTGTCCCTTATTAGCTTTTCATAACAATAAGCAAATAAACACACTTTTAGGAAGGTCAGTTACAATGCGAGAAATTCCTAATGGTGAATTTTCGGTTGCTAAACAAAAAGATAATTTTAACCACTCCCACCTCAGTCTCAAACCATGTCTCATTAGCAACCACATTCTCTCCGTTTATTTATGTAAGTTAGGAGAGGCCCTGCAGGGAGAAGCAGAGCTCTTGTTTGATTTTTGACTGGGCTTCATTCATTGAAGTAAGGTGTCAGGGCTGCCTATGGATCTGGAAAGCATTTTGGAAGTAAGAAGCAGACAAATGTAAATCTTTTAAACCCCTATGATAAGCAAACTCTCCTCAGTTCAACATATAAATATAAACACTAAATCAAATCAGATGCTTATACATTTTTTAATCCTATCATAAAACATTTTGTTTTGACAGCTTGGTAATGTAAAGTAGAAACACCGACAGCCAAAAGAATCAGCTTCTTTGCCTGCCTACTACCTGAAAGTCTAGTCTTTCCTGTATATAAATAGGAAAAAAAAAATGTATGTTTATGTAAAGGGAAACACTGATTTAATAGAACTGATTGCTTCATAGTCTAATTACTTTTCAACTGGCTGTTCCAAATTAAGATGTCATTGATGGCTTTTGGTGATATATTTCATTTTAAGCAAATTTATTCTATAATAGAGAACATCATAATGGGAAGCAGAGTTCCTACTCTTCCCTCCTCTTTGTAGCCTGATATCTTGACAAGTAAATTAAATTTAGCAGTTAAAATGCTTCCATTAGTAATTTTATTAAGTTAATTAAAGAATCTCTCTTTCTGAATTTTAACTACCTTCCTTTCAGAACCATGTTGATTTCTTTTTTCTTTTTTTAATTTCATGTGTTTAGGGGCTGTGATATATTCTAGGACCAATCAACAACTCTATCAGTATTGTATTCCTGTGGCCGAGATGCTACCAAGCAAATCAAGGAAAGAGCAGAAATAGCCTAAAAGTCTTTCAAAGAGATGGTCTGTTTCCTCTCACAGAAGAATTGAGGTTTTAATATCGTCTTTAAAAAAAAAAAAAAAGAGGAAAAAGAGGGTGGAGGAAAAAAAAGAAAAGGAAAATATACTTTTGAGAATATCTACCTTTTTTTTTATAAATGGCAGAACTACTGACTAGTGTCACCATACCTACAGAATAAATTATAAGTAGTTCAAGTAGGTTCAGTGATAGATGGAAAGAGAAAAAAACCCAACCCTTTTTCTTATTCAGTAATACAAGTATGCAAGTAGTACTGAGCAAGATACTGAAATTGGCAAAGCTCATGTTAAATGAAATCTTGGGCCCTCTCCAGGGAGTGGCGTTTTAAAATAACCTGAATATTTGTAAGAGACTTAGGGTGAAAACGAGTTGTCTCGTGGCCCGTTGCCTGTTTCTTGTGGGAGGTGTTCTTCAACTCAGGAATTATGGAAAGTATTTTTAGAGCTGGAAGGGAGCAGAGAGGAAGTTTTATCTTATCCTTTCATTTTAAAGATGAGGAAACTGAGGGCCAGTGATTAACATTGCTGCCACCACCAATAATAATACTAGCAGCTGTAACCATGGTGGCTAATATTTGTTGAGCTTAGTACTGTGAAGCATTGCATACAACATTTCATTGAAAAAAAAACCCACAAGGGAGATTCTTCTAATGTCCCAACTGTATAGATACAGGAAACAATGCCTGAAGAAGGTTAAATAGCCTGTGCAAAACCCGTGACTCCCTAGTCCTATATCCCTAATTAGTGCGCATCATTAATTTAGGTGAATGACTTGGGGTCCTGCAACTAGTTAGTGATTCCTCCAAGGCTAAAGCTGAGGGCAGCTCCTTCTTAGCTCTGTACTTTATAAAACTAGGCCATATGAAAAGAACTGGAAAACCAGTGGTCAAGCAGAAGCTTGGGCATTGAGAAGACACTATGATTTCTTTTAAAAAGAATCCCATTGCCAGAGTACCCAGTGAGATGGTTGCTTTGTGGGTGAAACCTTATCAAAGGCTGCACCCATGTGTTCAGACCTGAAGTGACATTTCATTGAAAATTGGGGGATTCTATCCTTTACTCATTCATTGAAGAAATAAAGGAAAGCCAAAAATACAGTCCATGGCAATTACTATTAATACCTCCCATCATCTCTCATTTTCTAATACCCTGCTTTTCTGAATAGCTCACTCTGTGAGCTCACATGCTCACTGTTCAAACTCCATCATCTCTCCCCAAATCATTCCCACCATCTCCTAGAATTCTCATACCACATCCTCACTCACTGGAGTCTCTCCACACTTACACCTCAGGTATCAGTCACCCCACCCCCATTCTGCCTTTTTATTCTGGAGGATTGAATGCCTTTCATTGCTACATTCCAAACTCACTGCTTTCCTCATGAGAGTAGGTCACCATGGCTTTTGTTCCTTCTATTCTTTCCCAGTTCTTCAGATTCTGTTTCATACAAGTCCCAGAATGAATCTGGCAACTCATAGGCCCTTCCAGGCAGGACAGAAAAGATGAAGCCAGAAATGATGTAATAGGCCATAGGAGAGAAACAACTGAGACTGAGGTATTAACTGCATGTGTAAATATATATATATGCGCACACATTGTATGTGTGTATGTGTATGTATAAACACACACACATGCACATATTCATTTTTCTGTCTTTTCATACTGAAAAAGGCTAAGATGGCAAGTACCTAATCCAGATGATCTTTTTATATTCTGGGAAGCCCAATCCACTTTCTTTATATTTTGTCTTCAAACATCAAGATAAAAAGGATTTAAAAGCTTTATTGCCTTTTGCTCCTTATTTGATCCTTTGTAATCAGGAGGTAGGTTTTCAAGATGGTGCACCAGAATTTCTGAAGCACAATAAATTATCAAATGTTCCCATGGATGCTTTTTGTGGAGGATGTTTCTTTTACTAAGCAAGCCCAGTCCTCCAAAATAGCGTTTGTAGAAAGAATCTAGCATTCTGCAATATTTCTATAATTGATAGCTAGACAGATAGGCCCAGGATAGCCTGGATCATTCAGCTTTTTTTGCTGATTATATAAAATATCCTCCATCCTCTGACCTTTACCTGAGAAAGAATGCTACTTTAAGGCCATATGAACATTTTCTATATATCTGGCCATAAAGAAAAGATATTTTCATACAAAATTTACCTTTTACTTGCTTCATATCCTGCCATTCACATTGCAGCTACTCTTGGGTGAAGATCTTTTTCAATTATTTTGGGAAGCTCATTGTTTTTTAATGTAGAGTTCAAGTCCTGTAGTGAAATCCGTTTCATATTTGTAATCAGTTTTCAGCGCCTGGACAAAGCCCAAATTGGTAAGTCCCTGTAAGTGAAAAAGAAAAAAAAAAAAACAGAATGTAGTTATGCAACCTGAGTTTATAGACGATGAGAGAAGATAACTCAAAGAAGCACTGGCAAAAATAAACATTATGTCCTCTTCTTCCATCCCAGACATTCTGGCTCAGACTTCAACCTGGATAGTGATCAATTAAATGTATAGAACCACAAAAGAGCCATCTGGATCCTGAAACTGTGTGGCAAAATCTCTATTATTTGTCACGTAAAAGGAAGAATATGTGATTTTGAAATAAAACACCAAAGAAAGATGTACTGAGTTTAATGCAGGAGTAGATGTAGCTGGCCACAGTTGTGAAAGATTTGATCAGCTTCTTCTTACTTGTCCTTCACCCTGGAGGTTTCTGAAGAGGCCTGAATATCTGGCTTAAAGTGAGTGATGCTACTTGAAATGAAAAGCAAGGAGACTGCAAATCACTCTTTTGCACAGGCTTGGAATAAGCTATGGCACGGCTGATGGACAGATTCAGGTATTTAAGTGAGTGTGATTTCTAAGCAACAATTTCTAAACCCTACACTGTTGTTGACCTCCATCACATGATTGGACATGTGTATGAAGGCACACGTGGTAGAATGAAATGCACTTGGGAGAATACTGACGTCATTTTTCAATAGCAGAACAATATTACTGCAAAATGAAGCCACATCACTCCAATCAGCAGTGGAGTCCAGCCTCACACACTTCCTCTGCTTAACAGTCTGAGTCCACTCTAGAAAAGGACCTTTCCATTTCAGGAAAGTGGCTCTGGGTTTCGTTAGAAGAAAGCTAATGAGGTAGGTAATCCAATGTGTATGCTCAGGTAAAGTCAACACCTATGAAAAGACTTGAATAAATGGCACCAGCCTATACTTTTGTCTTTTCCATTTTTTCCTTTCTTTTTTTCTTTTCTTTCTTTCTTTCTTTCTTTTTTTTTTTAGGCATAGATGTAAGGAAGATGAAAGAACCCCAAAACAATTTTTTTTCTCTCTAATCTAATTGGACAGAAAGCAAAAGCACAGTATCCAATCAGTCAGTAGTCATTTAAACCAAACATATCCAAATGTACATTAAAAAATATGATGTACAAGTTTCTGTTAATTAAATTGCTAAAAGTCTTCTGTAAAGGATAAAATCTTCTCTTGCACACTGATGTTATGTAATCTGCTCAGACTTCGTGCTCAAGATATTTACTTCTGCAAAAATTAAAAGTAGAATTATTTATTTATTTATTTATTTATTTATTTATTTATTTATTTATTTTGAGACAGAGTCTTGCTCTATTGCCCAGGCTGGAGTGCAGTGCCACAATCTTGGCTCACTACAACCTCTGCCTCCTGGGTTCAAGCAGTTCTCCTGCCTCAGCCTCCCCCGTAGCTGGGATTACAGACATGTGCCACCACCCCCTACTAGTTTTTGTATTTTTAGTAAAGATGGGATTTTGCCATGTTGGCCAGGCAGGTCTCAAACTCCTAACCTCAATTGATCCACACACCTCATCTTCCCAAAGTGCTGGGATTACAGGCATGAGCCACTGCGCCCAGCCAAAAGCAAAAATTTTTGATGTCTAGGAGGCACCTGTAAAAAGTTTATTGTAAACTAAATCAAATGTTTTCATTGAACCTCTTCTTGAACCTTTTTAGAGAGGAAATCAAAATCCTACTGATAATGAAAAACTATTTTTCATGATCACTAAAGCAACTGCTGTCTCTGATGCGATCCCACCTTCTCTCTAATGCCCATCAGATGTATTATTAAGGAATTGGCTTCATTTGCTCCTAAGGTTATATTCTGTGATATATTTCATACACACACACGGTTCTACTTAGTCTAGTCGAGTCTATTTCCATTTGAACCACTAGTAAAGAAACAGTGTTTATAATAGCCATTAGTTCAAGAGCAAAGAAATCTACAATCATCGCCATTCCAACTGCTGGCAACTTAGTGGTAAAATTTTTCACATAGTGATTTACATACATATCTTCTGACTATAAGAAACTCCAAGGCAGACAGCATCTTATTCATCTTTAAATCACTACAGCAACTGCCATAATATTTGGCATATTGGTCTTAAATTATAAAAATAATTGAATGAATGAATAAATAAGGGAATTAATATTTAAATGTGGACACTGATTATTTGTACTAGAGTCATACCACACCAAGAACTGTCTGGAAGAGTTTTCAGAGAGAGACAGAGAAAAATTGGCTGACTATTCTTGGAGAACACGTTGACTGTTTGTTGGATAAAGACAGTTCACCAAGAAAGCAGATTTTGACCCTTCAAGAACTTGAATGTGATGATGAGTTTATGACAGTTCTAAAAGCCAACATATGGTCGGTGGCCAGATTGTGGTTCTGGACTCAGAGGCTTCCATTTGGAAGGCAGACAAGCATTTGAATTATGGGTCTAATGAAAGTGTCAATAGCAATCCTGTTACTGGAGGAGCTGTAAAACCCTGCTTAATGAACTAGGCAGGGACACAAAAACACAATGGTCTAAAATGTACTGTATGAGAAAATGATAATTAGTCCAGATTTCATGTACAAGATAAAATGCATAGGGATGATATTACCACTGAGCAATATTATAGCCCTTCAGGGGACTGTTTTGTTAACAGGGTTTGGCTCAGCTTTTTCTCTCCTCCTCGTATGAATGGAGATGCACTACACAACCATGAGCTGCGAGTTAGGGAAACAATGTCAGATGGTAAAATTCCTATCATAGATGCTGACAAACATCTAAAATTCAAGACAATAAGAGGGTTCTAGCCTCATTAAGGCTTCACTCTTCTTTGGGAGGCTTTAGGCAATAGTGGGTGATAAGCCAAATAGCTTCTCACAGAAAAGGAATGGGGGTTAAAGAGAAGGTGATTCTCTAATCTTGCAGTCTACTTTACTAGACCACCAAACGTCAAGTGGTGGGCAAGAGCCACTCACTTCCACGCTGTACTCAGAAGCTATTGAGGTTGCTCTGAGCACAGAAGAGAGCAGTAACCTTGGAGTCAGGGGGCTGAGGTTCTAATCTTAGCTCTACACTAACTCTGAGTTTGAACTTTCTCATATCTTAAAGGAGGACAGAGGTGAAGGTGGATTGGAATGGCGCTTCAAAATATTTAAGGAGTGTAAAAATCACCTGGGTATTTTGTGAAGATACAGATTTTGATTCAGTTGGTCTAGGGCAGGCCTGAGATTCTTCATTCCAAACAAGCTCCTACGTTATGCCAATGCTGCAGGCTCATAAACCACAATTTGGGGAACAAGTGACTAGCTGGTATCTCCCAATTTGAAAATTTCATGAAACTACCAATGTCAATAATAATCCGTTTGCTATCTGTTACTACAAGTGGGAAGAGACAAACAATTACTGAGTTTTTGGTATGATCAAGGCAAACTCGTTTTAGCTTTGTTTTTGTCTTGTAAATCTAAGTAAGCTGCTTTATCCTAGCTAGAAACTATGAATGCTCTGACCTTTACAAAAACAAATTTGTCAGGAATTTTTGGTGGTAGACTGTTAATACTGTTAGACTACCTAAATATTGCTTTTAGATCAATGTGTTTTATGACTAAATGGATTGTATGTGCAAACTTAAAATGGGGTAAACTATGGCGACTATGAGTTAAAGTCGTGGATCTACATCTATTAATAATAAAATAAAGACAAAGGGGCCCAAATGATGTGATGTAAGGCATAGTTACTTGTATACAACAATATGTTAATGTAAGCATAATAGCTATAGGATGACATTAGTTGGGTATGGCTCATACCGTGCACAAACAGTATCCTAGGTGTTCAGGCTGTTGAAACAACTTTGAATGCTGTAATCCACTGGATTCTCTCCATAGATATTTTCTTCCCTTCCCCAAGTTTAATTTTTAAGATGGCATATGGGGAATGGGGAAAGGAAGAATACTGTATGAAGCCGTGGCATAAAAAATTATTTCACAGATCTGCAGACAGGGATTTTAGAAGTTAATAGAAATTTTCTTTACTGTGTCAAGTACAATACTTGACACATAATAGGAGTTCAATTAAGTCTGTTAAGAAAAATGATCTGAAAGCAATAAACAATTGACTAAACTTCAAGAATGAAATTAAATGAAAATTCACAAAATCTTCAATAGTTTAAGGGGACATAAGTTTGGGGGACAAAAACTGGGGACATGTGTCCTTGGTTTTAAAAAAGGAGAGGTCTTCCTCTCCCTCCACTCCCTAAAAAGAAAGCTTTGCCTAGAAAAGAAACAGCAAATTAATCTCAGAACAAGAATTTAATGAGCTCATATAATAGTTTTATGCTTCATATAACCTGCCTCTTTCACCCCCTTCAACAACCCTATAAAGTAATTATTATTATTATCATCCCCAGGTGCCTCAGATGCCACAACTAGTAAATGGCAGTACTTTCATTCTAGTTTATCTGACTTAGAAGTCAGCCCTCTGCAGATAGCTTCTAATACAGTCAGGGCAGGGAGGAGAAGGGACTAAATATTTTCAAAAGAAGGGAAAGGGAATATATTTTTTAAAGTGCTAAATTATTAAGACTATGAATTGTAAAGAAATTAAGAGAGGAAACTCACTGTGGACTTCAGTCAAAGTTGGTTTTACGGAGAAAAGCTGGAAGTGGGCCCAGTGTTCATTCATTCATAACATACTCATCTGGCCCATGTGGGAAGAAATTTGGACAGACGGTAAGGTGAGAAGATAAAATGTTCTGAAGAAGGAAAATGATAGTGTTTGATTTTGAGAATAAAAGGGTCAGAAGGACTCTCCAATGTGGACCAGGAGAAAGCAACATACGAAAAACTAATTTTTCATTTTCAGTATGTATCAGGCGCCCAAAATATATACTGCCAATGGGGTGGGGAAAGGGGAGCATGTGTTGCTAAAATAATCTAAAGGCAAGTCCTGAATAAGCTAAAACCTAGCCAAACAAAAGCCTATTTGTAAATTACTCCACTTAATTTTTCAGGTCATGATTGCCTCTCTCTCTGCAAAGTGGTTAATGACATTCTCAATTAAGAGTTTGCCATAAAAATGAATGAATGAAGTATTTCAAAGCTGCTATGAGATATTAAAGATGAGTCACTTTTAAAAAGTGGTTTTGTTTCTTGTGTTCTGGATAATGCATTTGAGAATGTAGTTTCCAGCCTCACCCATCACCCTATTGCGAAATCAAATTGAATGACTTTCTGCTCTTAGAATGATCACTCATTCAAATGCATTCAATAAATAAAGCCCAAACACAACGAAGCACTTTTCCTAGAGCATCCCGGAGAGCTAGGGCCTGGTCTCTCTCACTGTATGAGGCTGAGATTGAAGTAAATAAAGCATTTGCTCACACTGACTGCATAATACATAGTGACTTATTGTTTTCTAAGCTTTAACAGGTACATTATCTCATTCGATCCTCAAAATGACCTCATAATAAACATGCTGTTGGCTTATTACCCCCATTTAACAGACGTGGAATGGAGAGCTCAGAGTAATCAGTGATTCTCCCAAAGTCACACAGCAATCCAAGAGGTACTTTAAATCTTTGCCACCTCCTCCTCCTCCAGAAGAGGAAACATTTCTTACGTACAAAACAATATAATTAGTACCATTACCAAAACTGGAATAGTAGAAAGATTTAATTCATTCAGATGTGCCTCTGGTGATTTTGTAAATACTGAGGTATTCATTTTCTACCTTCTGCAATTCTGTGAATTCTACCCTGGACAAAAGGTCATCCAAACATGATCCTTGTTCAGAGTTATGGAAATGTATGCAGCCTAAAAGAAAATGGGCCAAATGCAGAGTAAAAATATCCATGTAACTCCCAGTGCCATTTACTCTTGCTGCCTCAAATCCTTTTTGAAATTAGGCAGGTTATAAATCATAAAAAATATATAAAAATGTAAACTCTTGTCCTAAATTCAATTATCATATATCAGAGAAGGTCATGAGTGCAGTAGGTTGGAGAGCTAGTAAAATGAGACTAAAATAGGTACAGTAGGCAAGCCGGAGATAGAGAAAGAGAGAGAAAGTTTTAAAAAGGAAAAAAAAAAAAAAGAAAAGAAAACCTTTTCAATTTACATCTACAGAGCAGACTAAAAATTATCTGAAAAATAACAGAAAATACAATTTTTCCCCCAAATCAACATCCTTTCAGCCTCTAGTTCTAATCAGGCAGAATTTAGCATGGAGAATAATTAGGAGACAGGAGATCAACTTCCCTTAAGTTAATCTGAGCTTAGAACTGTTCATCGAAACAGTTCTAAGTGTACCTAAGAATAGAAAAAAAAAGTAAAAAGATATTAAAAGCCTTGTATTCATGGAAGGAAGGGGTAAACAGAAGGGATTAACCCAAAATGAAAGGGTAGCTGCATTTTCTAACATTGCCTTGCAAACAGCATTTCTGAACCAATTTGGGCCAGCCATCTCTTGTCCTCATTCAGATACTGCTTTGCTTCTATCTTCATCGTGACTGTGGGATCATCTGTGCAGAGCAGACCTCTCTGGAAGTTGCAGATCTACCACACTGGCTGGCTCCCACATCCAGATGTTGAAAAGGCTTGTTGGTTCTCAGGATCCTTTTCCTCAAAATGTCTGATTTCCTTTTCTCCTAAATTTTATGGTATATTTATTCACCTATGAGTAATTGTGAATAGCTTCAGAGTTTCTGAAAACCAGAGTTTCTTTATTTGAGTCTCCTCTTTTATGAGTCGTGGAATTGGAGAAGCCATAATTATATAAGTTTTAATATTTGAAAAACTGCATTCTTTTAAATGTTCCTAATAACTAATCCATATAATCAAATCATCCATAGCTCTAGCCTTTTTTTCTTCTCCACTAAAAACAAGACACAAAAGTCATGATTCCAGGATTTATTCTTCAAAAGGTAAGGTGACTCTGAGCCAAGGTTAATTACTTGCTATTTTTAGGGATCAGGAAATGTATTTCTAGCAATATTTCTCCATACATTCAGATTTAATTTTAAGCAAAAATAACATATTTGTTCATGACCCATGCTATACAACTACTTTGCATAAAAAGCCCTGTTGAGTCCTTTAAGCCATTTTAAGTGTTATGACCAGTGACTTCAGGCATAAGATTTTGTTTAGATAGCACAAGACCTTTCTTGTTGATTGAAACCTGGCTTGATGCCTCTATACATCTAAATAATTAGAAAAAAATACATTTAAATGAGAAGCAGATGCTGTTTCCAGATTTCTATTTTCACTGTACAGAATAAATAGAAGCTTTCATCTCTGCATTTACTCTTTGGATATGGTGCATACCACATGAATCATTATTTAAAGCATAGGGTGTTCCTTTCACAAAGGTAAAGGAAATAGGGGACCTCTGGGGTGCTCATTCCTCTGAAACATTTTTGCTCCAAGAAAACTAAACAGGATTATTTATTCTCCTTTACTCTTTACGCTTCCATGTCTGGTACTAAGCCAGTAGATCCAAATAGAATGGGGGAAGGCTGTGCTGAATGCAAAGATGGCAGGCCCTGCTGAAGATCAGTAGCTTGTAATTGGCAACAGACGACAAACATACTGCAAATGTTCAACGTTCATCTTATCAGATGCAAAACCAATTAAGAAGAAACTATACCCAGGCAAGGGAAAATAGAGGACAGGACATCACAGGGTACCTTTGAAAACACAGGGTAGTTTTCTCGAGCTTCTTTACCTGCCACTGTGTCAACACTCTAACAGGTAGAGTACATTTTTAGTTTCCCTTCTAAGTTAGGAAGTTACACACTAGGTTTCTGGGCCAATTTTAAGTGCTTGAGATGTTTGGATGAAGGAGCTGTGTAAACAAAGGGCAAAGGTCTGCATAACTTGGAAGCAAAGTATGTGTACATTAAATCCACAGATTCCAGAGCCTGATCTTCTGAGCTGTTAGCTGCAGTGAGACAAGCCAAGGCAGCTACCTAGCCCAATGGGAATTAATAAGCAATGATGCTATAATTAATTTACTGAAATTACTCGTTTACTTTTTCTCTCTTGTCACACTCCCTCAGAGCCCTTCTATTTCTTTTCTAAGAATGTTTCTATTGCTCACCATTTTCCTCCAGGTCTAGCACAGTATCTGCTACAGATAAGTTATCAATCAATCAGTATTGGTGGACTGACACTATGAATGAATGGATATAATCTGAATGTTTATTCACTACCCTGAAATAAATACCACAGTTTATGACATATAAAAACATAGAACATAAAAATTTAAGTAGTAGTCACCACTTAAGAACATGTCATGTCTCAGGCATTGTGCTAAGAGTTTTACTTGCATTGTATTAATTTTGACACATAAAATGATATTAGGAAGTAAGTATTATTCTCTCTGCTTTATAGATGAAGAACCAGAGGCTCAGTTATGTGAACGGATGTTGCTAAGGATCAGCCCATAAGTGGCAAAACTC
This sequence comes from Macaca fascicularis, assembly GCF_037993035.2. NCBI lineage: Eukaryota > Metazoa > Chordata > Mammalia > Primates > Cercopithecidae > Macaca > Macaca fascicularis. Next base: position 63,109,064 of record NC_088387.1, read on the forward strand.
CCTAGTCTGTCTTACTCCATAACCCTGACATATCCTTTAAACATGGCATCATGCTGCCCACCAGGCTTCAAAGGTTTTAAAAGCTTGTTCTAATACAATGCGCTACAAACTTAGATTGAATGCAGAAAGAAAGAGTAAAAATTTCTACCAATTAATTAGCACTTGGAATATCAGAATTGGATTTTCTGCGCACATGCAGTGAGTAAACTCTTCTTAGAATCGAACCAATGATCCAAATGAATAGTGTGTTCTTTCAACAAAGATAAAGGTTTGAAGGGTTCAGTCATATGAATTGTTTTGCTGTGAAATAAACCAAGGTGAAAAATTCACCCAGAACTTTTGATCTGAACAGACATTGAAGCAATTCTATCCTGCATGTGTACATATGGATCCCAAAGAAAATAATACGATGTTAGAAATAGGAATATACATATTACCACTGTGGCTGCTGCTGTTGAGGCTACCATTATAAGTGGTGATAATTGGTCATCACTATAGTTTAGATATATTGAAAGCTGATTGTACAAGCTTTATAAGTCCTTTTCAGATAGTTTCTCATTTCATCTTCAAACAACTCCATGAGGTAAGCATAATTGGAACCCCCATTTTTCACAAGAGGAATTTGAAGCTAAAGAAGGTAAGTAACCAGTCTATGGCCAAACAGCCAGTGATGATGGAAACAGACACAAAACCAGGTCTGTCTGGGCCCAAGCTGTGTTCTCACCACCACTAAGTAGTGTTGCATTGATTTCTACACGATTATGATTCCTATGACCCTACCTGTGACCCTTTAATTTTAGTTTCATAAAATGCTTTACATGTATTATACTTCAGTTCTATTGCCAACGTGAGTTGGAGGAAAGCGAGCAAGCAATACAAGGGACTTCATTTTGCTGATGGAGAGACGAGCAAGTGTTAAAATTCTATTGTATGCTCTCCCCCATAAATCCATGAGGTTTTTTCCCTCAAATTAGAAATAGCAAGTTATTGTTTTGTTATTTTTCAGTATATTACAAGAATGAGGAACTTGCTATGAAAATATGTCAGTGTTTGTTAATGACAGGCTCCTCCTATACCAGCAAAGAACATAGTTCACACTCACCATTCAATAACTGGTATTGAACATGTCTACAGAGAAATTCTGGTATATTCACTGGCGTTTTCTTTCTAAAAAGACTGTAAATAAAATGGAATGTTTTTTTCTGGCAGCATTTTGAACCCTCAGCTACTGGGTATGTATGAAACCTGAAAGTACAAGGGATTTCCATTCATGGGAAATGAGATGAAGGATAAAGCTAAGTGACCTTTTGAGAACACTTTAAAATTATATTCTGTTTATTGAGTTCATGTCTTGGTCTAAGGTTCAGAATGGTATTCATTTTGTATAAATACTTTTTTTCTCAAATCATTGTGAAGAAAATTATAAGCATATGAAAATATTGTATAAAATGAAAATATTCATTTGAATGTTTAGTGACCACACATGCTTATAGGAACTAAGAGATACAATTCTCCCTTTCGATAGCTGTAAGAATTAGGGGAAGTCATTTAAATTCTCCAAGCCTCAGTTTCCTTATCATAAAATGTAGGGCTGGATCTGGCTTGTCTCAAAATTACTATGCAATTACAAATCTATGATTCTTTGAACCTACCTTAGATTGAGCAGTTACATGTGCATTTACACATCAAATGATCACATAAGAACTGCAGAGAGCATCTCAATAAATTCCTAAGAAATCATTTGACAATGTAACCAAATAATAAATAGCTATAATAGTTTAACACATATAAGAAGGTAACAAAATTTTTCAACTTGGTGCAGGAATGATGATTATCTCAGCCTTTCTAGGCTTTTCTCATTATCCTGAAACATAGGTATCAAGGAAATAGGAAGTAGAAATTCTTCATATTTATTCTTGATGCTGATAACATCTATATTTGACATTCTAGAATAACAACATCTCTAGTAGCAAGTAAGATATGCACGTTTCAGAACTGAGAAACTTTTAAAATCCCCTTTTAAGCAATGCAGCCACAGAAGACTCTTAATAATTGATTATAATTGATTTTAACCTTGTCCTAACCTGGGCAAAATGGCAAAGCCAATCATCTTTGTCCAGATGGGGTACGAGAAAAGAGCCCCCAGTCCACATCTTTAAAAGCTCCAGACATGAGCAGAAGATAAAATATTTAGTCTGCCAAAGCCTTGACCTCCCAATTCCAGCCAGTTTTGAACTTGAATTGATTTCCGACAAGGCATCTGGGAGATGATTACAACAAAATGCACTAAAGCTGGGCAGCCTTTATTTTAACATCCCAGCAGCTTAACCTGTTAATAACAGCAATTGTTTTAGATACAATACCAATTTCTGTAACTGACGCAAGAAATGGATAACAGCAGCACAGTTTCCAAGGCAGTGCAGTAAAAAAAAAAAAGAAAAATAAAAAAAGCACAGCTGGTCACAGAGGAGGTGCTGGCAGTGTTTTCCAAAGAAACTTCAGTTTTCAGAGACCCAACTCTACAGTATCAAAAAAAAAAAAAAAAAAAAAAAAAAAAATTTGCAGGAGAAGGTTGCATGTTGAGAGAAACTCTGTGAGCAAAGGGATCTGGAATCACATCTGTGTTCTGCTGATGAAAGCTGAGCTATCTTGGGCAAGTCACTTCACATCTCCATGCCTAATTTGTTTTGTTTGAAACAGTGCTGCCCAATAAAAACACAATGTGAGCTGAAAATGTGATTCCATATGTAATTTTAAATTTTCTAGTAGACATATTAAAAAATTGAAAGCAAAATTAATTTTAATATCTTGTTTAATCTAATACATCCAAAATGTTATTTTGACATGTAATTAATAAAAGATTATTATTTAATATTTTATATTTATTTTTCGTACCAAGACTTCAAAATCTGGTGTATATTTTACACTTACGGCACATTTCAATTCAGATTAGTCATATTCCAAGTGCTTAGTACCCACACGTGATTAGTGGCTACCCTACTGGATAATACATGTTTGAAAAAGAACTAGAGATGATTGGGCTAATTATCTCTAGTGTCTTCTCAAACTATAAGATATTGTGATGATTCTAAATGTTGTTTCTGCTGCTTTTCATTTGAAAACCCAGCTAAAGGTCAAAAGCATAGATACAGCCTGTTGATCAGTGAGACCCAGATGTCAGAGTGATAGCATCTAGGGCCTAAGTTTGAAGTTAGCAGGGAGTGAAATCTGTGCTGATGCAAGCACATGGTTTTAACCTTATCCCTGGTCAGCTGTGCTACACCAGTTTGTCGTAAGTAATGCAGAGTAGGTGGACAGAGTGGGTGGCTGAATAAAATTTCATGACATAGCCCAGCATGTTCTATTAAAGAAAATGATAAATATCCTCAGTGTTTTTTGAGCACTATTTATATGCCACTCATGTTGCATATACAAGATCACTTAATCATCTCAACTACCTTTTGAGGTGGGAATTATTAACCTTATTTAACAGATAGGACTGAGCCTCAAGGACACTAATTAGCCTGCCCTGTGTCAGAGTCCTAGAAAGTATTGTGTGTGGATTTGAGCGCAGCCTTTTTAGATCTTAAGTCCAGTCTCTTGATTACCATGATGCGCTGCTTTTACAAATAAGCAGCATTTGGTCTTCTATCTGACTACAAAGGTTTCCCAAACTGAAGACATAATAAAGCGGAGGCTGTAGAAAGGCTAAAGATGGTGCTTTCACTTTTTAATGACTGATGAAATCAGAAACAGTATAGCAGATGATAACATTCTAATAAATATATACCCCTCTTGTCTCCTAGTCATTAATACCTACAAGAAAGAAAGAAAAAAGGAAGAGGAAGGAAGGAATGAAAGAGACAAAAAGAGGAAGGAAGGAAGGAAGGACGGAAGGAAGGAAGGAAGGAAGGAAGGAAGGAAGGAAGGAAGGAAGGAAGGAAGGAAGGAAGGAAGGAAGGAAGGAAGGGGAGATGCTGAATATGCTTATGCTCAGAGAGCCATCTTCAAATACAAACTCCTGCCATCCCCTTGTCACCAGACTGTCATAGTTAAGATGAGAAAGTTTAAATACCTATATTTTATTTATTTTCAATAATTTTGCATAACATACTATTTTTTGATAGTTTTTGATAGTTATTTCTACCTTGAGGAAATGGTTGAGCATCAGAAATAGGACTAGATAGAGATTCTTTTTCCTGCTACAATATGTGTTATTATTTTTCTTTTCTGGTGTCTGAAGGTATAGAGATAGTTCACCCTGGTAATTTGAAGAGTAAATTGTTTCTTTTGAAAACCTTATGCTAGTGCATTGTTAACTTGATTTAAAACTAATCTTCCTATAGAGGACTTTGGAGAGGGCCTAGTGGCCAATCTGAAAGCAGTTCTCTGCAGGTGGGTCATGACATGCTCATCACCTGTGAACCAATCCAAAATCACAAAGTCTAATAACTTTTGTTCATTGTGTCTTGACTTCATGCGCCACTAATATCTTGGCTGCTAGGAGACTTTTCTCCAACTTGATCAAGAACATGCTAATAGTTTATTTAACCAGGATGACAACAGCTTGATCTTATTGCATGATTTCTCTGTGCCAAGCACCAAATCTGTTTCAGTGATTTATGTGGATTAATTAGTCCTCATTAGACAGTTGCTCTTATCATCCTCTTTTTACAGATGAAGAAACTGAGGCACATAATGCTTATAAACAGTAATAATCAATACATTTACATTTCGTTCCCATTTTTTTTTCTTCTCCTGGTCTTCCAGTACATTTCTGTCTCCTTAGCAACCTCCATCCAGTCATAACTACAACCTCATCTAGGCCTTAGTGACTCCATTATTCTCGATCCTAATCACAAAGTTATCTGTTGGCCATAGAGAACGGGTTTATGTATTCCGTCAGTTATTTATTACTGCATAACAAACAACCCCGTACATTTGTGGATTATATTTAAGATAATTTGATGTATATTTTATGACAATTTAATTTTTTTAAAAAACTTGAAGTCATAAGTCAATAAAAACAAGTTTACTTACTTATCATTTTGTGGGTCAACTATTTAGCTTGAGCTTAGCTACAGAATTCCAGGGGTCACTCATGCAGCTATAGTTATCTGGTGGCTCAACAAGGACTGGGTAATCTAAGGTGGCCTCATTCACATGTCTAGCACTTGGTGCTATCTGTCAGCTGGGCCACCTGTTTCCAGCAGACCGTGCTTCTTTACATGGCAACGTTGCTCCAAGTCCCAATCTGCAAATATTTTTAAAGCCTCTGCTTGCATCACATTTACTGGTCTTCTGGGCCAACACAAGTTTCATGTTTAAGCCCAGGATCAAAGTTAGAGGAAACTACACAAGGGTATGGATCGATAACAATCTAACATAAAAAGCACCTAACATATTCTTTCTTCTCTTTCAATATGGTCTAAACAACTCAAGCCTAAGAAGACTGAATAAGAGAAGGAAATCCAAATTTCCCAATAAGCCAAGAATATATCAAATTCTAAATTTGGCCTTCAGTTTGAGCCTCAGATGTAAATGAATACCAAGTCCCATATTTCCACTGAAATATATTTCTTTTCATAGCATGTTTTGAAAAGACGGCCAGCAGCTTTGTATTTAAATGAAAAACAATATTTCATTTGAGGGCACAACAATATTAAATATTTTTACAAGACTCTACTGGATGATGACAATGGCTAATGCTGTATTTTTGCCATGGGAACTTTTGTTTTACTGAACCACTAAAATTACCATCAGATGTGCTCATCTTCTGTTGAAGTAATGAACAATGGTATGTCTGAGAGAGAAATTCAAAGTGCATCATTTATCTTATCCTATTTTCAATTAGGCTGAATAAAGTATAAAGTTGGTTCCAAAGTATATCACAGAAACAGGGTGAGTAAATTTATTATACCACTAGAGTGCTAATCTTAGCAGATGGTAGAAAAAATATTTTTAGCATGAAATATGCTAAAGCAATAAATCTGAACAAGGTGGATCTTATCAACTAATATCTCCCCAGTGTGAGGTAAAACTCTTGCATGACAACTCAGCATTCTTATGAAGTCTGGGTTGATGTGGTTAGATATGGCCCTCAGTGAGAGAGAGAAAAAAAAACAGCAAAAATAAGGATCAATTAGGAAAACAACCACACATGCCAGGACACTGCACTGAATTTTTTTTTTTTTTAAGAGTGAAATGACTATGTTGTGTTTTAAATTTCCTTGGATGTTATTTTTTTTTAAATCATGCATACCCCAGAGTCCTGTCAGTCTTCCATTTGGGAGTTTTCCAAATTGGAAAATTTACAAAAAGTCTCTGTTAGGTCAGCTTTAGAGTAGACGTGAGCACACGCAGTCACACATTGGTACTAATCACCATTAGTCAAGGCATGTATCTAATAAGAGAGTCCAGGTAAGGGGTTCTGGAAAACTGGGTTCATGCTCAAGGCACCTGAATGACAGCTTCCAGACAAGGGATGCATCTGGTTCATAGTTCATCAGAATCCAGCTGCTAAGTCCCAACAGACAGAATATGTTGCTCATTCAGAATAGACAGCATGTGACACTCTGAAGTTCTATTTTCAAAGGAAGATGTGCAAAATGGAAGAGTGAGAGGTAACAGATAATAATGTAAAAGCTATGATGTGGTTGAAAAATCTATCTGTGAGGTACTTGAGCTAGATAATTTTTCAAGATGACCATAAACTATGTTTTATAGCCATCTTGTACCTGATTAATGTTCATGTCTCAACGAAGTGATGTGTTAGAGTAGATCAGATTGGTGGTGGGTCTGGGGTCAGAAAACAAGAAATTCATGCTCAGATCTGCCAGTCGAAAACTGGGCTCAGGCTCAAGGCACCTGAATGAATCTTCCATGTAGCTGAGCTTATTATATAATTTTTCTGGGCTTTAACTATCTACAAAATAAGGATTTGGTCTATAGTGTCACTATGTAAAGAATGAGTGTGGAGTGGAAGGAATGAATCAGAATCATTAGAACAAGTTGTACTTGAGGTGAGCAACAATAAACAAGATTTAATAACTCAGGGTTCCAGGAATTCCTCTTAATCCTGGCAATATATCAATAATTTGAATTGTGCTTCATTCATTCACTTGAATTGAAAACAAACTAAAACCATTAAGATGACCAAATGTTGAAGAAATTTCATCTGAGTAAATTATGAGAAACCACCTGAGATTTATCATACTTCCCAAAGTTTGGTCATAGAGGTAGATGTTGGAGATTAACTAAAGGTTGGGGAGACCAGAAGAGAAACTTCTCTGGTTGGTGACGTGGGGATGAGGGTGAGGGAGCATAGAAGGAAGTGGGTAGGGAGTTATATAGGAGGCCACTCCTCACTTTTTCCCCTAGTGCTGTCCCCTTCCAGACTCTCTCACCTGAATCTCTGCTGCCTCAGCGTTAGGACATTCAAACACAGAACCAAAGCTTTTGTAAGAGTATGGGGTTAGAGCCTGGAATTTCAGTGTCGCTGTCCATGGTCCTGATCATCCTGTTGCTGTTTCTCCTGACCAAGGGACACCACAGATGACTTTTGTCCAGTTTAGCCAAAATAAAACAAAAAAAAATTGTAAATTAGTCATGGAAGAGATTGGATCAGAAGCTGTAGATAAAGGCTGAGAGAAAGAGACATAGGCACCAAGAAATTACAAAGGAGAAACAAACAAAAAAATCGTTGATATTAATTTTCAAATAATCTCAGGTGCCACAAATAAAACCACAAATCACCACAGCCAAAACAGGTAACGACTGAAGGAGAGTATAACATTTGTGTCCAAAGCTATAGAATCACAGCAAGTCCTGACATAAACAAACACATTTAAGTGAGGTATGCAATATGCCAATCTGGTAAAATAAAACTCATTGGTTGAACTATGCCGAACAGCTCACAGTTTTCTTTGGCTAAGTATTTTCTACTTGAGAACATCTAGAAATTTAACAGTTTCATAGAGCTAATGTAATGGTGACTTATTTTGCACTTCATGTAGTTAATTCCATTATGTTTGGCAGTTCTACCATGTTTTCCAAACTACCCCTTGAAGAAATAACAGGTGGAACTGCCCTACATCTCTTCTGCTGTGTTTGTATGTCTCAATCAGGGTAATGGATAGCAAAAGAGATGGCTAGTAATGCTACAATATATCTTCTCCCATTTTTCCATAGCAATAGAATCGTCAATCAGGACTCCACAGAATTAAAATTATATTTCACAGCCTCCTAGCAGTGTAGGGTGGTCAACCTTCTCTTTCTTTCTCAAAGAAGAAAAAAAAAAAAAAAGATGTCCTCTGTTCTCTTCTTTATCAGCCTTATTGTATCTTGTAGCCTGCATAATCAATGACACAGGATAATATGAGGCTGAGGATTCTAGTCTAGGAGTAGTGGAGTTGTGAGTATGAAAGATCATGAGGGAGCAGAGCAGCCATAACAACCCTGGACTTAATTCATCCTGAATTTCATGTCAAAAGAAGATAAGCATGTATTTTTCTTCCTAAGCCACTGTCATTTTTTTTCTGTTACTAGCAGCTGAACCTAATCCTAATTAATACACTATTCATCAGCATTTGATGAATGCACAGTGAATACTGGCTCATGTATATGAAAAAAAGAAAGGAATCTAAGGAAAAATAACAAACCAACAAGCAAAAGAGTTCCATTAGGTCCTGTTATTTTTCCATGAAGCAGGAATCCCCAAATATCTCCAAGCATTGGAACTAAAATTGCATTTCACCAAAATAAATAAATTAAATAGCCTTTTAAAAATAATTTATTTACAACATGGAATTTCCTAAGAAACAATTTTCTTCTTCCAAACACTCTCTCCATTTTAACTACTGGCTCAGGAGAAATGCTGTGAGCTTCACAATAAACCTTTTAGGTGAATGACAATGAGAAGCTTGAAGCCACTGTCCAATAAAGGTGAGTTAGCCACCCTAGATTTTTAGGTCTCCAAAAAGAGATTGTGGGCTCTCCTTTCCTGGTGATATATGTGTGGACAATAAGCTGATTTTTTCGCACAAAACTTGGTATTTTCATGCAGCATTAAGAGTGGCCAGAATCACATTAACTCTGCCCCTTATGGAAATTGCTGTGACCCTTATTTCCTGCAACTGGACCAACTGTCAATTGTCTTTGAATGTGAAAGATGGTGGTGATCTCTTTGTATGCAGGCAGAATGTGTTTCAAAATGGACAACCAGTTGTGAACACTTTGCAGAAAGAGCCAGAATCCCCCTCCAAAGGCTCCTCCCTTCCCTCTTCTTATTGCCTAGAAAATGCCAGGAAAGTTTAAAATTAATTGGGACCAATTGAAAAAGAAAAGGAAATCAAAGAAACATTTATTCCCTGAGAAGCAGCCTTATTTCTTTCACCTTTACATAAGAGCACAGACGGGTTCTGTCAGCTCTGGTTTTTGTAGAGAGGATGGGAAGGAGAAAAGCCCATAGACAGGACAGAAAACATGTTTCCAGGTACACACAATTTTTTAATTATTTTAAATCTGATAGAAATATAATACAAACCAGGACCATACACTTTTCTCAAGTTCTGTAAATGCTATTAATTTAAAAATCTCGGATTTTTAGGGTTAAAATCAAATACAAAAGAAATACATAGCAGTATTTTATGTACCAAAAACAAAAGTACATAATTCTCCCCTATGAGGCTATAAATATCTCAATTCCTATCTACCTGGATACACAAATATTACTAGTAGCCATAAAGACTGCAGTCGCTGGAACAGGCATCCATGAGAAGATCAACATTCTTGGTGAGTCCACTTCAGAACAGTAGCTTAATGAGACAAAAGTATTTAGCCTCAGTCCCCACAGGGACCCCTTAGTTAATCCATAGCTATTGCTCTCCACCAACTGCTTAATTTCAGCCAAAATCTGACATTGTCTACAAGAGGGACTGAGAAAGAATGTGTAGGTAACTCAGGGCAAAGGCAGTCTCACTGTCAGAAAGACAAGACACAACATATGCCCTGTTAATTGGAGTTACTAATACCATCTTCCCTTGTATAAGAGACAAAGACAATTGTTATTAGCCATATGACTTTGCTATCTGAGCAGTTTGGTCTGAGTCAACTCCAAAACAAGAGAGGTGGCAGAACAAGATGGCAGAATACAAGGCTCCACCAAAGATTCCTCCCACAATGACACCAATTTAACAACTATCTACATGAAAAAACACCTTCATAAGAACCCACAATCAGGTGAGTACTCACAGTACTTGGTTTTAACTTCATACTACTGAAGTAAGCACTGAACTGATTAGGAAAGGCAGCCTCAGATTGCCAATGCCATCCCTCCCCCATTCTCTGGCAGTGGCTGTGTATCAAAGAGAAATCTCTGTGCTAGGGAGAGGGAGAGCACAGAATTGTGAGAACTTGCACTCAATTTAGTGCTGCCCTGTAACTGCAGAAAGCAAAACCAGGCTGAAAGCTGACACCCATCTATGGAGGGAGTATTTAAACAAGTTCTAGACAAAGGGGAATTGCTCATCCCAGCAGCTGGAATTTGAGTTCCAGCAAGCCTTGCCACCATGGGCTAAAGTGCTCTGGGGCTCTAAATAAACTTGAAAGGCAGTCTAGGCCACAAGGACTATGACTCCTAGGTACTAACCTAGTACTAACTAGTACTCCTAGTACTAGTGTTGAACAGGGCTCAGAGCCAGTGGACTTGCAGGATATGTACCCTATTGAGATACCAGCTAGGGTGGCTAAGGGAGTGCTTATGCCATCTTTTCCCCAACCCCAGGTTGCACAGCTTGTGGCTCCAAAAGAGTTCCCTCCTTCTATTTGAAGAAAGAAGAGTAGAGGGAAGAGTAAAATGGACTTTCTTTTGCATCTTGGATACCAGCTCAGCCACAGTATGATAGGGCATCAGTCAGAATAGTGAGTCCCTAGCTCCTGGATGACATTTCTAGACACACTCTGGGCCAGAAGGAAACATGCTACCTTGAGGATAAAGACCCAGTACTGGCAGAACACATCACCTGCTGACCAAAGAGCCCTTGGGCCCTGAATAACCAGCAGTAATACCTAGGTAGTATGTCATGGGCCATGGGCGAGACTCTGAGACTTGCTGGCTTCAGGTGAGACTCAGCACATTCCAAGCTGTGGTAACTATGGAAAGAGACTCATTCTCCTCAAGAAAATAACAAGGCAAAGTAAAGAAGACTTTGTCTTGCACCTGCAGTATTAGCTTGGTCACATAGGGGTAGAACAGCAAGTGGGCTATTGGGTAATTCCAGGCTTTTGCTCTTGGTGGCATTTTTGCATCTACCCTGGGTCAGAGGAGAGCCTACTGCCCTGAAGGATGAGTCTTGGGTGAGGCAGCATTCACCACAAGCTGACTAAAGAGCCTTTCGAACTTAAGGAAACATCAGCAATAGCCTCACAGTACTCCCTATGGACTTGCTGGGATCATGGCCATGCAATGAGATTCCTCTGCCTGTGGAAGTGGGAGGGAAGAATGGAAAGAACAGAGTCTTATGGTTTGAATGCAAGCTCAGCCACAGTACAACAGATTATCAGGTAGACTTCTAAGGTTTTTACTACAGTCTCTGGATCCCAGATGGCACATCTGGACCTGCCTGGAGCCTGCAGGAACTCATTGCCCTGAAGGGAAGGACACAACACTGTCTCACTTTGCCACCTGCTGATCAGCTCGGGGCCTTGAGTGAACATAGGTGGTAGCCAAATAGTGGTTACAGTGGGCCTTGAGCAAGACCCTGTGTCATGTTGGCTTTGGGTCTGACCCAGCATGGTCCCAGTGGTGGTGGCCACAGGGGTGCTTGTGTCACACCTTCCCCAGCCCCAGCTGCAGGCAGCTCAGAGAAGAGAGAGAGAGGCCCTGTTTGTTTGGGAGAAAGTAAGGTGAGAGAACAGGGGTCTCTGCCTGGTCATCCAGATAATTCTTCCAGATCTTATCTAAGACTATCAAAGCAGTATCTCTATAAGTATGCAAAAACTACAGAGTTACTGGGCTTAGGGTGCCCTCTAATGCAGATACAGCTTAGATCACAACACTCACATCCTTTTGAATACCTGGAAAGTCTTCCCAAGAAAGATGGGTACAAACAAGCCCAGAAAGCAAAACTACAAGAAATAACTCTTCAATTTACAGACATAGTCAAACATCCAGAAGCATCAAGATCACTCAGGAAAGCATGATCTCACCAAATGAACTAAACAAGGCACCAGGGACCAACCCTGGAGAAAAAGAGATATGTGACCTTTCAGACAGAGAATTCAAAAGAGCTGTGTTGAAGAAATTCAAAGAAATTTAAGATAACACAGAAGGAATTCAGAATTCTATCAGACAAATTTAACAAAGACATTAAAATAAAATGAATCAAGCAGAAAATTTGGAGTTGTAAAATGCAACTGACATACTAGACAATATATCAGAGTCTTTTAATAGAATAATTGATCCAACAGGAGAATTAATGGCTTGAAGCCATTTGAAAATACACAGTCAGAGGAAACAAAAGAAAAAAGAATAAAAAACAATGAAGTATACCTACAGGATCTAGAAAATAGCCTCAAAAAGGCAAATCTAAGAATTATTGGCCTAAAAGAGGAAAGAGATAGGGGTAGAAAACGATAATAACAAGTAACTTCCCAAACCTAGAGAAAAATATCAATATCCAGGTACGAGAAAGTTATAGAATAGCAAGCAGATTTAACCCAAGCAGATTTTGCCTACCTCAAGGCATTTAATAATAAAAATCCCAAAGGGCACTATATACTGTGGTGTGTAAACTACTATCCTAAATATAGAGACTAAATGAATCAATGAAAAATAAAAACTACAACTTTTCAAGACATAGTACAATCAGATACGAATAGAAACAAAAAACAGTTAAAAAGTGGAAAAATGAAAATAAGGTATAGAGTTTGTATTCATTTTCTTTTCCTTGTTTATGCAAACATTTTTGTTATTAGCTTAAAATAATGGGTCATAAGATATTATTTTCAAGCCTTATAGTAAATAACCTCAAACTGAAAAGCATAAAATGAATATATACACAAAAAAGTAAGAAATTAAATTGTACCACTAGAGAAATCACCTTCACTAAAAGGAAAATGAGGAGAGAAAGAAGACCATAGAACAACCAGAAAGCAAATAACAAAATGGCAGAAGTAAGTTCCTACTTATTAATGATAATGTTTAATATAAATGGAAAAACTCACTAATCAAAAGACATAAGAGTGGCTGCATGAATAAAAAAAAAGAAAGATCCAATTATCTGTTGCCTAGAAGAAACATACTTCATATAAAGGTGCACGCAGACTAAAAATAAAAGGATGGGAAGATATTCCATGTTAATAAAAATGAAAAAAGAGCAGGAGGAGCTATGCTTATATCAGACAAAGTAAATTTCAAGACAAAAACCATAAGAAAAAACAAAAAAGGTCATTATATAATGACAAAGAGGTAATTCAGCAAAAGAATATAACAATTGTAAATATATATGCACCCAATGCCAGAACACCCAGATACCTAAAGCAAATATTATTAAAGCTAAAGTGAGAGACAGGCACCAATACAATAATAGCTCGAGACTCCAACACTATACTTTCTGCATTGGATAGACACTCCAGACAGAAAAACAAAGAAACACTGAACTTAATCTACACTATAGACCAAATGAACCTAATAGATATTTATAAAACATTTCATCCAGTGGCTTCAGAATACACATTCTTTTCCTCAGCACATGGATTATTCTCAAAGGCAGACTATATGTTAGGTCACAAAATAAGTCTTAAAACGTTTTTAAAAACCCTGAAAATATATCAACCATCTTTTCTTCCACACTGGAATAACATTAGAAATAAATAACAAGAGGAATATTGAAAACTATAGAAACACATGAAAATTAAACAATACATTCCTGAATGACAAGTAGGTCAATGAAGAAATTAAGAAGGCAACTGAAAAGTTAATTGCAACAAATGAAAATGGAAACACAGCATACTAAAACCTATGAGACACAGAGGAAGCAGCACTAAGAGGGAAGTTTATAGTTATAAGTGCCTACATCAAAAAAGAGAAAAAACTTCAAATGAATAACCTAATGATGAATCTTAAAGAACTAGAAAAGTGAGAGAAAACCAAACCCAAAACTAGTATAAGAAAATAAATAAAAATAAGAGCAGAAATAAATGAAATTGAAATTAAAAAATAAAACGCGAAAGATCAAGGAAACAAAAAGTTGTTTTTTGAAAAGACCAACAAAATTCACAAACCTCTAGCCAGACTAAAAAAAAAGAGAGAAGACCCTAATAAGTAAAATCAGTGATGAAAAGGGAGATATTACAACTGACACTGCAGAAATTCAAATGATCATTAGTGGCTACTATGAGCAACTATATGCCAATAAATTGGAAAGTCTAGGAGAAACTGATAAATCCCTAGACACATCCAACCTACTATTGAAACATGAAGAAACCTAAAACATGAACAGACCTTAGTAAGTGATGAGATAAAGTAAAAAGTATCTCAGCAAAGAAAAGCCCAAGACCTGAGGGCTTCACTGCTGAAGTCTACCAAACATTTAAAGAAGTAACACTAATCATACTCAAACTATTCTGAAAAACAGAGGAGGAGAAATACCTCCAAACTCATTTTATGAGGCCAGCATTATCCTGATACCAAAACCAGACAAAGACATATTTAAAAAAAAGAAAAACTACAAGTTAATATCACTGATGCATATTGATGTAAAAACCATCAACAAAATACTCGCAAACCAAATACAACAATATATTAAACAGGTCATTAATTATAATGACATGGATTTTATCCCAAGAATGCAAGGATGGTTCAACATAGGTAAATAATTAATGTGATACATCATATCAACAGAATGAAGGGAAAAAAATGATCATTTAAATTAATGCTGAAAAGGCATTTGACAAAATTCAACATCCCTTGATGACAAAAAAAAAAAAAAAAAAAAACTTCTCAAAAAAACTTGGTATAAAAGGAACTTATCTCAACATAATAAAAGCCATATATGATTAACCCATAGCTAGTATCATACTGAATGGGGAAAAACTGAAAGCTGTTCTTTAGGATAAGGAACACCACAAGGATGCCCACTTTCACCACTGTTACTCAACATAATACTGGAAGTCCTAGCTAGAGCAATCAGAAAAGAGAAAGAAAGAAAGGACATCCAAATTGGAAAGGGATAAGTCAAATTATCCTTGTTTACAGAGGATATGATCTCATATTTGGAAAAAGACTCCACAAAAATACTATTAGAACTGATAAACAAATTCAGTAAAGTTGCAGGATACAAAAACGGCATACAAAAATTAGTAGCATTCTATATGCCAACAGTGAACATTCTGAAAATGAAATCAAGAAAGTAATCCCATTTACAGTAGCCACAAATAAAATTAAATAGCTAGAAATTAGCTTAACCAAAGATGTGAAAGATCTCTACAATAAAAACTATAAAACACTGATGAAAGAAATCGAAGAGGACAGCAAAAAATTGAAAGATATTCCATGTTCATGGATTGGAAAAATCAACATTGTTAAAATATCCATACTACCCAAAGCAATCTGCAGATTCAATGCAATCCCTATCAAAATATCAATGACATTCTTCACATAGATAGAAAAAAAAATCCTAAAATGTACATAGAATCACAAAAGACCCATAATAGCCAAAGCTCTTCTAAGCAAAATGAACAAAACTGGAAGAATGACATTACCTTATTTTAAATTATACTACAGAGTTACAGTAACCAAAAACAGCACAGTACTGGCATAAAAACAGATACATGGATTAATGGAACAGAATAGAGAACCCAGAGATAAACCCATACATCTACGGTGAACTCATTTTTGACAATGGTGACAAGAATATACATTGAGAAAAGGACAGTCTCCTCAATAAATGATGCTGGGAAAATTGGATATCCACAGGCAAAAGAATGACACTAGATCCCTAGCTCTTGCCATATACAAAAATCAAATCAAAATAGATTAAAGACACAAATCTAAGACCTCAGACTATGAAATTACTAAAAGAAAATATTGGGGAAAACTCTCCAGGAAATTGGACTGGGCAAAGATTTCTTGAGTAATATCATACAAGCACAGGCAACCAAAGCATAAATGGACAACTGGGTTCTCACCAAGTTAAAAAGGTTCTGCAGAGCAAAAGATACAATCAACAAAGGGAAGAGACAACTCATAGAATGGGAGAAAACATTTGCAAACTACCCATCTGACAAACGATTATTAACCAGAATATATAAGGAGCTCAAACAACTTTATATGAAAAAAATCTAATAATTCGATTTAAAAATGGGCAAAAGATCTGAATAGACATTTCTCAAAAGAAGACAAATGGCAAACAAGTGTACGTAAAGGTGCTCAACATCATTGATCATCAGGGAAATGCAAATAAAAATTATAATGAGATATCATCTCACTCCACTTAAAATGGCTTAAATCCAAAAGTCAGGAAATAACAAATGCTGGCAAGAATGTGGAGAAAAGAGAACCATCATAAATTTTTGGTGGAAATGTAAATTAATATAACCACTAATTTACAGTAGAGAAGTTTGGAGGTTCGTTAAAAAATTAAAAATTTAGCTACCATACAATCCAGCAAACTCAGTCCTAGATATGAGCCCAAAAGAAAAAAAATCAGTATATTGAAGAGATATCTGCACTCTCATGTTTATTGCAGCACTATTCACAACAGCTAAGATTTGGAAGCAACTGAAGTGTCCATTAACAGATGAATTGATAATGGAATGTGGTATACATACACAATGGAGTACTATTCAGTCACAAAAAAGAATGAGACCCTATTATTTGCAATAACATGGATAGAACTGGAGGTTATTTTCCCCTTCCCGAGTCCAAGTGATCTCATTGTTCAGTTCCCACCTATGAGTGAGAACATGCGGTGTTTGGTTTTCTGTTCTTGTGATAGTTTGCTAAGAATGATGGTTTCCAGCTGCATCCATGTCCCTACAAAGGACACAAACTCATCCTTTTTTATGGCTGCATAGTATTCCATGGTGTATATGTGCCACATTTTCTTAATCCAGTCTGTCACTGATGGACATTTGGGTTGATGGGTGCACACCACCATGGCACAAATATACATATGTAACAAACCTGCATGTTATGCACATGTACCCTAGAACTTAAAGTATAATAATAATAAATAAATAAATAAATAAATAAATAAATAAAAAGAACTGGAGGTTATTGTGTTAAGTGAAATAGGCCAGGCACAGAAAGACAAAGTTTGCATGTTATCATTTATTTGTGAAAGATAAATATGAAAATATTTGAACTCATGGAGATAGAGAACAGAAAGATGGATACCAGAGGTTGGGAAGGGGAGTGGTTTTGGGGGAGTGGGGATGGCTAATGGGTACAAAAAAGTACATAGAAAAAATTAATAAGACCTATTTCCTACCACAACAGGGTGCTTATAGTCAAAAATGATTTAATTGTACATTTTTAAATAACTAGAAGATATAATTGGATTGTTCGTAACACAAAAAACAAATGCTTGAGGTGGTGGATACATTTATCCTGATGTGATTATCACATGCTGCATGGCTTATCAAAATATTTCATGTAAGCCATAAATATATACACCTATTATGTACCCACAAAAAATAAAATAAATAAAAATAAAATATAAAAAAGAAGATAAGAACTCTCAATTGGTTACATTATTTTTTTCCAACAGAGATTGCTTTTTTCCCCCGATAGCTTAGAAACATAGAAAAGTGATGGGAGTAAAAAGCAGAGGGAAAATGACTCTACTGACTGACGTGGTGTATGGGGTTGATGTGTGCAATTGAAGCTACAATATTTTCTAATTATTTACAATGTTTCTTGAAAGCTCAAGGCTGATATTCTGGTTTTTGTAGGCTGCGTCACCACCTTTGTGTATCTCCCTTTTCTCTTTCTTACCAATGCCAGATATTAATCTCATTTAGGATTTCCAAAGAGGAACAGAGTAAAATGCAGATTTAATGAGAAATTTGAGAAATGACTATTTTACTTCCTTTTCTTCCTCCTTTTCGCTGCTCCCCAAGGAGCTGGAAACTCTGCTGAAGTATGTGTGGAGATGGTAAGAATTCTGTAAACTCTGTTCCCTGGTCCCTGAGTACTTAGAAAATCCCATTCCTACCCAATCTGCATACAGAAAAACATTAAATTTCTCATAATTAAAACTCCACTTGCAATCCCCAGTTGTGTTACACTATATCATCCATTTAGCTTTATTGTGATTGATCTGTGTCAACTTTAACTATACTCACAAGGAAGTCAATAAATAAAGATCAATAGTCTTTTATTTCTTCACCTTTTTTTTATTAGAAAGTACAGATAAGTTAAATAACACCAGTAACAGCAGTAGCACAGAGCCTCCCTCAGTGCTTTACTTGGTAAAAACTATACTAAAACAAATCAGATTTAAATTCACAAATGGGCATTCTTTGTCCTCTGTCGTTAAGTAGCCTTTGGCACTTTTAAATGCAAACATTGAAACAAACAGGGTTTGCATATATTTGTCCTCTCTGAGATACTTTTTTATAGTATTATTTACAGTGAACCTTGTATTCCCCAAGATCATGAGCTTTTGTAGCTCTGGTTTAATGTATTAAACACTTAATCGAGACTGTGTAGCTAGCACTCTATGGATGCAGAAGGTTCATGTTCAGATGGACAAGTGATTAATTCCTTGTTCAAATAAGGGAGGGGGCACCTCGACCATGCTTTGTGTGGATTCAAAGATGTGATGGCTGAGAATCTGGGGATAATCCAGTTGTGTGTAGAACTCACCAGGCCCAGAGCTACAACCAGATCATGGAGAGCTCTGCCTTGTCAGGTATTAACACTTAGTTGTCAGATCTTGAGGAAGTCTGAGGCGGGGAAGATGGGAGGAGGCAGTGAGGAAAGAGTGGTTCTAAGAGTAGGGTTTGGGATTTCAGGGTAATGGCAAGAACGCATTCCCATGGAGCATAAATGATCTAACATTCATTGGGGAAGGAGTCCAATATCTTGAAAATGTAAATGACCACACAGGCATAGGACAGCTACTGAATGTCAGCCAGCCCTTGAGAGAAGCAAGAGCAATATTCACAAGACAAAGGAACAGAAGTGTGACTATCACCAACTTGCCTCACTTGAGAAAATAAGATTTCCACTATGTGATCTTTGTAATGAATAATGGGAGATTGAAACCTGTTAGCCAGTTTCTTACCCATCAATTTCACTTTAGATAGTGTTTACACATAGAAAATAATCATTTCACCTATTTATTACCCATGTGTTACCTCAGTCTGGCCTCAAAATGTATAAAATGAAATATGAAATAAATTGAGAAAAGTGTATCTTTGTATTTTAAGTTCCAGCTCTCTCTAAAATCAGCATTACATGCAGCCACCTCCTTTTGTATACTGCCACCTGGATGGCTGATGGTACCAAAAATGAATCCCACCTAAATATATTAATTTTATCTCCACACTGTGTTCTCCTCTTGTTCCTGATTTTGAAAGAAAGGAATCCCCATTCTCCTAGTAACTCGCATGTGAAATATACTCAATTTCTTAATGCTGCTTCTGCCTTTTTCCCTGCATTTAATGAGTACAATGGAATATCTCTTTCATTAATCCCTTAATTCACTTTGATAAAAATTAAAGTGTCAATATGAAAAATACTAATAAAGAGCCACATCCTCCGTCTTGAGAGATGTTACTGCTTATTATGGGCAATAAGCAAGCACATAAAGAACTGCATATGACACAATATATTATACAAAAATGCCACAAAACAGGCATGAATGAAACATCATGAATACAAAGTGTGGAGAGGAACACAGTTGAGGGTTTCAGGAGCACTGAGAGAAAACATGGAGCTTGAAGAGCAGGGAAAAATTTAACAGAAGGAGAGAGATGGCAGAATGGGAGAAAAACCCAAGAGGATATGGAAGAATAGCCCTGGGCAAGGGGAAAGAATAAGAAGAGATGAAATCGGTTTTAGAAATAATCCAACTACTTTTGCTAAAAGGAAGCGTTTCTGTAGAACAGAACAGTAATGAGTAACACCCAAATGTTACATTGAATTCATGTTACAGTGGGCCTAGAATCCAGGCAGAGGCAACTGTGTAAAACTGTCTTCTCAGCCAAGAGAGTCCCCGAAAGTTCATGCTAGGACAGTGCATGGTGCTGCTATGGATGTGGGAAAAATTGTTCTCTTTCTTATACGCTACTGATAAAATATGGATTCCTAAGCATGTTGGAAAACAGTTTGTCAATATTCATTAAAAATAAAGACTTTTATCTCAGGAATTGTTCTTCTGTGATTCTATCCTGTAGAAATATCAATCCACAAGGATATATTACAACCACATTTATTGGGCAACTTTTTAAATTGGTTTAAAAAAGTAGAGCTGGGCAAGGTGGCTCACACTTGTAACCCCAGCACTTTGGGAAGCCAAGGCGGGCACAGATAATTTGAGGTCAGGAGTTCGAGACCAGCCTGGCCAACACGAGGAAACACCATCTCTACTCAACAAAAATTAGCCGGGTGTGGTGGTACATGCTTGTAGTTCCAGCTATTTGGGAGGTTGAGGCAGGAGTATTGCTTGAACCCAGGAGGCAGAGATTACAGTGAGCTGAGATTGCTCCATTGCATTCCAGCCTGTGTGACAGAGCAAGACTCTCAAAAAAAAAAAAAAAAGCTGGGCGGGGGGGGAACATAATCTGAGTAATCATCAGTGGGGAAACAACTGAATAAACGTGTTTATTTATATCATAATATAGTATTCAATTCATATTATCCAGGTCCTTTTGATCTTAAGGGCATCCATGATATATATTTAAAAAGCACATTTCATATTCATACATACATACATACATAAATATATATATACACACATAAATATATAAATTATCTATGTAAAACAAAAACAAAATCGCTATATGATTAAATAAAATGTGCATAAATCAATGTATGAAAGACCATGAAACTTAAACTTCTGGTAGAAGATAGAACAAGAAAGGGATGTTTATCATAGATCCTGCTTTCTGCAGGAAATTTTTCAGAAAAACTAAAATGGTTAGCTTTTGAGAAGGTATTAACTAATATTAGTGTTAAATAATGTTCAGTATGTATTTTACTAAGAGAAGAAAAATCAAATTGCAAAACAGTATGTATGTATAGCATAAACCCAACTCATATATGCTTCTGTATACATGAAAAACAGTCTGAATATACACCAACATATTAAAGACATCTCTGTGTGGATGTATGTATGTGCATTTCTTTCTGTTTTTTACTGGCATATCTTCCAGGTTTTCTTTTATTCATTAGACACATTTATTAGAGGACCTCCTGGATGCCAGACACTGTTCTAAACTCTTCTTCCCTACTTCAAACTGGCATCCAAGTATCCTAAACGGTAAGTGCTATGTTTTCTCATGCTCACTTTGACCATTGTGATAAATATGGTGTTTAAAATGTGATAGGAAATCAATAAATATCTACTGATTAGTTGAATAAATGGATGAACTTAAGCAACTTGTTCAAGGCCACTCACCTAGTATGTCTCAAAGCTTGGATTAGATGCCTTTATGTCCCACTTGATAGAGACGATTTGACACTTTCTAGAGGGCATAGAGTAGAAAGTTAACAGAGGAACTTTTCTAATATTTTAAAGCAGAGGCCTTCCATAAGGATATATAACCCCCCAAATTCTGAGAGGATTACTGGCATGCCTTGTCCCTAGAAAGTGAGCACAGGTGCTGAGGAAATTAAAATCAAATGTCTATAACTAAAATGTCAGAATAATCATTTACCATGGTATTATGTGTTTTGAGTAATGTGAATCTTTTTTTTGTTGTTGACCCTCTCTCTTATCCTGAGTTTTTAGTTCCCATATATAAACGAAACATCTTCCTGAAAGAGCTTGGATCTATTTGCCAATGGGTTTATGATTCATGTTTATATAGGTTGTAAATCCTTTTCAGGAATTACAAAAATACCTTGCTTTGCTTTTCCTAAGCTGTTTGTTTTTGCTATTACTTTACATATTGTTCTGTGTGTCCAAGATACCAGAGACCTGTGTATTTGGCTCAGCAAATGTCCCCTCTACATTTTCTAAATTAATGTTGAATACCAGAGTTCATAAATTGTAACAAAACCAACATTTCATTCCATGTGGGTTTTCTAACCAACTCTGTGAGTCAAATGTTTAACCTAAAACAAATATCCAAAGCATTACCTGCATACAGTGAAGTATAACTTCTTGAAAGATGAGATTTCTGGGTACCTACATTTGGTAAAAAATAAAATTGTCATCATTTGCTACCTATTTCAGAGAGTGGTTGAGTCAAATGTATAATAGAGATGAAAGCATTTTGTAAAGTTTCAAGCACTGTGCATGTGTAAATAATGACATTAATTTGACTTGTCTTATTTGCTTTGGTCCATGTCTCCATAATTGACAATGGTTAAATTAACATATATCATCATCTTTGGGATCTTAAAGTTACATTCATTTCCATGGAATTTGACTGATCACATCCATATAATATGATTGTCCCAAGTCCTCCTCCCATTTTTTAGGGCCATATTTCTCTTTAAATGTCCTAATGAAATGATTCCACCCAGTCCTACACATGGAAAAGCAGTTCGATCCCCAACATATTTGGGATTGTCCAGGAAAAAAAGACGAGTCCTCCTTTCTTGGTCACTGCCATTGATTCCTTTACATACACAGTCATGCCTTCTCAGACTACTCCGCTTTCCTAGACCACTTTACCCAACCATGTGTATCCTCATCTCTGCGCTTTTCACTCTCCCAGGCACTGTATCGGTACAAAGCGATTGTGTGTGCCTAACTTTAATTTTTAGTTTGAGTAAAATAGAAGAGAACATGGTGTAGCACGAAATAAGAACAACCTAAAACAGAAAACCAAATATCATTAATCTTTAAGTCCTTTGGCCATCCTGCCCCAGGAAATTTCTTACTGGTCATTTTGTTCCCTAGACACTGAAGCAAAGGCTCTTGCCCCTCTCCTTTATTGACTGCCACTGTAAAATGCAAATTATAAATATTTTTTAAATTACTTGTTGAATACTTTTTACAAAACCATGTGATTACTTTCTCTTAATTATTTTCATTAAGTTCAAAGGAGTCTTTCTTCCTCAGGAAATAGAACTCCTCAGAGTATTTTCCTTAACAAATGTGCCACCTACCTCTAAATCTCATCGACTTTAGCATTACAAAGATTTTTACATTTTTATTTATTTAGTTTTGGTAAACTTCTCAAAGTTCAAATTCTTCAGCAGGGTGGTAGTGGCTGTGATGCTGATAAGCAGTTCTCATTAGATGTTTCTTTTCTTTCCTAAAAAAGGAATTTAGAAAACTTTCAAAGCTATAAGAAGTCTTGTCCTTTATATAAAAAATTCTGCAGAGGTAAGAGGTGGAAGAGGCATGAGACTGGGGCATGGATATCTAATACTTTCCAAAGTCTCTGAAATTACATCAAGGAATCACAATACCTAAGGCTGCTCTTGGAATCAATCTCTTCACAGCAATGTCAGCTTACCAAGATTCCCTGGGTAATGGTCTTCTAAAATATGCAAATTCCATAGATGAAGTATCTAGTTATGGGCACTATTTATAGTAATGTGATGAATCTACCAGCCCATCACAAGTGACTGTGCTTGGAAAGTAGCAAAGAGTGTCATTTTCATTTCCATGTATTTACTTAAATAGTGGTAGTTATAATTTTTTGTGCATACCATGTATTAGACTTGTAATATAGTTTACACAGAATTTCTTTGATCCTCAAAACTGGACAAGGTGCATATTGCACGTTATTCCTCCTTTTTTCAGACACCTGACTTTTCCAGAGATACCTAGCTGAAACGTAGTGTGGCTCCAAAGCCCATATTCTCCCCAGCACATCATGCTGCTGCCTTTGTGTTTCTCAGCCTGGAATAGACTGATCACCCATACTTGTGTTCCCTCCAATTCTAGGTTGTATTGCCAAGAGAAGCTCTAAGGGGCAGGGCCCAAGAAGGCATGACTGTCCTCTCTGACATCTACCTTAAAAGTTGACTGCATCCCACTTCTCTCTAGAACCATTTATGAATCTGTCATTCATAAATTTGTCCAAACCCTTTTAAAATCCATTTATATTTCCTGCCAGTATCACCTTTTAGGATAATGAGGTCCCTCGTTTTATTGCCCACCGTGTGAATTAGTGTTATCTTTCATTTGTCCTTAGCTGACCTCCATCAAGTTGCAGAGGGCACCGCCTCCTCATTTGCCCCAGGCTAATGGACCCTTAACTATCCTTAGATCATCCATCTAAGATGACAGAACGTTTAGAACAAGAACATGATCGTCCCCACGAATCACAGCATTCCTTGGCAACCAAATGGTAAGTGTTGGGTGGTATTGGGATTTGGCAAAATGCTTCCTTCCACCTGAAATAAGGTATACAGTGTCTTCAGAGGCTGCTGACCAAACAGCAAGGCCCTCAAAGGCCCTGTATCAGCACATCCCCGATGCCAATCAGATTGAGGGGCTCTCCATATGAATTTCAATGAGCCCTTACATTGTTGCCATCAGATAAAGTAAGGCCCTGATAAAGGATGGAGATTCAGTCAATGTTTAGAGTAAATTAGGATCACAGTTGTGAAGGCATTATGTTATACAGAAACACAAGACTGGATTCTGACCGAGGAGCAAGTGATAGCCCATCCTTGGAAATAGGATGCACAGCAGTCACAGGACAAGGAGAAAACCTTGTTACTGGAAGTGGAGTACAAAGTTGAGCAAAGCTGATTTCCAGGCAAGTAACTTTTCTTAGACTCATGAGAAAAATCAGAATGGATTTGGGCCTGAAAAAAATACTATCTAATTACAGTAAATAAAAGCCATAATCTCCTCATTTCATATGTACCTCATTTTACGTGTTGTAACACACTGAAGTGGAAACAAAACAGTTTAATTTCTTTTCTCTTGCTGACCCCTAATTCTACCATGTCCAACTGTCTTTTTCCCCTGGTAAATCATTCTCTTAACATCTTGGTCTGATTTCCTAAGTCTGCAGTTCCTTTTGGTAGTTAGAATTGCCTCATTTAAGACTCACTCCTATTTATTTTAAAACTTCAATTTCAGCTTTGATTCTAAGTTCTTCTCTCCTAAGACCAGGCTACAGTTATCTGTGGCCTCCAACAGCTTCCAGTGAGGATGAGGAGGTTGAGGCAGGAACATCTCATTACATCACTTCTCTTCCCCCAGGGTGGCTGCATATGTATCCATGCTGGCTGAGCACTGCACGATTCCAGTGACACTGTTCGTGCAGACTACAAGACAGTACCCCGTCCACCAGACAAAGGTGTTTCAATAAAAGCCCTGTGACTTTAGTGAAATTCCTGAAAATTAAGCAGTGTACAACCTGTACACCTGATTCCAGTCAAATTGCTAGGGCCTCCTTTTTGTTGGAACTGGGAGGAGAGAGAAACAAAAGGGCAATATCTTTTTAATTAACAGAGGGTTTGCAGTTTTTTCCACTGCTTCTGGTTTTCCTTCTCTGTCTTTTGAGTGAGGGGTGACCACATGCTCTTGCTTGTTCTCTCTCATACGGTGCTCATGTGAACCCTGTGAGGGCTGGAGTTAAGGGTATATACTGTGTGGTTCAGAACCATGTCAATAGAATGCTATTCCTATTCTTTGCATCTGTAGCACATCCCCCACCACTGCCAAAGGGAAAAAAGTTTTTGAGTACAGGTATTCATATTCTCAACAGATTAAAAAACATAACTTTCAATTTTTCTTGAAAATTGTCAGAGATTCATCTTCCTACTTTTATTCAGCATTAGACATTGTGCAGTTTATCAATGTAAAATGGAAAAAAAAGTGAAGATTAAGTTGTATGCACTTATGTAGGTCGGTAGAAATGTATTTTTTGCAAGTGTCTGATCAAGATGCTTGGTTTCCTTTGCTTGCTGTCTGTAATGACAGATGTAGAATTATGCTCTAGGTTATACATCTTTTTCACACGGACTTACTAGAAATGACTAAAAACTAACTTAACCTGTATTAGATATAGTTACGGATCTGCAGACACGTTTAAGCTCTCTTTACGCAACAAATTGAAGCCATCACTTTAGCTAGAAGTTGAATCTGTTCATTGTCCTTAGTGATTAAAATTGAGAAAATTCTGCCTAAAATAAACCATTCATGTAAATTAACCCTCAAGAGGCACTCTCATAGAGTCTGGGCACGATTTATATATAGAACAGTCCTCCACAGCCACTGGTGACATCAAGAAACATTTGGAATGAACAAGTGCTGAGTCACTTTAAAACTAACAAAGTACTACAGGCAGTTATCACCCCAATACATTATTTATCACTGTGGCCTCCTGATGCCTGTGCTTACTGAGGAACCCTCCTGTGATATTGAAGGCCAAAACATCTCTTCTCCCTAACAACAGTGTTGTATCTTTGGCAACTCGAGCAGGAACTCAGAAAATCAATACCACTTCATGAGCCAGGTCTTGGTCTTCTCCTTTTACGAGGATTCTGTCAATGCAAGGGGCCATTACTGTACTTTAAAGGCATGATATAAAATTGCTTCGACAAGATATAAGACACACCGTTTGCAAGAACCTGGTGAGAGTATTTTAGTCAAAGTTAAATAGTTTCATCATGTAATTACTTCTATTGGCAAAGCTCCAGCTGAATGCGCTCTCGGAGGTGTGTGCTTTCTATTATGGGTGGGGGAATTGTGAGGGATGCCGGGCGATTAGATTCAGGTTGTTCCAAACAAGGTCAAACTGTTAAAATGGAGGCAGAGCCAAGCATCTGATGCCATTGGCAGTGATGCCACAACAACAGGGTCGACAAGTTGCTCTCCCTCCCTTTTTTTTCTCCTCCAACTAAGTGGTCTGAAAGTAGCTTTACTTTTACAGCTATAAAATATTTCATCCTGATTTGCAGTCCGGTGATTCATTTTCTAAGGACTGTTTAGAATTTATTCAGGGGGAAAAGGAAACTCTGTTGGTTTCTCTAAGTGATGCCCATTATATGACAAAATTTAACTTTTGGATTTTATGAGGTTTTATGTGTTCTACTAAAACCATTAGCTGGTTGTCTCTTTGTGATAAAATTTAATCACTTATATAATACCTTAAAAGCCAATGACAGTTTTGCATGTATTTATGTTTTCTTTAATTTAAAATATGTGGGTGTTATAAAGCTAGCTCTTATTGGAGAGAAAATAAGGGGTTGACACTAAAAACAGAAAATCTGTAAGTACTGAGCCTTTATGTATCACACAGTAAGAATGAGGCACCACGGCCTACAAACTGCATGAAATTGGAGAAAAAGTGGACGCTAATCCATGAGTACCTTTCATATTTCTATAATTACCTGAGTGTACCCAAGCTCCACATTTAGCACTATTCTCACAAAAGCTACTTGACTACTATGAGATTTTAGCAATTTAACAAAAATTTTAATAATAACAATAAGAAATAGACTCAAAGGAAATGCACATACACTTTGCAAAAATGTCTCATAGAAAGTAATCACATTAGCCTGCCCTTTGTAATCAGAGATGCTCTCACAATTATTCTACCAAGTAATACTTCTTAAATTTTGGTGGTTAATAAGGACTAGAAGAAAGGTGATTTTATCTCCCCCTCATCCCACTTCCACCCACAGAGTTCCAATTATGGCACTGCTTAATCAACACACATATTTATTTTAGAGTTATTTAAATGCGTTATGAATTTATATGTCTATTTTTAGATTTATTGGTGCTAATGATTGGGATTTAAATATAACTTTTCTTCCTGAGGCTATAACAAATTTCATGAATGACCCAATTCATTTGCTTTGAGTGCCTCAAATGGGAGGAAGGACAGGGGCAAAGGTCATTGAACCTATTTTGGCTCAGAAGGACAATCTTACCCCACAGATCAAAGAGAATTAACTAAGGTTCCATATATTTTGATAGTAATAGATCAATTAATTTACTAAAATTTTAACTCTTGGGAGTTAGGTACCATGTATATACTGTTCATCACTGATATTTCTAGCAATTCTAATAATACCAGACACAATAAATATCCATTGAATAAGTGAATAGATCAATTATCAATCAATCAATCAGAGAATTTCTGAGAGAAATCTGAAAACTTTCAAAGCTGAAGAGGGCAAAAGCTGTGCTGTTTGGCAAACTAGTCCCTCCAACTGCAAAGGTACATATATTTCTCTTTCAAAAGAGGCAAAAGGTGTCACTGGGCTTATACACAGGTGTGGATGTCACCCCAAGTAACAGTTTCAAGGGAAAAAGGAATCTTCACAAGCCCTACTCCAGAATGTTCCCTATCTTTACAGGGATGCAGAAATTTCCCTATACAAACAACAAAGCTTTCCCTTCTATAGTGAAACACAGGCCTGGGATACAAATGTTTCTAGGAAAGTAGATTAAGGTAGGCTGTGCTGTGGGAAGAGACAGATTTACTATGAATCTAAAAAAGCTTAGCTCCAGGGCCCCTCACCATCCAGACCCCTTCCAAGGTCCTAAGAAGGCCCTAGCAATGAGTTTTCATGATCATATACTTTTGTTAATTTTGCAAACGTAAATTATTTTTGTGTCTATTTCTATAAAAGCACCCAACCTTCAAATTGTATAATCTTCAGGCCCCAAACATCCTCAATGTCTCCCTGAGTGTGGTGACAAATATATTCTAAAATCTCAGTGGCATAATGCAACAAAGGTTAATTTCAGGTTCTTCTTTCCTGACACAGGTCAGCAGGTAGCTCTGCTCCACATGGTCATTCAGGAATGCAGCTGATGAAAGTTCTATCATATTTTGACATTGAGTCTACTAGTATTGCATCAGCAAGAGGGAAAAAAAAATAGAAAACCCATACCCAGTCAAAAGTATTTTAATCAGAAATTACAGTTAATCATTTATGTTCATAATCCATTGGCCAGAACTAGTTGTGTGGATAGAACTAAGTGCAAGGGAAGCTGGGAAGACTTACTGTGTGTCAGAAAGGAGAGAAGTATTGAGTGTGATGAATACTATTAATATCTATCCTATAATTATCTGGTTTTGTTTCACACCAGAACATACCTAAAGTGAATAGTTTTGTTACTGATAAGGAGTAAGTGCATCAAGATATTTAGTTCCTAAGGTGAGAAAAAGGCAGAACTCATGTTATGTATTGAGTGTGATGAATACTATTAATATCTATCCTATAATTATCTGGTTTTGTTTCACACCAGAACATACCTAAAGTGAATAGTTTTGTTACTGATAAGGAGTAAGTGCATCAAGATATTCAGTTCCTAAGGTGAGAAAAAGGCAGAACTCATGTTAAGGATACCAATCTTGGAAAAAAAAATAGATTTCATGTACTCTAAAACTCATCTGGAGAGACTAAGGTATAAGAGGAAAGAGCGAGAGGCCATTCCTTCCTGTTACTGGGCCTCGGCCACTTCTCAGAAAAATGGCGAGGATTTCAATGTTCTAGTCTCAAATAAAACACCTAATTTTTTGTGATGAAGTAGCTTAACATTCCTCAATGGTTCCCCCTTCTCCACTGAACAACAGCTAAACTCATTAGCAGTCAAGGTCCTCCAAAACCTAACTTCTGTTGAGTTTTCCTATCTCTTATTCTTCTCTCTCCACTTCCAAAAACTATAGCCACACTGAACAACTTATCACTCCCTGAGTTGACACACTGTACTCCATGAGTACACACACACTTTTGACTGAACACACTACCTTCTACATTAAAATCACTCTCTTCTTTCTTTTACTCTTCTGAAGAACTCAGCCTTCAAGCCAAAGTTTAAATATCATTTCCCTCAAGAAGCAATCCTGTCTTAGAAGTCCTAGCTAAATATATATATTTATAAAGGAAGACCAGCCATTTGTTCCATTTTCTTTTATTTTGTGTGATTTATATCATTTTGTTTAAAGATACATTCTCTTCCTTGTTAGCTGTCAGCCTCATCGTTGGGGGAGACCAGAGATTTGTCTCAAGCACTTAGCTCAGCCCCTGGCAGATGGTCAAAATTTAATAAATGTTTGTTGTATGAATCAATGAATGAATGAATGGAGAAAAAGAAAAGTGATTAAATGTAATCTCAGGATTTCAAATGAAGCTAAGATACAGGTGACACCAATGTTATAAAGGGTGCAAGAATGACTTTTTTGCTAGTGCAGATACTGCATTTTCAGGGACATATGCCTATATGCTCATTCAAAGCCAAGCACTGTAATTTTTGATGTGCTATTTAGTGTAGGTGTTTCCATAATTGGGATGAAGTGAGAGGATTCCATGATTACTGGCATTAAAAGTTTCCCTTCCACCTGGGTGATGCCGTGGTTCAGGCTTTAGAAGATGTATGAATTACCTCTCCTCAGAGGGACGATGCAAAAAGGGGATATACTTTCTAACACTGCACGGTTATTGACCTTCCATTGCAGCAAATCTACAAATGTCAAAGCAATGAGTGTCTCTAAAGAGAAAGCTATTGTTTAAAAACAGATATTTAAAATATAGGGCCTTGAGAGCTGATCTCTCTCTAGACACACTTGCTAACAGTTCCAAGAAGCGCAGAATACAAACATGCATAATCTCCATCTTTCCTCTTTAATTCTAAAGAAAGGACATTGAAGCTTTACCTTTTTCTATCCAACTTCAAACTGAAGAGTGAATTCCTAAGGTCAAGATAACTCTCAGAACAAGAGAAGGTTAAATGGCACCATGACAGTTTTAAAAGGTGTGTATAATAATGCCATAGTTTGTGCAGTGCCTCTGATTCTGCAAAGCTCCTTTTCATCATTCTTACTGGATCCATAACTCATCTCGGGAGTTTCCAAGAACAGATTAGATTAGACCCATTTGAGAGGTGTGAAAACCCATCATCAGCAGTGTTATGACTTCCCAAAATACTAATAAAAATGGAGCTTTCCCAAAGGTAGAGGAGAAGAAGAAAAGGTTGTTACTTCTATTTTAGGAAAATCACATTGGCGTAACTATTACCAAGTTACTACTCTTGTTGCATGAATGATGTGAGGGAGGTTCTGCACATCTGAGAGTGTATCTCATTGAATTATTTATTTGCTTAGCCTACATTTGAATATTATCCACATTTTAGCATTGTGCTAGGGTTGAAACATACAGAGAAAGGTAATATAGCAGCTATAAGCAAACTTAATGCAATAGTCTGGTGATTATAAAACAAAGGGAAAGTTCAATTATGCTGAAATGCCAGGGAATCGTGAGAACCCAAAGAAGGGTCAAGTGGGCATTCCTGAGGGAAGCAGGGAAAGCTTCCTTGAGGATGTGCCACCTGAACATAGGATGCAGAGGAAATTAACCATATGACTTGGAGAAAGGCATACTTTGTAGGCAGGAGAGACCCATTAAAAAGGCACATCACAAGAAATAAAATATCTGTGCAACTCAAATATTTGGGAGATGCCTAGAAAGGCAAGAAATGTAGAGAGATGTTGGATATCAAAAAATCCTGGAGTCCAGGTGTCCATCTCAGGAAATGGAAGTTTCCTCACAGG
Source organism: Macaca fascicularis (assembly GCF_037993035.2). Taxonomy (NCBI): domain Eukaryota; kingdom Metazoa; phylum Chordata; class Mammalia; order Primates; family Cercopithecidae; genus Macaca; species Macaca fascicularis. The sequence goes on from NC_088387.1 coordinate 63,140,720, forward strand.
CCTGTGGGAGGACTGATAACTGGCTTGAGTGAGGACACACGTCTAGACATCTGTGAGATTAACTTTTCTCCTTTACCCAGCACTTTGAGAGGCCAAGACGGGTGGATCACGAGATCAGGAGATCGAGACCATCCTGGCTAACATGGTGAAACCCCGTCTCTATTAAAATATTTAAAAAATTAGCTGCAAGAAAAGTTCTCTTTTCTTGTTTGAGTGCACTTTGGCAGAGGGAGATGTTCATACCAGGGGCCTGTCTCACACCGAGACAGAAAAGCGAGGATTTCCCTATTCCCAGGAACTCTCTGCTCCTATGGCAAAATGAACTCTCCTTTTGCTTGTGATATGGCAAATGTATCTCCCTGGGAAGAATTCTTTTTTTTTTTTAAACCCTGTAATGAGAGAGAAACATTCAGGTGCAAATACCCTCTGAGGAGGAAACAAGTGAATAAAGAGTAAGTAACCAAAAACAGAGCCATTTCCAAGACTGACTGCAGAAGCAGAAGGGCAGGGCGAGTGTGGGAGAGTCCAGGGCACTTCTATTGCTTAGGGTTAACCACATCCACACCTCAGTCACACCAGGTCACAGGATTAGAAGTAACACCTTAGGGTAGCACTTGGCCAACTTTTTCTATAAAAGTCATGTAATAAATCTTTGAAGCTTTGCAGACCATCAGGTCTCTGTTGTAACTACTGAATTTCTACTATTGTAGTTCAAAAGCATCCGTAGACAATATGTAAATAATTGAGCATGACTGTGTTTCAATGAATTTCTCTCTTATAAAAATAAGTGGGTAGCCAGATTTGACCCAGGAGCTGTAGTTGGCCGACCTCTGCCTTAGAGTAATGGTTCTCTAAGCATGGTCTCTGAACCAGCAGCACCAGTAATGCCAAGGAACTAATTTGAAATGTAAATTCCAAGCCCCATCCCATACCTTCTAAATCAGAAACTCAGGGTCTAGGGTCAAGCAGTCTGTGTAACTCTGAGTCAGCCCCACTCCAACTGATAGCTCTTGTAGTACTTTGTTAAAGACAAGGTTACAAACCACATGGTGAGCATTTACGATCAAAAGAAAATTTCTACTGATAAAGAACGTTCTTTTGTCTAAATAAAAGTTAAGGTGAAAGAGTGTGTATTATAAAACTCCAAAGATCATCTGCAAGTTTCCTCATTTGCCTGATAGGCAATTTTTATGACTTATCAGCTGAAACCAATATGGCAGTAATATACCCTGCCTGGGTTTGAATTGATCATAGAAAGAATTCTAGAAAATGCTAGAGCAGTTCTGGCTAAGAAGAAATCTGTAGATGACAGGTTTGGTTTCCTTAATGGAAAACCAACATGGCTTTCTTCAGCAAATGGTGAACTAAGGATTAAAAGGCATTAAGCTGCCTCCTTTGCAATGTCAAATATGCATTTAAATTTAAGACAGCATTTAAAATATTAAAACATCTAGTGATTTTATTACTAGCTCATTTAAAATGGTGGCCATGAAAAATTTAGTTTAAGCTACCCAATAATGGCTCAGGAGACACTTAAAAATACACACGCGGATAACTGAATTTTTAAAGTAAGTTCGTTATTAACTTCTTTCCCCTCATCTATTACCAATGCTATTTTCCAGCTGTATAAACAGTCTGGAGAGTATGTACTGAATGAATTCATCACTCAGAAAACAACATAATTACAGCCATTGCAGCAAACCAAGTGCCAAAAAAGTTACAAATTAATTGAAGGTTAGCATTGAAAATTAAATCCTAGTCAGCTTGAAGTCATCTTTTAGGCTACTTTCTGTAAAATTAAAGAGAACTCACTCTACATCAGTTTGGTTGACAGTTATAAAGTTCAGGTGGACGAATGGCCTTCTCTACAACCAGCCACTTTCCTGTGATCTGATATTGCTAATTCCAAGTGATGCCTGCCAATGGTACCTTAGAACAAGCTTATGATTTATGCAAGATGCAAGACCACTTCCTTCTGTCCCATAAATATCTAGGCCTTAGAAAAACACTAACTAATCTTGTTCTAATCTATTCTGAGGCTGCTAAGTGATATCATCGAAAAACATTTTTCCATTCTTTTATTTTTTGTTTTATAATACATTTGCAAAAATAGTACAAAGAATCCCTGTATACAAGAGTCCTCAAATATTAATATATTTGCAATATTAACTAGTGCTAATAACCACAGTTCAATGATCAAAATCAGAAAATTAACATTAAAATTCAAAATTAATCTCTAGTCAAATCTTATTCAAATTTAAACCATTGTCCCTTGAAGGCCCTTTAGTTGGTTCAGGATCCAATCCAGGATCACTTCTGATATTTATTTGTCATATTTTTTAATGTCCTTTAATCGAATCATCAGTAAGCTTTTAAGTCCAATAAGCATTCATTGAGCACCTGCACTGTGCCAAAAGTGAGGTAAGCGCTGAGGATTCAAAGATGGTTCTGGCTTTTGAAACACTCAAACTTTACTGTGAAATCAAAATAAAACTAAAGGTTAGACATGGAAGAATGTACTGAAGTATTCTTCTTTTAGAAAAAATAGCGTTATTTAGATTTGGAAAAAAATATATATTAATGAAGATGATCTTGACCCAAAAGATACTTGATCTTTGCTTCCAAAAAAATGATCTTTCATGACTGAAAGCAATACTCAGAGAAATTGTATGCAACTGTGAGTGATAGCATTGTCCTTGTGGTCAATATTTTTATTCCAACACCTAAACAAGAGACAGCAAACATCAAAGGCTCAGTAAAAGTCAAATATAGTAGGGATTTGAGTTCATCTCTGAAGCCTGCTAGAAGATTTGGGACATGCAGGCTACCGCCAGGTGTCAATCTAAAGTTCCCTATTAAGAGTGAAGAATCTAATTCAAACTCCAAATTAAAGAAAAGTTCAGTGGCCAATTACCATCCAAGGGCCTTTTCTTTGTTCACTACTTTGAAACAGGACGTGTAGACACATACTGTAAAACACATGGCAGAGAACCAGAGATTTTGGCTCAAAGGTTTGTTTTTTTTTTTCTTTGCATGCCAGTGATTCTCCATTTACTTCATTTATTTAATATCAACTTTCATATCCATGGCTCATTCAAATTAAGATTTTGTTAGATTTCTGGCATCTTGGATTTGGAGGACCATCAGAAGTTGCTAGTCCAACACACTAGCTGACTTTTAAGTCCTTTATAAAATTTCTAACAAGATGTGCATCAATTCTTCACTCTTCTAGTTCATCTGTCTTTAGGAGTACCTTTCTGATACTGCTACGAAACCCCAACACCCTGCCTAACCCACTCCTCTCACCCTATATTTTACAAATATTGTCCCAAGTTCTCCCTCTATGGTCACCCACAATAATTCTTGGTACATATCATCTCATCAATGTTTTTTTAAAATATGGGCTCTAAAATGAACCACCACGGTCCAAGTCTAGTCTGACAACACAGGGTAAAGTGAATCTGTCATCTCATCAGTACTGATGTTATATAAATGTCGATGAAACACACAGCTTTTCTAGTAGTTACATCACAGCGTTGACTGATGCTGGGTTTTCAGAATCAATTAAACATTGAGTCTCTGATGTGGTTTGACTGTGTCCCCACCCAAATCTCATCTTAAATTTGGAGCTGCCATAGTCCCCATGCGTCATGGGAGGGGCCCGGTGGGAGGTAATTGAATCATGAAGGTAGGCTTTTCCTGTGTTGGGTTCTCGTGATAGTGAATAAGTTCTCACGAGAGCTGATGGTTTTATAAAAGGCAGTTCCCCTGCACATGCTGTCTTGCCTGCCACCTTGCAAGACGTGACTTTGCTCCTCCTTCGCCTTCCACCATGTGAGGCCTCCCCAGCCATGTGGAACTATGGGTCCATTAATCTCCTTTTTCTTTACAAATTACCCCATCTCAGGCATGTCTTTATTAGCAGTGTGAGAATGGACTAGTACAGTCTCCATAAAATGTATTACTACCGTTCAGTTTCATATTCCCTATTACATATTAAAACAGAGGGATTTGGGGGTCCTATGTGTATAACTTTATTTTTATCTCTTCTAGTTCCCACTTCATTATGCTTGACCCATAATTTCATCCTTTAGAGAGCTTTTTGATCATGAAGCAAATATTTGAGTTCCCTGCCTTCTTTCCTGTCATCTAGTAATCAGAAAAGTAACCCATTTATGTCATCACCAAAGTCATTGTGAAAAATATGCAAAGAAATAAGACCTTTGACAGGAGCATAAGCACAGTCTGTTCCCTAAAGATAAACTTCGATTCATTAAGTAGCACTTCCTGGCATGTGATTAAATAGTTACAAATGTACATACCTATTATCTTATCCACATTTTACCATTTTTGTCCATAAAGATAATCACAGATTTTACCAAATGTGTTGTTGAAATCCAGGTTCACTAGGTTTAAAGCCTTTCCCATGTCTATCACAAACTGAAGGTGGCCTCATCTGACAAGACTTGGTAGCAAGACATGAAATGTAGGGTAAAACTCAAATGTTTTACATGCTCTACTCATAGCTGAGTGACAATTTCAGCAGATAGTCTGGTAGCTGACTTCCACCATCACCAAGGCAACTTGTTTCTTATCCATTTATTTTACCTATACTTGAAATGCAGCGCCCATGTTATCTCTCTAATGCTAGTTTTATTTCTCTCTTTTACTTTCAACAGAACATTGCATCATCAGTTTCACTGATTTCCTGTAACATTCCCTTGGCCTTGTGCCTCCCATTCTCATGCAGGTGTCTCTTTAAACAGAGGTATAACTTTCCTCACCAGGAGCCTCTATCATGAATTTCACTTCACGGAATCTCTGGAGTTCTTGTGAGGTTGTGTATATCTCCTTGAGTTAAAATCTCAAAATTTTTTTCACACTCTCTACATCATCAATAATTCACTGGCATTTACATGATGAAACATGCATTATTTCTCATTTCCTGCCCAAGTATTTTCTTCTTCAAAATATTAAATACCTATTGTATAGTTTTCTCTATCTTGAAACTTCTGTCTACTTGCATGATTTTTAAAATTTTTCTAGTGAAACCAAAGCTATAAAATATTGACCAATCACAGTGCAGATGCATACTCTTTGGAAACAAAGTGTAACCATTTTATTTAAGCCACCCAAACAGCAAGAGTAAGAAGTGCTTTTGCTAATTAGCATCTTGGGGATGAAATGAACCAAGGATCTTAGGTTAATTCTAATGAGTTATGAGCTAATATTGGTAAGATGCTTTTAGATTTTTAATTTAAAAGCACTTTGGCAATGCAAAGTATGAGGATTACAAATTTCCTGAGCCATCTGGTCCCCTACATAAGGTACTAATTTCAAAAAAAGTTTAGATGAATAGATGGATAGATTGATAAATAGAGAATTTATTTCTCTGTCTACTGTTTTTTTAAAAAATGTTCCCTTTACACAGAGAGTCATTTAAATATATTTTATTCCACTCAAATCTCAAACTGTGGTGAGTGAAAAATACTTCGGAGCAAATAACTGAAGTACAAACAGATAGCATGTACAAATACAGAATCCACACTGTTAAAAATATTCATAATGAGAGCTGAACTGGTCCTTTCATTACTGGCAGGCTACCTCCTAAAAGAATCCAAGAGCAGGATTAGTCATAACAATGACTTCTATTTATTTAATACTTATTACAGACTAGTCCTTTACATTCATTAACTTATTTCATTTTCAGAGTAATCGGATAAAGCTGGTACTAATATAAGCTCCGTTTTAAATAAGTGAAAACTGAGGGTTACAAATGTTAAACATTTCCTGATTTCTCAAATGATATGACCACTACCCAAGATTAAAACCCAGAGGCTTATTCCTCTGCTCTCCACCCCTGTGCCATGTAGACAAGTTGGTGGGAAATGTAAAACTTGGACAATGCCTCAGACATAAGAGGTATGCATATATATGAATTGCTTTTCTTGACATCACCTTATTGAACCCTCCCAAATTTCCTATGAGGGACATGATATTATTACCCTCATTTGCAGACAAGGGCAAGAATAGTCAGTAAGAGATGGGTACCTACGTGCTGAGATTGAGGAAACTAATTTTTGTCAGTGTAGTGTCATCATTTCATCATCTAATATTTTTGCTTGTTTGCTGTATTCAATTGAAAAAAATAATCCTAGTCCTGGTTGGCTGTGAGAGAAATGATAAAACATTAATCACATAAATATCCAATTCTTCTACTTTCTGAGCCCTTCTTTGTAAAGAAAACAACATTAGGGTCTTTGGTTCTCCAACTGCCTACAAGTGAATCATTTTAAAATAATAAGAAGAAATTAGCCCAATATTTTGTAGTAATCCAAAAGTCCATGAAAATGAGTGAAAACAAATGTATCCCTCAGAGTGTTTGTAGGGGGAAAAAGAAGACACTGCATACTCTCCCTTCTTTAAGAAAATTCTCTGATCGGACATAACGAATTCCTCATTTTCTCTGAAAGAACGTTTTCTGACCTCCTTTGTCATCTTTTCAGACCCTACTAGCTAAGAAATTCTCTGAGGGGTACCATTCTCCCTAACCAGCACCCCTTCCCTTGTTTAGGGAAGTGACAGTAATTCAGCTCCCTAAGTGATTCCCATCCCTGCTGACTAACCTCAGTGTTGAGGCAGAGCAACATTGTCTCTCACCTCAGATGTTTCCTTTAATTTAGCTTCGGCTCTCTCTTTGGCCTTTGGTAGTCTGAGCTTAGAGCCCCGGAGACTGGGGAATAGGAGCCTGAACAGGTGAAAAACATACTCCACAAAGGGCTGGTCCTTTCTGAATTATCACTCATTCTTCCCCAGCGTGGTCCCTGCTTTTTTTCTAAAACATGAAGGATGTGTAAAGGACACATAAAACTTTAGTCAATAGGTCCATTATTATGATTGGCTGAAAACCATAAAATGCATCCATCAAGCCATTGTGTTGCATCTTGTGTTAAATTATGGTGATAAATAGTCCTTTATCTGTGACGTCACCTACTAATCTATTCCAAAAACTATTCACCACTGCCATTGTGCATCACTCATGCTCCTGCCAGCGTGTTGAAAAAAATCCCCTACATGATAAAGGCACACAAGATTGTGCTTGACTCTGCAGACACAAATATTGTCTGTTATTTTCATGTCATACTGTGAAACAATTGCTTCTTCAGTTCCCAAAGTTATCTCAAGTGTGCAGTAATGTCCTCAGTGTTCAGCTCTGGGCATTGTAACTCATGTACTTTTAATTGTTTATAATTTACATCAAAACTGGATGGAGTCCATTTTCATTCATGCCGCTTTATAAGTACTGGATGACGTATTTTTGCCACCTTGCTTTGGGTCAAATTTAATCCTATTCACAACCCTTTAACATAGAAATTTGGTGTGGAATGCCTTAATATTCTCAAGAGCTATGTAAAAGGATGTGTAGCAGTTGCTATCACTGTGTCTGGAATTTGGATCTGATTTTACACAAAATGTTCTCGTAAAATTAGGGTTTTTTTTTTTTAGCTCTTAGAAAAATACTATTTATTAAAATAAAATCAAGAGGAAAATGTAAAGATATTTTAAATTCCAGTCTCAAGTGGAGTAACCTGTTTAAAAATGCACACACAGAAGATGCTTGTGGAGCTTTCTCTAGCTTAGTGGTTCCCAACCTTTTTAGCATTAGGGACTGGTTTCATGGAAGACAGTTTTTTGTTTTTTATGAAGGAGGTAGTGGTGAGGGGTTCATCAGGAATTAGATTCTCACAAGGAGCGCGCAGCCTAGATCCCTTGCATGCACAGTTCACAACAGGGTTCACCGCCTTATGAGAATCCAGTGCCACTGCTGATCTGACAGGAAGCAGAGCTGAGGCAGTAATGCTTGCTGGCCTGCCACTTACCTCCTACTGTGTGTGGCCTAGTTCCTAACAGGTACCTACCTGTCTGTGGCCCAGGGGTTGGGGACACCTGCTGTAGTTCACCTTGATGGTATAATATTACAGGGTTCTCCTCTAAATAAATAAGAACTACCTAATTTTCCCAACTTACTCAGAACAAGAAGAGATAAAATACAGAGTGAAACAAAGATCACTCTTGGAATTTCATTCAAAAAACTGGAACCTAATATGTTCAATTTACTTTTAGCTTTAATTCAAAGAATCTGGGGAATTGTTTCTTGTTGAGCACCATAACAGAGGTGTCACAGCTCCTGCTTATTTCTTGAATCCTGTATGAGATAACTGGCTTACCAAGAACAAATAAATAAATATAAACTGATCAAGCTTCAGTGTGTTATATCCTGCATCCATCTGCTATGTTTGTTTATATATTTCATTTTTTAAAAGTTTACCTTTTTGATGGACACAGGGAAATAGATTTGCTAATATGTTTACTGGAGAGAGAAATAAAGCCAGATTTTCTTCCCTTCCCTATTCTTATATGTCTAATAGAACTTACAGCAAGGTATTTATCTGAAATTTACTACTTAAAGCATATTCTATCCAATCAATCATGGAAAACAATAAAAAAGCCAAATCACTTTAAAAACAGTGACTTTCCCCCTTCACTGACCTCCTCTCAATCATCATCACTTATAGAATCCAAAGAATTCACATATTGGAGGAAAGAAAGCAGTTCTAAAAATTGAACAATCTTCAGCCAGTCTTGACGGAAGTTTGGCTTCAACTCAACACTCAAAGTCAAATACGTTCCAGCATCTCCCACTCTGATGTTCACTCTCACATGTGGCATAGAAGAGTGGCTCTTGCCTTCTAATAGTAGAAGGGGCCTTCATTCAAAAGCCATTGTTCCACTTTTCTTTCTTTCTTTATAAATTCCCTTATTTCTAGCCCTTTCTCCTATTGCTAAGACTGCATTTATTGCTGAGTAGAAGCATATTTTAAGTACATCTAAACATCAAAGTCAGTGTATCCTCACTGCTGAAAACACACACGCGCGTGCGCACACACACACACGCACACACACACCATTCTTTCTCACTCTCGCCTCACACTCATATTCTGACAAATCCCTGAATCCTCACCATTGTATAGTAACTGCTGTTCTCGCCACCTTTTTGCTTCCTGGTGGGTCTGTAATTGTCATCTCATCCCTGGAGCAACATCAGGATCACTCAATAAATTGATTGTCAGGGGATATTTGAAGAACAGAACAGCTTGAGCTCTAGAAGCCAAGTGCCTTATGGCCTCCAGCCCAGAAAAAGGAAGCAATGAGGATGAACAAACCTCATCCCATTCCACTTCTCTAACACATTAATGAGAATTAAGCAAGTGAATTTTATTCCCTATTTCTACTCGCAAAGAGCAAACAACAACACAAAGAAGATTAAAGAATTAAATAAGACCATTCTTGACATTCCTTTTTATTTAGAATGAAACTGAGAATAAGATATCCAACTCCTGGATTTGAAAAAGTTCATTTCAGCCTTCCATATGCAATTTGCCACTTTTATTTTGCACGTGATAATATGTCTTGCCTATCCAGAAGTGGTGCTGTGACAGGGGTCCTTCTAGTATTGTTCCAATTTGAAGTATTGTTTAATTGTATTTTCAGGCTTTTAACAGTAAGATTCTAATATGCACTCTCTTCAAAATCCTGTTATGAGAGTGCCTTTACGTTGGCAGCCTTTATTGGAGGAATGATATAGCTTTTGCTAGGAAAAAGCCTAAGGGAAGGACAGATCTACATTTCAAGATACCCTCTGAGCAACCACCTCTGATTATGCTTATAGGGAAAGATCAAGACCATAGGGGAATTTTTGAATGCAGACAAACTGCATTTCTGTTAGGTAATCATTGCATCATTCAACACAAGAGGACTAGTGTAGGGATGGGAGAGTAAGAAGTATTAGCTCCCTGCCTAATCTGTGATTTATTATCATAATCAAATCATGCAATGTTTAGCCTGTTAACCCCATTTTACAGACAAGAAAATAGGTATTCATAGGTATTAAGAAAGCTAGTGATAGCTATTCATAGATATTCAGAAAGTTACTCATAGGGATTCATCAATATTAAGAAAGTTATGAATTTAAGTTCTTTTTTTTTTTTTTTTTTTTTTGAGATGGAGTCTTGCTCTGTCACCTAGGCTAGAGTGCAGTGGCGTGATCTCAGCTCATTGCAACCTTGCCACCCAGGTTCATGTGGTTCTGCCTCTGCATCCTGAGTAGCTGGGATTACAGGTGCCTGCCACTGTACCCGGCTAACTTTTGTAGTCTTAGTAGAGTTCAAAGACCATGTTGTTTTCCATCTTACCATGCTGCCTTTCAGATATGATGACTCCTTAAATTAAGGTAATGTTGATGGCAATGATAATGACATTTCAGTAAAAGCGAAAAGAGGAAACTGAACACTTCATATATGATCCCACAGTGCAAATACACAATTACACCTTTACCTCAAAAAGCATTTATTCAATTAACAAGCATTATAATATATACAAGCATTTAATAAATCAAAAGGCATTTAATAAATCAAAAGGCATTTATTAAAGATGCTTTTATATCAGGCATTGGACCTGTGCTGGAGTCACAAAAATGTATAAGATACCATCTTGGCCCTAAAGGATTTTAGAACCTAGTGCAAAAGACACCTAAAAGGATCATTTCCAGGTTGGAAGCGAAGTGACTAACTTTGCAGGGCAAATTTTCTAAAAAGGTGCCATCAAAGCTGTGTCTTAAATAATAATTAGGTGAAGGGATACACAAGACACAAAAGGCATGTCAGGTAGAGGAAATAACATGCACAAAGTAGCTGAGAAGAATTTCAGGCTAACACAAAATTATAAAGTCATGTGTCTACACACTAGCCTCTGTCTGCTATTAAAATGTAGCAAAGTATAAAAATGTTATAGTAAAATCCAAAAGGCACTGCTGAGATCAAATAAATAAGTTAGACATCTCTGTGGTCTGAAAGCAGATAAGTAACATAAATCTTTCAGGCTTGGTCCTGAAACTCTGAGTCTTGCTCTCGGGCTATGGAACCAGGCAAGAAAGCTAAGAATTCCTGCTTCTGTGAGTAAAATGAGATTAAGAATGCACTATGCAAGACTGATGTTTAGCGACAGGCTTGGAACTGGAGACCTGCCTGTGAAAAGGCTATGACCACTTCCTAGATTACAAGAAAGCCCAATATATAGCATCTCTTTACCTCTTCAAGGTCAGAACCAGTAGAGAGGGAGAGGAAAAAAGAGAGGAAGAAGAGGAGGGAAAGATTAATGAGAGTAAGAAAGATGAATATCAAAATGCATCCCTTATTGCTGATAAATGCTAAATTGGAGAGTGTCGCTTAGATGCATAGCCAGTGGGGTTGGTAACAGTCTCCTGAATTAGATAGATTTATCCACTCAGTAACAGAAGGGATGGAAAATTGCTCACTCCTTTGCAAAGTCAGAGCTTCCCTGCTCTGATTAGATCTTGGCCAAGAGGGCAGACCAGAAGTCACTCATTGCCACTTGTGGACAGTCTCAAAGAAAAAACCCCAAAGCATCTAAACCACATACATTCATTCCATCTCAAAAACTCTCAAAGCCAATAAGTCACTCCTTCTCCCCAAGAGAGGAATCAGTGAGATTCCTGGAGAAGCAACCAGAAGGATTACGTCAGTGCAGTTCCCTGTCAGTCTTCCTCAACAGTGCCCTCTGTCTAAGGTTATTATTTACATAAAATTTTGTACTTACATGGCTGGAAGTAGCATACACAGCCTCATAGCCCTGACTGACTCAGTTATAACATCTGTTTTAGCCTCATTTTCATCATGAGACCAAAGTGCTACATGGCCAATCAAAGACCTAGTTGTGAACTGAAGAATCAGGGTGACTGGATAGAGACAAGTTCAAAAGTGCTATATAGGAAGGGATGAGTGCAGGACAGGAAGGCAACGAAACAAACCCCACACAGTTCTAGTCTGAAGACTAAATTCCAAAATACATGAGGGAAAAAAAGCTAGGAGAACAAACCAATAAAATCAATAAATCAGTAGAATGACACACCCTAAGTGAAATGAAAATAACTAGAAAATTCCTAAGTATCTTTAAAATACTTATATTTAACATCATCAAAATGATGAAGATATGCATGGCATTTAGAATAAATAATAAGGTGATAGAAAATTTAAGAAAAAACCAGAACAAATAGAAATGAGAATGGGTATCTGAAAAGACACTTAATTAGAATTCCAAAAATGTGAAACACAATGTTTAAAATAAAGAAAACAATTAATTGGAAATGCTCTAGACAAACACCAGCTAAAGAAGAAATTGGTGAATTGGACAACATTTGAGGTGTCAACCAGTAACGAAGCATGTAAAGATAAAAATTGAAAAGGAAAGCTCGGAGACATAGAAGATGAGGAACTCCAATACACACTCATGCATCCAAGCAGAAGAGATTTGAGGGAGCAGCAGACAAGCAATGTTTGAGAAGATGATAGCTCAACATTCTTCCAAATTAAATAAAACCATGTATTCTCAAACTGAAAGTGCACATCAGATACCAAACAAGAAATGGATAGCAAAGTCCATGTGAAGAAATATCACAAAGTCACCAAGAAGAAAGCCAAGATAGAGATATGAAGAACTCCAAGGATTATGGTGCTGAGGAGCATAGAGAATAGGGCACTGACTGGCAAGATATAAAAGCAGAACCAGGGATCATAAAATAAAGTCACAATAAGAAATGTTTACTTTATCCTGTACATGAGAGGAAGCCAAAAAGCCACATTGAGGGAGGCAAGGCTGGGGAAATGACATAGATTGAGCTGAAAAAGTGGATGATAAGGCCTTAGCCAGTATCATAGAAAGGAGAACAGAGAGGACAGCATGATTTGGATTTTGTGACAACATTTCACAAGTTACTGGATGTGGGGAGGGAAAGAGAGAAAAACAGGAGTCAAGAATTATTCTCAGGCTTCTAGCCAGAATGATATCATTGGAAAGAGTGAATACAGAAGATAGAACTGGTTTATGGGAGATGGGAGATAACTAGCTCAATACTGTACATACATAGTGTGGGAAAACTAGGGAGACATTTTTGACAAAATAATCTGGATATTTGAGTTTGGAAACTAGCAGAAAGTTCTAGACTGGAATAAAAACTTGGCCATCATCAACATAAAGATTTCTCCATTAGCTTCTACAACAAAGATCATCAACATCCCAAATCAGTGACTCTTCCCCCTAATCAATGGCAACTCACTGACTAGGTGAGGAGCTATTTGCAAGAGAGGTAAAGGTAAGACACTGATGACTAAGGAGGCTGAGGAAGTGGTAGGAAACTTAGACAATAAGAGAAAAGGTGATGTGGTGGCAGTGGGCATCAGCCACAGAGCAGCGAAGCAACCAGCAGGGCAGTGTTAGTATCATAAAGCAGGTAGGCAAAGGACTGGGAAACCAAAGTGCTCTGCTACAATGAGGGCTCAAGACTGAAATGAAAATCAGTTAAGAAACAGGGTGTGAAAAAGCTGAGGGATAAGGTAGTAAAAAATAGGAAAGCAGGAAAAAATTGGCTACACACGGAGAAAGCAGTTGGAAACACTTAGTCAAGAGGAACTTTGCTTTGGCAGGAGAACAACAATTGTTGTTAAAAAAAAAAAAATTGAAGATAGGTTCCTAGGTTAATCTTGACCACGACTTAGACCTCTTATTTGAGCATCAGATACCCTATGCATCTTTACATATAAGAATCACACTTGCCTAGAGAATGGAAGTGCACTGCCATCACTTTTGCTCTGCTATGAAAATACATGAATGAATAATGAAATGAAAGTTAAGGTTTTTGAAAGCTCACCAGAATAAATCTTTACTTTCCTAGAATGAATGCCTAAGTGGCTCTTTTCAAGGCTTGGATAATAGTTTCTAAATGAAGGAATGAATATCAAGAGCTTACAGTGTTAACTCAAGCTAAGACTTTGGGGAGACCTTTGGAAATATTTAAAAAGATAGATTAGTGAAACAGACACAGATTAAAGGAACATGCTTTCAGATCTGTCAGGTGGCATTGCATCTGCCAGGTTATTTATTTTTCAGTGCTTACACTATTACAAATCAAAATCACCTTTAGGATAATCCTTATTGGATAACATTGAGAAAAGTCAGAGATACTGTTCACCAATGTGTCTTAATTCTTTGGGAAATAATGATATTTTAATACTTATTCAGAATCATAATTGCTTACTACTTAAAATCTTTTATGGGTACTTATTGTTGATAATTATTTTAGAAAATGAGATTCTTACTGTATACAACAAGTAAACTTTCCGTTTTGGGCTTATTTCGAACTTAAAGCTAAGATGTAGATTGTTTTTTGTATGTTTTTTGACTAAAATAATCCCTGGAGTAAACAGGAGAAATGTGTAGTCCCCCTAACCAGTCAACATTTAGATGGAAGAGTGAGGGAAGTGCTTGCTTCAAATAAGGCACAAATTTCAGGGCTGTCATGAAAGCTGGTGCAGACTGTGCACTGAACACTTACCTCCAGGAGCTACTATTCACATGGAGGTCTTGTGCGCATGTACACTCTGCACAAGTACATTTAGTAGCCCTAGGTTTTCCCCTCTTTTGCTGCACCATCTCTTAGATGGCGATGGCTTTATCTGAGGAGACTTTGTATAGCCTTAAGTTCTGGAGCAAACACAGAGGGGGAAAAAGATATTCATTCCAATGGCATGGAGGCTTTAGCTGGAGCATCACATGGACCTGGGATTAAATCTTAGCCCTGTTACCTACTATCTCTGTGAATTTAGGCATACTACGTTAATTCATTGAGACCATTTCCTGATTTGTAGAATTGGGTAATAATAATCCCTTCTTAACAGTAGTGTTAGGATGGCAAAATGTGATTATAAAACAGTTTTCACAGTTTTTTTTTCTCAGACTAAGTGTGGATAAAATGTTAGCTTATCATCATTATCACCCCATCTACAGAACCTCTATGTTAGAAACTCATATCAGTTCCTGTCTTTATTGTCATTCTATTTGTTCAATAAATTAGTATTAAGATATCATTAAAAGCAAGCCACTTGCAATATGAAATATCAAGATGAGTCAGACAGAACTGTATCTATATGAGCAGGCTCTATAACAGGGGCAGTCAGACATCGTTACTCTACATAGAGTCAAAAGTCCTCATTCAAATGAAACGGTCCCAGTCTTGGAAGGAATAGATCACTTTTGATTGGAATTACCCCTTTTGGTGTGTTAATTTAATCTGGGCTTTGAAAGATGGATGAAGTTTTAACATTGAAGATTAGAGAAAGAAGAGGGCATTCTGAGTACAGGAAAGAGATATTATATAAAAGTAGACATCCCTATTATTTCTTCAGGTTTTAGGATAACAGTATATCACATATTCAGATCCTAAAATGTTAACCCAAAGGTTTTTAAATATGTCCTGTTTTCATGTACACAATCATCTGTGAGCCCTTTGTGGCTGACGTCAATTTAACTGGGTCGTGGTTTTGGCCAACTGAAGTACTATGCTGTCTTCATTGCGTAGCGGCTACAGGGTTCAGCAAGAAGCACGGCACCAGAAAGCCTAGATACTTCCCAGCTCTGGCATATGACAGCAGTGCAATCTTAGCAGTTACTTCTCACCTCTGAACCTCAGTGTCTTCATCTATAAAATAAAGATGACATCATTTACCTAGCTATACAAAATGAGATGATATAGAGCAAACTTCACTAGCAGATAGCTGGCCTTCACTAAACAATCTTTATTAGCACACAGCTGGCCGTCATGTCAGTAAAAGGTAGCAATTGCTATAATTTTATTTCTTCAAAACTTGAATTATAGAAATCACATACAAATATATAAAATCTCTAAATATCAAATGCTTATAGTCATGAGATTTTTGTTGTAGGCATTTTTTAATTATTAAAAACAAAACCTCAGCTTTTTCCTTTTTTGAGTATCCCTCTAAATTGGAAAAGGTACTATGTTTTCCAAGTAATTACATCATATAACATTTGTTAAATATTCAATGCATTATCTTTTCTAGAACAACGCTTGCTGTCCTCCTTGTGTGACCTGCTTAAGATAGTTTGTGAGTGAAGACAGTTTTGGCATTACTCCCTCCCTTTTTCAGTCTCTTACTCTGCTGATTTCCTTTGTATAGACTCTGGAATGTCTAAGTATACCAATGGAAAGGAGAAGATGAAGTACGAGCATCAAAAATCATTTTTCCTCTAATAAATACAATGCTAAATAATATCCAATTTTGAGTATAAACAGAGAAAAATACCTGAAAGTTAAATAGATTTTTTACTTTCCATTACCTCTTTTGACTAAGCATGAAAATCTGTCTTCAGGAAAAAAAAAAAAAAGAAGAAGAAGAAAGAAAGAAAGAAAGAAAGAAAGAAAGAAAGAAAGAAAGAAAGAAAGAAAGAAAGAAAGAAAGAAAGAAAGAAGGAAAGAAAGGAAAAAGAAAACTTCTGACAGAAAGAACATGTGCAGTTGAGTTCTGTGAAACCTGACATGGAAACAGACAGGGTGACATTAATGATGGGCATTTGAGTGGATAGATAGAAAACCAAGCCCCCCAAAAGTTGATGTATGATACAGTCCAAATGGGTAAATCAGAGGTTGGTGAGGGGTGAAAAGTTGAATGGAATGGCATAAAATGAAGCAGAACAGCACAGAAAAGTTAATTTCCCTTCAAATCTGATGTTCCAGGTTTGATACCCCCAAAGCATTTCCACTATACTCCACATCACCCCAAATAGACATATCCACTCTTCATTTGGCAGTTCCTAATATTCCTGTCTTAAACGACTTCATAAAATGAGATCTTTTTCTTCAACTGGAGAACAGAAAATAATTTTCTACCTTAGTATTTGAGTTACAGCATTTAAAAGCAAAAATAAAAAGTAAAAAATGAAATAAAGTTCAATACATTTTTAATTAACTTAATCCAACAAGAAAGGAAAATTTAGAAACCAAAGTAATCTAAGTTTGTGTGTATCCATATTAACTAAATACCGTTTTCTTTCCACTGCTCTGATAAAAGTGCATTTGTATTTCTTTCTGACAGCTGTACACCAGAGTGTACTAAACTGGAAGTCAGGAGTCCTGGGGTTGAGTTTTACTTTAGCCGTGCTACTGGGTATAAATCACTTCATCTCATTGGGTCAGTTTTCTGTCAACGTAAGGTAGTTGAATTGGGCAAATGCTAAATGTCTTGGAAATCTAACATCAAATGATGATCTCTTCTGCATGGATTTATTACATCTGCCCCCATCCCCTGTTTTTTGCCATAGAGAAAATAGCACGTGACAGTTAAATAGGAAGAAAAAATTGTTTTGACCAATAATTCTTAAAGTAGGGGCCATAGATGGCAGACCTCTAAGAGATTTCTTACAATATATGTTTTCACTTTAATTATATATATTTAATACATAGTATAATTAGACTATGTTTAAAGATAAATACCTGTTTTAAATGCTTTGGATGACTACTATGTAACCAAGTACAGCCACTTACATTTTGTCTTTCTGACACCATTGGGGATAAATTATTACCAAAAGTTCAGCAATTTTGTTGGCAAATATAGATGGCTATCCTATAGCTTAACATGTCCTAATGTAAAGAATGACAACAATTGCCCCACATGCATTCATGTGGATTTTTCTTATCAGCTACATAAACCAAACGGGTAAAAATTCAGAATTGAAAGCTGCTATATACCATGCACTTCAGTTTCCTAAGTTAGTGCTTCTAAACTTAGAGATCACATTCTTTTATCTGAGAAATACTGGAATAAAATGCTATCTTATGTATCATCTGAACAATTAAACTGTAACATAAATTTAACAGTTCTTCCTAAGCATGCTTTTTCTAAAGGAAAATATTGAAATAATTTATAAAAAGTTTTTTTCCTTAAAAACTGTACAAAATTCAAGAAAATTTATAAGGACCAGAATTCTATCTTTAACATGAGCTAAACGTTAAAAAGTCAAGAGAAAACTAGAAAAAGGAATATTTTGCTTCAAAAAGAGGGAGAGATTTCATATTTTTCTATCAGTTATAAAGGCCGAGGTATGTTCCTAAAAACCAACTGCGAGCACATGAATTCTGTCTTCTTTGTTTTGAGCAACTCCATATTGTTTTTTTTGGGTCATATGAACAATGTGCTCTCTAAAATAACAACTGCTCCTGTCTATAATATCATATTCACTTCTAGAGTACCCATATGACAATCAAATATTTCTTTTTATAGCTCCCTCTCTTCTTCGTTCCTTTCAGGTGTTCCAAAATTTGAATTTTATTGCACGAGTTATCTAATAAACCTGATTTTCTTCCAAATATCTCAGCAGGCTGCCCTTTTCCCATAATGCCGTCCAGATGGCCTTCAACCCACATGAAACTATTAGAGACACAATAATATTCCTAAAGTCCTTGTCCCATCAACTCTCTTCTTATGTTCAGTATATTTCCTCTGATCTCACTTGCTAATTAAGATGAGATACAGAAAAAAGCTTATAAAAGTCAAAGACCTAAATAGGACCTCTACTATCTTTGTGTTTGTGTGTTTTATATGGGCTTCTCTCTACGGGAATAATGAAGGAAAAATTAAAAGATGAGCTGGATTATAAGACATTGCTGACCAATTGGGAAAAGCTAAAGGCAATTAGAATTAATTTTAAACCAAACAAAGAGCTTTAAGTTTATCAGTCAAACTCCCAGTATAACTGCATATTTAAGAAATGTCTAAAAGGGATATTCTCCCCATATAAAAAAAGATATTCAGCCGGACACTATAGTGCATGCCAATAATCCTAGCTATTTGAGCAGCTGAGGTGAGAGGATCACTTGAGTCCAGGATTTCAAGGCTAGCCTGGGCAACACCGCAAGACACCTGTCTCTAAACAAAATAAAATATAAAATAAAATATTCTTCAAAAGCTTCTAGTGATTTTTCATCTTGAAAAAGCAGACAAAAAGAAATAAGTCATAGCATAGATTCAGCAATGAGAGCTGTCAGCCACTCCAATGAGAAAAATAACTGTTTGGGCCAACATCTTTGAGTCTCTGGTTAGTCCTGAGCACAATCAACATAGATGAATTTTATGACAGCTGAAAATTCTTTTCAGACCTATATTTCTCTAAGAGAATAAAAGAATGAGTCTGACCAGGCTGATTTATTAAAGATCAGTACTTAATGAGTCATACTTACCAGGAGCTGGAAGTCTCTAGGGCTTTTAGTTTTTTGCCCCAGAAGTGTCCAAGAAGGCAGAAGTTCAACTTGAGTTTCCTAGACATCACCTCTATCCTTCCCCTTATCCTGCATTCACACCCACTAGTGACAAGCATAGGTAAATTCTAGGGAGGTAAATACACAACAATTATGCAGTGCTGCAAAGGGAGTGAACTGAGGCTGATGCAAAAGAAAGGTCAAAAATTTCCTTACAATCCTCATAATTAGAAATGAAACTGAATTCAAAACCATCATAATGAAGATGGGCTGGCGTTTTCCCCTGTTATTATTTTTTAAAATGTTCTTGAGCATAAAATCCAGCAATTAACAATTTCTTACTTTGACCTAAGTACTGTGGGTGTTCTTCCAGTCCTTTTGTTGATATATAGTTTTCATGTTAATAATAGCTAATTATTTGGCAAAAATAACCATAACCTATTTTCCCTCTATCTCACATAATACAAATGGCTTAGAAAAGCCGATTCTCACACTGAAGTGGTTACTTCTTTCTCTAATGAATTACATAGATTCAGAACTAAAATATTTGGTCAAAACCTGGAGACTTTCTTTTGTAGCATTTTCACCTTAAAGCATTTTAAGAGCCATATACAGACTGTTTTCTACTTTTCTTTAAAAAATCAAAGCATGTATAAATTTATAAATTGATACTTTGAAGGGGTACTTTAGTTTATCTTTAGTGTCACAAATACACTATTTAGGATTTATTTTCAATTTGCCCAGTAAGCAGCTTCAGCTTGATTTTCTTGCAGTACCTCCACTTTGGTACAGTGGTGGGTATGGCTGCAAAAAAAAAAAAAAAAAAGTGTGTGCGAAATATGTGACTAAATGAATTATTTTTTATCTACACCTTTTTCTTATGCTGTAGGAATTTCAAATCTCCTTCTACTCCAAATCAGTCATGAACTAGAGCTTTAAGTAAGAAGGCAAAGTCTGAAAGTAGTAGATAGACACTACACAGAAGCAGATTTTAACCTCGCACCCATGATCTTTTATGTCCTGGCACCAGTCTCTTAACTGGCCTACCAAATGCCGTCAGTGTCCTCTCCACCCTTTTTCTAATCAGGATTAATGACGCTCTGCTATTCTTCGATGACCGACTTTTCCAGATACCCATGAGCATGGGAAAAGGCTAGTACATGAATGTGCTTTTATTTGGACACTGCCATATACCTTCTACCATCCAATACTCTCTGTGAGGATTTCCAAACTTTAGTAATTCTTATCTCACTACCCTGGTCTGTGACTCATCTGTGTTACTATCCGTACTATTATTTACCGTATGTTAACTATTTTTGTAATTTAAATTTCAAAGTAAACTTTATACCACTACTAAAGATGGAAAATCAATATTGTTCAAATACAGTGGTTTCTATATTCCTTGACTCACATATCTTATAGGTCAAATATTTTTCGCATGTACATCCAGTCATTTATTTTATTTATAACAATGTACATTTATTACTGTACAATAATAACAAAAAGAAAAATGAATCAATTAAGAAAGGAATGTAAATAGTCCTTTATATTTATTGTACCAAAATAGATCATCTTGCATAATTCTTAGTATATGCATGTGTATATTAAGCTTTGGTGACCATTTTTTTCTAATACACAGTAAAATAAAAATATAATAATTAAAAATTATTAAAATCTATATACTTCCTAAAATCATCCAAAGTACCACCAGTAATATGAATATAACACATTTCTTTTTGCCAAGGAAATCATTAGCATAATTAAGAGAAAAACTTTACAGTGTTCTCAGAGAAAACTCAATTCGTTTTACCTCTAGGTACTTAGCTTATTGGATGACTCTTTCCAACTTTTGAATTAGGTGAGAAGAGTTGCGCTCATAAATTTAGAATGTTCATCCTACACTGGTATCTTCTAAATCTCCCATTCTGACAGCCACAGACAGGGAGATGGGTTACCATCATGCTGGCCAGACATAGGCATATTTTCAATAATTAGACAAAGCAAAAATTCCATTTTCAAATACTTATCATTCCAGTGCTTCAAAATTTGAAAAAGAAGATACAGATGCTGGGATCCAGCAAAACAGCTACCAAATGAAGTATTTTTCAGTTGATAGGCCTGGATAGAATTAACTTAGATTTTTGGTGGTGTGAGTTTCTTGTTTGGTTTGTTTTTATTTGCTTTTTGCATCCTGAAACTCATAGGAGGGTTGCTTCAGGAAAAAGAGACTAAATTTTATTGACTACTAATCCAAGTGTCTAGACTTTTTTTCAGATGAAAAAAACCAAGGGTCAAATTTGCTGTGATTGATCTAAAACCACATGCTGCAGCCAGAATTCAACAACCAAATTTGTTTATACTCCAAGCCCCAGGCTCTTTCTAGTACATAATGGTAACTTTTCTGCTTGTCCCAAAATAATGGTACTGAGCATTTACAAAACTTCCTTGTATCTCATCTAGCTAATTGGTTTACTTCTTAGTTTCACTTACCACGAAAGCAATGTTATAACAAAAAAAGTTATTTAATAAAGAAAATCATAATATCACAATTAACATAGCAACTGTTTTAATTTTTCTATGTTCTTACTCAGTTCTATATCTTAAGCATAAAATTAGGTATAGATATAACAATTAAAGTTTGTATTCAGATTTCTTCACTTAACATTATATTACACATGTCTTCTTCAAAATGGCTATTTTCATGCTTGGATAATCTACAGATTTCATGAATTATGATGACATTTCTATCACTAGGCATTTAGATCATCTGCAATATCACTATACTATAAATAATTATGAATTTATCATTTTGGTACATGAAGTTTTCGTTTTCATTAAATTATTTCCTTATGCTAAAATCTCAGGAAAAGATTATTTGTAACTCTCGGTCTATCATTTTTTTAGTGCAGCTCCTATTGCACTGTAACAGGGGGTGGCAGAAAGTATGTAATCTCACTGCGACCTCACCAAGATTAGAGTATACCCTTTCTCTTTCTTTTCCCCTTTTTCCTTTCCCCATCCTCTCTCTCTTTCTCCTTCCCTCTCTCTCTTCACCTCTCCCTCTCCCTGTTTCTCTCTCTCTCATTTAAGGGATGTAAAGGTGGTATTTTGTTGTATGGCATTTCTCCCTTACTAAGACAGACAAACATTTTTCTATGTATTTGCTTACTAAATGTGTTTTCTTTTTGTGAACTGTGGCTTTATGTCACTTTCCAGTAAATCATGTAAAGGAATCAAGCTTTCCTTACTGAGCTCATCTGTAATGTGGTGGTTATGCTTCATCATTCACAGATGTGTGACCCTGGGCACATTATTTTATCTCCCTGTGATTGGTTTTCTAATCTAGAAAATGAGAATAATCATCTCATAAAGTTGTTGGGAGCATTAAATGAATCAACACACACCAACTTCATAGACTATTTTCTGGCATGTAGTAAATGCTCAAGAAATATAGTATATTTTGTCTACAGTATGTTTTGACATAATAC
Source organism: Macaca fascicularis (assembly GCF_037993035.2). Taxonomy (NCBI): domain Eukaryota; kingdom Metazoa; phylum Chordata; class Mammalia; order Primates; family Cercopithecidae; genus Macaca; species Macaca fascicularis. The sequence continues at coordinate 63,163,391 of NC_088387.1, forward strand.
TTGCATAATAAAAAGACATCTCCATCTCTTTATGGGTCTCTATTTTTTAATTTTTCTATAACGGCAAAAACCACAATTATCTTTACACCAACCTAATATTAATTTATCAACTCATTCAAATACCAAACTGCATAATTATGCTCGTGCTTAATTCTTCTTAAAAGTATTCTGGTTTGGTGGGCCACTTCATACAGGGGTTATTTCAGAAGTGCAGAATTTCAGGTATAGTAACAAGTTGTAGGGGTCATATAGAGAGACTTCAGAGCTCTGCAGGGGTCATCCACCCTGGAGTGCTACCAAGGGCACTAGCGTTATGGACCAAGGTCAAAATGTTGGCTTTTATGCAAGAGTTATCCTAGTATGCTTTGTGCGGGACACAGGAGGAATAATAATATGCTATTTTAGCTGGGTGCGGTGGCTCATGCCTGTAATCCCAGAACTTTGGGAAGCTGAGGCAGAAGCATCAACAGAGGTCAGAAGTTCGAGACCAGCCAGGCCAACATGGTAAAACCCTGTCTCTACTAAAAATACAAAAATTAGCCAGGAGTGGTGGTGGATACCTGTAGTCCCAGCTACTCCAGAGGCTGAGGCAGGAGAATGGCTTGAACCCGGGAGTGGAGGTTGCAGTGAGCTGAGGTCACCCCACTGCACCACTCCAGCCTGGGCAACAGAGCAAAACTGTCTAAAAAAAAAAAAAAAAAAAAAAAAAAAAAAAAAAAAAAAGAAAGAAAGAAAGAAAGAAAGAGCGAGCTACTTTACAAGCAACTGGAACATTCTAAGAAATTATTTCTTAAGCACTTCCTATTACAGGTCACTAAGCTATAAAGGAAAAACAAGTGAATTCTCTACTTTCCGCATTCAATAAATATGTCCAGAATGCTGTGCTTCATATTCCTCCACCCTCACAATAAGTAGCTTAGGAGTTGTGTCAGGCTTAGAGTAGGAGGGTAGGAGGATAGGAAGGTAGGAAAAACATTGGAATCAATTTTGGAAATGTGAAATTGAAGGCTGGGAAGATATAGTGACTAAGCAGTTGGAAAGATTGGCCTGGAGACCAGGCAAGGGGTATGGGTGGGAACTACAGACAGCAGCAAAGTCACAGGAGTGAGCAGGATCAGGCATGGAAGAAGAGAAGGGGACCTAGAATGGAGTTTCCTGCAAAGGAGACTGAGAGTGACTGGGGTAAAAGGAGGTAAAAGGAAAAGCAGTAACTACGTTGTCACTGATTTTAAGAAAGGAGATTTTAAGAAAGAAGTGGCTAACACGATCAAATTATTGAGAGATGTCAAGTAATATCACAATTACAGTGGCCTTTCAACTTACAAAAAATAAAGAGAATTTGTGGCCACAACAAGAACAATGTTTGAGAAGTGATGAAATTTTAGTGGATTGAGGCCGGAGCAGTAGTTAAGGAGTAGAATAGGTAGAGAAAACTGATTTAAGAATTTTTGTTCTTCCCAGCACTTTGGGAGGCCGAGACGGGCGGATCACGAGGTCAGGAGATCGAGACCATCCTGGCTAACACGGTGAAACCCCGTCTCTACTAAAAAAAATACAAAAAACCAGCCGGGCGAGGTGGCGGGTGCCTGTAGTCCCAGCTACTCGGGAGGCTGAGGCAGGAGAATGGCGTAAACCCAGGAGGCGGAGCTCGCAGTGAGCTGAGATCCGGCCACTGCACTCCAGCCTGGGCGACAGAGCGAGACTCCGCCTCAAAAAAAAAAAAAAAAAAAAAAAAAAAAGAATTTTTGTTCTGAAGGCGGTAGATACATAGAGGTAGCAGAAAGACAGGAGAGCTTTCTGTCTGGTGTGTGTGTTCATGAAATATCTCTGTATGTAGCAAACATCTATATCAGTTTATAAAGACAGTCATATCTTACATTTTGGGAAAGCTCAAAAGGCTGGAACACAGTAAAAAGATAATGTTACATAAAAACATATAGAACTCTGATAATCCAAGTGGATTTTACCAAGTTCATGCATTAAAAGTCTCTGAGTTACAACATGTGAAAGAGAAGAGATTTGTTGTCAAATATGTCTGCAGTCCAATCCAAAGTTACTGTGTGATTTTAGTGATTTACCTAAACCTAGTAATATTCAATTTATTAACCTTTATAAAAGTGATCATACAATTTGCCTAGTAGGATTTGTATGGAACAAGTAATAACACTGACCACTCACTGTTCTTGTACCACAAGCCAGGCCTGTGTTTCTCCATGACATTCTATAAAGTTCCAAGAAGCAAAACTAAAATTTGCCCGAGTTAAGTACTATGTTGAATCCACATGAATAAAGTGATATGTAGGCACTGTACTAGGAAGTATAAATAATCTGCAGGTGATTTAAAGTATAAAGGAGGATGTGTGTAGATTGCATGCCAATACTAGCCATTTCACATCAGGGACTTGAGCATCATCATATTTCAGTGTCCTCTAGGAGTCCTGGAACCAATCTCCCATGAGTATCAAGGTACAACTGCATATATACACAGGAAGAGATTTTGAACGGTTACTGTCTCAGAAGTGGGTCTAAACACACTTCCTTAAAATGGTTCCAGATGTCAGCTTGCCTTTTGACCAAGTACCTTCCTGTCTCTCTCTCTCTCTTTTTTTTTTCTGAGACAGTCTTGTTCTGTTGCCCAGGCAGGAGTGCAGTGGTGCGATCTTGGTTCACTGCAACCTCCACCTCCAGGGTTCAAGCAATTCTCCTGTTTCAGCCTTCCGAGTAGCTGGGACTATAGGTGCACGCCACCACACCCAGGTGTTTTTTGTATTTTTAGTAGAGACAGGGTTTCGCCGTGTTGGCCAGCCTGATTCGAACTCCTGACTTCAGAAGATGCACCTGCCTTGGCCTCCCAAAGTGCTGGAATTCCAGGCGTGAACCACCACGCCCGGCCACCTCTCTGTTTTAAAGCTGGAATGCAGCAAATGCAGTCAAGTAAGTCCCATAAAATATTACTGGACTAATCCTTCCAAGTCATGTGAAGATATTCATTTTATCTTTTACATGTTGCACAAACTGTTATAATCTTTTTGTCTTTTGCCTTTTACTAGAGGAAAATCAAAATCCATAATATATAGTGGCTAATGAGATAGAATTAGATGTGATAATTTTTATATCAATTATCAGATAGAAATACTACTGCTTGGCATCATATAATGACACCTAGAGCTTTGAAAGGTCATAATAGAAAGGCACAAAGAGTTCTTTACCAGTCCTTCCGCAAACACACACACTTGAGATGCCCTGCGCTTTCTCCAACTGTTTTCCTGTGGGGTGGATTCTGCTTACCCTGATGGTATAGTGTAGCTCTCATTTTTGGCATCTTCATCTCGGTCTCACTTCTGTGTTACCACTAACCTCACTGTTGATTTTAATCACCACCACTGCTGCTGAAAGCCATTACCTTTTCATGCTCTTATTCTGTTCTTCCTTTCCCTCCTTCTCTTCTGCTATGTTTATCCCCATCATATTTGTTAATTATTGTGGGAAAAGGTTGATCTACTAAATCAGCTCTCTGCTTATACAGAGTATCTCTGGAGTCACTTGAGTTCTAAAAACTGTTTGAGAGTGCTGGGATTTTATTATAATAACAATGACAATAGCTTTCATTTATTGAGCACTTACCATGTGCTCAGCAGTGTCCTGAGAGTTTTATATTTGTTAATCTGTACCATAACCCAATGAGTTAGGTGCCATGATTATCTTACTTTATTGATGAGGCCACTAAAGTATAGACTGATTAGTTTAATTAGTTAATATTCCCCAAGTCACCCAGCCAGTAAGTCGTTGAACAGTGTTAAGTAGTTCTCATGTGCTTTATGATTTTCTGCCTCTGATGTATCATCATTTATTTGAATTTTGCAATAGTCTCTCTCCCAGCTAAGCAAACCTCATTTTTATCAACTCAACTATTGCTCTTACTAAGTTGAGTGGCTTTCTTTAAATGCACATGTCATGAGTTTAGAAAACCACCACTGAACCTGACCTTAGTGGCATCCAGATCTATATTTTTAGTCATCCTCCTGAAGCCTACCACCCTCTGTACCTAGCAGAGTATCTTGCACATAGTGGATGATTCCAAAGATTTTGTTAATCAATTCAAGGCTGTAGTTCTGGTTTTAAATAATAAAGTTGGTCACATGCAAACAATTTTTTAACAATGCTTCTGTATTAATTTGATGAACTACCCAATGAACCAATAAAAAACCATTAAACCTCTTTAAACCACACAAAGTGAAGGGATCCAGAAAAGCCCAGAAGTACTAAGGCAAATAATGGAGTATAACTGAGTGACAAAATGGTCAAGAACACCAGCTCTCTTTTTAAATACTCACTGCTTCTCCTCTGAAAACAAGAAGAAAAATAGTGATTCTGGACATTGGGAATCAAAAGAAACAGAGAACTAAAAATCCCCAGAAATCATATCTATACCTATGTCACAGGGTTATGTATATGTGACACATACCTAAGTCACAGGGTTATTGCTTGAGGATTAAGTTAAATCCTATAAAGTGTTTGTGACAGTGGCTAACATATTTTATACATCAATAAAGCATCATTATTATTATTGCTGTAATTTATATTCCTTGATTTGTAATGTTCAAAATTTCTTTGTTTCAAGTTGCTGTCCTTTGCTCTCTTTTCTATAAATGGGTTTGTGTTTTGTTTATCTACTTTGGAATATATTAATATAATCACATGAAAATCACTTCAAAACGTATAAAAATCATGCAACCAAGGCTCAGCTTCCTACCTCTATCCAGAATTAGATTCATGCCCATATCCCGAATAGGTTACCATTCTTCTTTGTTTCTTATTTCTATTGCCAGAGGACAACAGTATACATATGCAAGTCAAATGCACATGCACACACACACACACACACACACACACACACACTACACAGCAGAGTATATGTGTATATTATATATATATTTATGTATATTTATAAAGTTTTTCTTCTTCTCCTACACAAATCATAGCATACCATACACATTTTTCTATGTCTGTCTAATTCCTCCTCATTGGTCTTCTTTTTCAGAAATTTCTTGGCTATTCTTGTTGATTTTCATATGAATTATACAATCAACTTGTCTAGTTTGGGGGAAAAAAAGACTTGGTATTTTTATCGGGATCATGTTAAATTTATAAGTAAACTCAGGAAGGATTAGCATCTTAATGATGCTGAGTCTTTCTATCCAAGAACATGCTATGCCTTTCCATTTGTTCATACAATCTTTTGTGGACTTTGAAAATATTTTAAAATTTTCTTCCTAGAAGCCTCACATTTCCTGTTAAGCTCATACCTCTAAATTTTACTTATTGTTGTTATTGCAAAGCAGGTATTTTCTCCCATTATGTCTTCTAACTTGTTTGTAAATGGGAAAATTATTGACATCTGTGTATTAATTTAGTACCCTGACACCTGAGAGATTTTACTGTGGCAGTAAATTTAGTTGATTTTCTTGGTTTTCAAAGTATTTAATTATATCATCTGCAAGACATACTTTTACCTTCTCATTTCTAATTTTTATTCTTTTTATTTCTTTCTTTTCTATTTGCATCAGCTAATTCACCTTGTAATAACAGACATTGATGGTAGACACTCTTTTCTTGTTTCTAACAGAAATGCTTCTAATGTTTTCCCAGGAAACATGATGTTGGGTTTTGGTTTGATACGGATATATTATTTTGTTGGTTTTTTTTTAATTTGGAATGAATATTAAATTCCACAACGTATCTTTTAAGTATCTATGAAAATGGTTATATAATTTTTCTTCCATTAATATTATATTATTAGATATCTTAATGTTGAAACATCCTGGTCATATGATGTATTCCTTTAATATGTTTTTGGATTCCAAATATCAACATTTATTTAGAATTTTTATATTGATATTCTAGAGAGACACTGATCTAAAACAGTGATTATCCAATCCAACTGCTTATTACAATCAATAGGGAGCTTTAAAAACAAAATAAAAAACAAGTAATAATAAATGAATACTGACCCAACCTCACCATGTACTAACTAATTACATCTGAATCTGTGAAGACGCATCCTGGGTCTACGGGGAATCTAATGTAAAGCCACTTCAAAACGTATGTCTAATATTTTATTTTTATATAAATTCAAACTATGTTGTTGCTGTTTTAAAAGCCGTATTATGCTCACTTCTTAAAAATATTTTGGCATTTTTTCCTCTTATCTATGAGCTGAAATAGTTTAAACAGCATTAACATTATCTCCTTTTGAAAAATTTGTTGGTAGTTCCCCTATAAAACCATAGAACTTAGTTTTTTTAAACATCATTCATTTCAAGGTATCATTTTGTTTAAAAAAGTTACAACTTGGTTGTTTTATTTTGGAGGGGAGGAGGAAAGTATAGACAACAATGTATTCTCTGTTTCTTCTATGGAAAAATACTTGTTTACACTTTGTGTTTCCTTTAGAGTCAATTTAAATAAATTATTTCACCTGCATTTAAAAAATTCATTTGCAAAATATTGAGTAAAGTAGCCTCTTCTTTCTTGTGTATTGTAGTTGGCCTTTTTATCTTTGTATATCATTTGTGCTCCTTGTCTTTATTTTTCTAACTCAGGAATTTTTCTTCTTCCTTCTTATTTTTTACATTTATTTTGTTGCCTCTTCTTGTATTAATTAATTTTTGTAGTCTTTACTATGTACCTATACAAAAATGTAAGGCTATGCATTTTCTTTCAATATTGTGTAAGTTGCATCCTATCAGCTGTAATAGTACCGTCCTGCAGAGAGCTATTTTTTTCACATATTCTGAAATTTTGGTTTATATTTCATCTCTAAACCTAGACTTGATTCACTTTCCTCTAGAAGGTAGAGAATTTTATTTCCTAATTTTGTTCATAATTTTAGTTTTGTTGCTTTGTCATCAAAAAATGTTTGCTTTGCTATTTATACATCTGGAGATAATTGTGGTTTCCTTGGTTCCTTAGGACATGATCAGGATAAGGGTTCGTGGTTATTGGAAAATAATGTTTTCCCTCTCTTTTTATAGAATAGAACTAAAATACTACAAAACATCTACATTATTATTTCAGTTTTCTGTGTATTTACTTTTTTTCACTTTGTCTCATCATCAACAATAAGAGGTGAATTAATATTACATTTCTATTTTTATTTACATGTCCTATATTTTTATATGTTGATGCTATAGTATTGGTGCATGGAAAATTGTAACAATTATATCTTTATTGCAAATTTTATCTTTTAACATTACCAAGGGCTTTTCTTGTCGTTATTTACTTAATGCCTTTGGCCTGAATTCCTTCTTGTTTCATATTCATACTGTGTTACCATCTATCTTTCTTATCTACATTTGCATGGCATGTCTTTGCCTATCTTTTTAATTTTTCTAAATCATTTTGATATAAGCATGTCTTAATTACAACAGTGATTCTCAATTGGAGATGATTTTGTCCCCTCTCCTTCCCCTCAGGGGTGGTATTTGGCAATGTCTGGGAACATTTTGGTTGTCACAACTGAGGGAGGGGTGTGCTAACTGGAACCTGGTGGGAATAATCTAGGGTTGTTGCTAAACATCCTACAATGCATAAGACAGCCCCCCACCCAACCACCCAGTCAAAGAATAATCTAGGCCTAAATGTCAATAGTTTTGAGGTTGATAAACCCTGATATAAAGGGTGGGCTTGCTATGTGATTCTAATTAAAATCATTAGTCTTTTAATAATGGGTTTTAAGCAATTTGCATTATTGCTATGATAAATATATTTGGTCTTTGTTCTGTCATTATTTTGTTTCTTTTTAGTTACTATGTATGTCTTTCACTATTGTGGTCTATTTTCTTTTACATGTTTATAGTTCTAATATTTAAGAATAGGATTTGTACTTTGTTTTAATGATTACCTTTGTAGTTATATCTTTATATTATATATTTAATCCTCTAATTTGGAGGGCTGTATCTAATAGTTTCCTACTAGGAGCAATGAGAAAAAAGTATCATGTCTCTTTTCCTTGGAATCCTCTCCCATTTGTCCTCCACTTGATTTTGGTCAATAATATTATATTTCTTAATATTTACCTTTGTGCTACTAAATGTTTATACTTCAACAAGCTGATTTATCAGCAGTAGACAATACTCATTAATTCACAGATATCAACGAATGAATAATCATACTTCTTTTGATTTCCATACATTTTTCCCTCCTAATTTTATTGGTTGTATTATTTTTACCGTACCACCATACTTACTACACACAGTACGTCCAGAGACCCACAGCATCAACATTAGCTAAGAACTTGTAAGAAATACAAAATCTCAGGACTCGCCCCGACCTAATCTTTCAGGATCTGCATTTTAAGAAGCTCCCTGAGTGATTTGTATATACCTTAAAATTTGAGAATCACTAGCATATAACATTTATATTATGTCTGCTATGCTACATTCCACATTAGTTTTAGTCTTAGTTCTATCAGATATATGGAATGTTCACTGCCAGTCCTTTTGCTATATTTTCCCAAGTTATCTCTTGTTTTATTAATGTCAATTTTCTAGTAATTTTTTCCAAAAGAGCTCACTGGAAGAATACACTTTGACTTGCGCATTCAAAACAGTTGGTGTATAGTATTTATAGTATAAGGACAGCATTACTAGATATGAAATCCTTCACTCATTTTTCTTTCCCTTAAGTATCTGGTAGCTTTCATTGTTTTATCTTTGGGGATTGAAGATTGCTGTGGAGAAATCTGAAGCCAACCTGATTCTTAATCCCTTAAAAAATGACTCCTTTTTTGTGGGTATGTGTGGCTTCTTAAGCCCTAATATTGGTATTGACTGAAATGGGTCATTTTTCCTGGCACTGGTGCCCCTTCAATAGATAGACTAATTCTTTCCTTTTGGAAAAATGTTCTCAAATTGTATCCCTAAATACTTGTTTTATTTCATTAATGCTGTATTTTCTTCCATAAGGAATCTAAACAAATATACAGTATGTCTCCTCGTTACTTCTATTTCTACCATCTTTTTTCTGATCCTTTATATCTTTCTTTACATCTATTTCATTTCATTCTCATGATTTCAACCCTCTGTGTCCCTGACCATGACCTCTGCAGTGTCTCTTGGACTTGTGCTGCTTCCTGTTTCACCTCCATTTCTGTAGCTCATTATTTTTCTTTTACTTCTTTCCTGAGTTTGTTCAGCTTACTTTTCATTCTTTTTGCCACTTTATCATGTCTTTCCTGTATATTTGCATTTCTGCACTGTGGTTTTTTTTTGTAAAGAGATTTTTTTAAAAATTTTAATTAAAGGTATCACAATTATTCACAATTTACATCTGTCCCAGCAACCTCATTCTAGTGAATGTTTTTTGTTAATAAAGAATGAGGCTCTTTTCCTCTTTTTAAAATGTTATCTTTGTATACATGCTGTAGAAGTGCTGTATTTTTGTACTAGTATTTGTAGTATTGTATGAGTTGGGGTCTTCTGGAAGAGCTGTTTGTAAGAAGTTCTCATAAGTGTGGAGGAATCAGGTATGTTCTGCGTTAGTTCATGTTCATAGGCATCTTTTCTCAGATAAAGCCAGCCTACTTCCTGCCAAGGTGGCTTGTGTGCTTTTTTTTTTTTTCAAATGGAGTTTCAGTTTTGTTGCCAAGGCTGGAGTACAATGGTCCAATCTCAGCTCACTGCAACCTCTGTCTCCTGGGTTCAAGCGATTCTCCTGCCTCAGCCTCCCGAGTAACTGGGGTTACAGGCATGTGCCGCCACGCCTGGCTAATTTGGTATGTTCAGTAAAGAAGGGTTTTCTCCATGTTGATCAGGCTGGTCTCAAACTCCCAACCTCAGGTGATCCGACCACCTCGGCTTCCCAAATTGCTGGGATTAAAGGCAGGAGTCACTGCTCCAGGCCATGTGCATAATGTTTCATGGCACCCCCTGCCTCTGAACCTGCTCTGAGCCCGATTCTCCCTCTGGGGATAGGAGTGCTATCACTTCCCCATTCATCCCATTTTTGAACCCTCTTTGCAGACACGGAATCCAGCTATTGTCCCTCAGAGTGTGTCCCGAACTACAGGAAGCATATTTGTATAGAAGAGTTACAGAGCTTTGTGTTACAGAACCCAGTTCTTCTCCACTTATTCCCAATGGTTTCAATCACTCAATGGTTTCATTTGGTAGTCCTTGCAAACATTTGATAGTATTCTAGTTCAACCAAAAATATTTTGTAGGCTTTTTCTTTCCTTTCTCCATGTTGCTTTTTGAAGGTTTCTGAGAAGACAAAGGAAAAATGTTGAGTTTCTGGACACATGTTCCTAGCAGAATCTGTTTCTTACTGATTTTTAATAATCCCTTTTTATATTAAGACTAACACTTTATGTTTTGTAAATATTTACCTGGGTTTTCTTTTTGCCTTTTAATTTTTTGCATGAATATTTAAGTTTCACATCATCAAACTTAATTTTCTCTATATCTCCTTTATTTATTTTTATGCTAAAATGTCTTTCCCTACATTTAGATCTGTAAGTAGTAACGTACCTTCCATCTAGATTTTTCTTATAAATTTATTATTTACATTTAACTTTTTAATTGACCCTAAATGTATGTTTAAATATTGTGTGAGGCAGAATTCCACATTCTTTTCCCCCAAAATAGGTAAATTTCTAATACATTTCTTCAAATTATTTATCTTTTCTCCATTAAATCAAAATGCTACTTTTAATTATATAAATTATTTATACTATTTAATATCTATATTTAAATTCTATTATACTACTATATTTCATCTTACAATAGTAACAGCATCTTTATTATTGCAATTTTATAATGTGCTTAGTGCAACATTACCATATCACTTTTTTTTTTCAAATTAATTATCTTTTTATGTTTAGATTTCTTTGTGAAAAGTAATTCCCAGTTTGGAGATATTCATTGTCTGTCTAAAGATATACAGATATAGATAGATATAGATATCATCCCTTCTAATTAATTCATTATTCAACAAATAATAATTGCTTACAAGAAAATACAGATGTAAGAGAAAAAAATCAGATAACATTCAAAAATACTCACTTAGGTTTAGTCAAATGCATGGAAATTAAAAATAAAATCAAGATGGTGAATGGTTTCAAACTATTCTTCCTTTACTTTTTTCTCTTCATTGTTCTTCATTCAAATCACATAATTTTACTCCTCTTCCTATTAGTAATCACGACTTGGAGGGAAAAAGATGTTTATTAAATTCTAAAGTAATATTATAGTTTTGAATTTCAGTATATTTTCCCAAACCAGTTCCTTAAGTTTTTCTTTTTCAAATAAATCTAGTGATTATTTAAATCTTTGAGAAAATAGGGGAAAAAATAACTTAAAGAAGATGTGATTAGATACTAAAGAAAGAGAGAACTCAAGGTATAACGCAGATCACAAAATGGTAGGTAATATTTTACACAACATACTGGATTGCTGCCAAAATAAATAACAACAATAATAATGATCATAAATCTATAGTGCTTACTAGTAGTATTATTTCATTGGCTATCAATGCTCACCATTGTGCAGAGTTCATTCAGCATTTCATTTAATTCCTCACAACCACCTAGGAGGTAGGTATCTTTATTATCTCAGTTCCATAAATCAGAAAAGTAGAGCTTAGAGAGGCCAAGAACTTGCTTAGGGTTAATCTGGCATGAAGGTAGAGGAGAAACGACTGAAGCCCCGATTCCAAATCCTCTTTACTTAACCTCTAAGCATGGTTGAGGGAATTGTCGGAGAAGTGGAGTTCTCAGGAAAAGCTTGCTCAGAAAAACTGGGTTCAATACGCAAACAGATGAGGAGGCTATAATTGAATTTTCTAGCTGTTCCTAGAAATTGACCTTAGGTCAGGCTGCAAAGGCATCACAGGTCACCCAGCCATCCCTGGAAATCTTTCTCTCTTTTCCATCGTCCGCCTACCAGATTCACTAAGGAAAGCAGACCCACAATGGCCACTAAGTGTGCATGAGGCAGGAACACTCAGATGATGAAATTAGAAAACAGAGAGAGGAAGCAGGCAAATTAGACAAACTTTCAGTCATTCATTCAGCATTCAAGAAATAGGTATTAAGTGCTGACTCTGTTCCATACACTCTCAAAGACTTTGGGGTTTATCAACAACAACAACAAAAAAACAAAGATCCCTGAACTCATGAAGCTTACATTCTAGAGAAAGGTGACAGATAAAAAAACAGTCAATGGCAAATTAGGTAGTATATGAGAAGGCATTAATTGCCATAAAGAAAAGAAATCAGAGAAATGAGAGAATGGGGCTTGGGTCAGAGAGGACCTAGCAAAGCATCTTACACTATGGAAGATCCTTCAAATGCTGAGGGTCTCCTAAGTGGCAGAAAACTTTGCTCCATTTTAACCTCTTTCTCTATGGCAACTGCTTCAGTCCTTATTGGCATCCAATTGCCATCATCATCAACATATTACTATTATTAGCTACTAGCATTTATTAAGAAATAATGACTTGTAAACCACTATCGTGCAAACCATTTTGTGAATATGATTTCATTTACTTAGCATTCACTTCATATTATATTTTCTGTTTATTTTGAATTGGTACTTTTGTAAAGGTTTGTTCTGCCCATGATAGGAGGTGAGAATAGATCCCATCCTCATTCCCTCTCTATTCCTCATGGGGCTCTGCATAACACTAGGCCTTCAATGCATAGACATCCAGAACATACATGCTGACGACTGAGAAACAAATGCAGATTCATAGAAAAACAGCATGAGCACCAAAAATATGCATGGAAAAATCAAATGGCAGGGGCTTGTGTGTACAACACCAGGAAAGCTGTGGGAAGAAGGGCAAGTAGAGCTCAGCAGGAAAACAAAAGCAGAAACATCAATGAGTTCTTTGCACTCCCACTTTCCTCCTGTTGCCATTTTCTCTTCTTTTCTTTCCTTCTCAGCCCCCCCACCCCCTTAGACATTTCACTTGCCAAGGATGCTGCTCAAACTGTTCCCGAGCAGTCTGTGTTCTCTCATAATTGATAAATGGAGGTGTTTTCCAATAACCTTATAAATCACAGCATGCAAATGGTTACAGTTGGGATAGGGAAGAGTAAATATGCTAGGTTATAGAAGCCATAAGAAGCTTCAAAATAAAGAATAACCCTTGCAAAATGACAAAGATAATTTCTTTTAGCATTATAGACTGCCTAGGTATTAGCCATGAAATTATACCAGAAAAACAAACAAACAAACAAAAAACAAACAAAAGAAAAGATCCCACTCAAAACCGATTATCTTATTTTAAGGGAACAAAAAGGCACGATGTATTTCAAAACAGTTTGTGATCATTAAATTACATAACCTGCTATGTTTTATCCGTAAATGGCTTGTTATGTTTCACTGTGTTTTATCCTGATTGCTGCCTCATGTCCTCTCAGAAGTAGGTGGAATATTGTCTTAAGTTAATTTTTTTGTTACATAAGAAAAAAATGCCAAAGCCAAATAGGTCAGAATATAAAATTGCTTGGGTATTTATCATTCTGAGAAATAAAGAGTTAATGTTAACTTTATAAAATAAATGACTTCTATATCATTGAATTATTATTTTTGATTCAACACTTAACGTTCATAAGAGGGGCTCCTTTAATTTTGTGAGAAGCTTTGCTGAGTGCAAAATATTTCCAAGATTGTTTACAGCCAAGAAGTGTGGGTTTTTGTATACAGCAGTCTATTGTTATGATTTAACCTAAAGAAAGCCAAATTAAAACTGATTTACTAAATAGGTTAAGGATAGCATACTCATTCACGATTTCAACCCTATTTCATGCTTAGACAGGCAGATCTTAATTATACACAAAAGAATACAAATGTTATTAGCATGATAATAATTATTTAGAAGATGTCCTCTTTAAAAAAAAAATTAAACCAGTATTGTCATTCGTGCAGCTACATTTTTCAACAGAATGACAGCTTTGCTAGTCATAGATATGTTCAAAGTACATATACAATATTCAAAGCTGTGCAGCAGACATGTTATCTGGATGAGCTCGGATACACAGTGCCAGCGATGCACTGCACACTAATCATTATGTCCTACCCAGGGTACTACATGCAAATAAAATCCTTTGTGACATTTTGTCAACTATTTTGAGGATTGTATGCTCCTTATCGCACCTCCATCCCTGTGTCCTCATCAACAATCAGGCACCCAGAAATCAGTTTCACGGATAGCATGGACTCCAGCTAGTCACAGGCATAACACCATGCCAAATTAATGAAAAGAAAATTAAAGATTTACATATAAGTTGCTAACAGGCAGGGCATACATAAGACAAACTGAAGTTTACATTTACCGCCTTGCTGAGCCGTATACGACAGAGGCAGCCCTGGGAAATTTCAGCAACTTTACCCTGTATTTGGGCAGCAAGAGATGTAAACATTGCATATAGTATCCAGCATATGACATAATGGATAAATCAATTTAAAGGTGCTACATTTGGAAAACCTACACCATGGGTCAATACCTATTGTCAACGAGCCCATATATGATCAGATGGAGAAAACGTAGAAACGTTTCAGGACTAAAGAGTTGGCTACAGTACAAGCAATGCATTTTTGAACATTGATTTGCCAGAAGTGTATCTGTTGTCTGTTGCTCCAGGCTGGCATTTTTAATTATTTCTGGGACAAATGGATCAGTGATACACAGAAAATCTGTAGGGCTTCTTGTCAAATTAATAAAATAATAATGAAAGTAGTCATCTCAGACTGCAAACCGTCAAAATCCTTGAGAGGTCTATAGTAATCTACATGGTTAAACAAACTAAAATGCTCCTGCATGCTATTTTAAATCCTAAGTGCGGTGACATAAAATAGATTGTGTAGTGTCCATTGTATACAATGACACCTACTGTGACAAAACCCGACTATGTTTAATGACCTTTTTAAATCTTATACCTAGAGTCCATAAAAGCATTGTAATTCAGTTGTAAAACACACTTTAATAATCAAAATGCAGCTGTTAAAATAGCATTGCTCATAATTCTAACTTGAGGCAATTTTTTTGTTTTTAATGCAGAAGAGCAGACCACAGTTTAAAATTCCTATGAGGTCACTATTGGCCATTACAGTGTTTTTTTGCAACTTAATAATAGATGTTTTAAAGTTTAAGTGCAGCCTCAGGCACTCATAAGCATTTATTACAAATCGCTGGTTGCCTCCCTTATGCAGAGAGGAATAACATTTACATACAGTAGCACGGATTAATAAGATAAAAAATTTGAAAAAGCCGTCAGTCAGGGAGCGAAACTGGTGCTAATAAAGCCCACTATATTCTTCGGAAATATCAAGCCGTCTGTTCCAATATTTTGCCATTCCCCATGAGGTATACAAATCCAAATCAGATAAGTCTCAAGCAATGCCAAAGACATGCTGCTCTGCTCTCCAGTGGCACCCGGCTGAATCTTTTATTTATCTTCAGAGCAATTGTACATTCTAGTATACTAAAGACTGAAATAAACTGAACATCACTCATCAGAAAGTTTCATAAAACGGGGCCCTCTCCTTCCTTGTTTGCTAAACCATGATTAGTGAGAAAAATGCACTGCAAAGTATGTATCATGGTAAGGAAATATAATAGTAGGCATGGGACCTCTGTAAGCAAGGGCTAGTTAAATAGAACCACATCTTACTAGAGTTTAAAATGATGCCCACGTGAAATCAGACTTAAAGGAGAGAAAATTGCTTTAGGAAAAGGAGTCCACGAACCTTTCCTGTCCTCCGTTATGGAGTGGCTCAAACCCAAAGGTGCAAGGGAAAGCAAAAGCAAAATAGCACACATAATTTCACACGATGATTAAACTGAAAAGATCCTTGTTATAACAAATCACTGTGTCACTCTCCCAAACTGCAGCATAACAAAACTGCACATAAAATCATTTCTGCCCCTCGGAACATTGCTAATTAAAAAGTACAGCCGTTAGTGTTCTGATTGGGGATGAGGCTGCCCGTTATTTCTAGCCCAAGTGAACACTGATAAAAGAAATTTATTTATTTATACATAATTATTATTGTTACCCTACTGAACAGTGCTGGGGATTTAGAGAAATGAGACGCCACGGTTCTAATTTTTCTTCAAGAAGTCTGCCATATTAACTCCATTGAATAATTACTGAAAAGTAATACACTCGTGTAATATTACCTTATGCAAAATTGCATTAATCAAAAAGTGAGCCCGCTGCAATCAAGTAATTTGAGGGTGGGGGAAGGCATACATGCATAGCACATTTTCCTCAGGACTTATTTTCCTTACAACACAGTATTACCTAATAGTTTTGTAGCAATGATCCCAGGAAAAAAGGGAAGCAAATCAGAGGTTGAAAAAAATATATAGCCTTACTCTTACATAGAGAGGGCCACATAAATGGCAAAGGAATGACCAGCTACTATCTTGACAACCTCCTCCACTGCTCCGACTCTGGACACAATAAAATAAATCCTGCTTGACCTCTCCAAGGAGCCAGACCATTGTTCCCCACATGAAGAAGTAAACGCAGCCACTTAATTACACCCAAGCAGCTTTATAGAACAGGGGGCTTATGATACAAAATGAACACTTTCTTGTTGGGGTAGGCTTTCTTTGGAAATTAAGGAAAAGGGGGGGAAAAAAAAGCCGGTATACGTGGGGAAGATTATTCCAGGTGTGCATGAAACGTGGCAAATTAGTAAGGGTTCTTGTGCATACCTAATGTCTCATAAATACCGGAGTCCTAACAGCACTAAGGCAAGTGCAATCATTTTTATAGCCTTTTGTCTTGTAAGTTTGGCTGAGAGGCGTGGCAAGGTACCTCTCAGATTGGAATCTAGACCTGTGTGATCACAGGGAACGAAACAGGTTCCTTAGAGCTGTGCATTTCATATCTTGATTTTTAAAAGGCTGGGTGGCATGGTAGCAGGCTGGCAGGCTGGAATGCTGGTTATTTTGTTGTTGTTCGAGTTGTTGTTTTTGTTGGCTTCATCTTAGTGGCCTTGTCTACAAAGTGTGCTTTCTTCCACCAGCCTCTCCCAGGCTAACTACGAATAGTGCCCATTTTGAGATTAGGAGATTAGGTTATTCATCACTTGAGATGCTCCCCGCTGTGCTGCTACTATCCGAGCGCAGCCAAATCAAAACATCTCTGGAAGGCATTTCAGAATAATTGAATGCATCATAATTTCCCTATTAATACATATCTCATATTACAGATTATGCATGAAATGTTCACATTATCTGTTACTTTTTGTTAACGTCTTGCTCCTTGCCAGTAAATTTAATACACAGAGTGAATCAGCATGCTATGATGAAGGGATAGGTTACTGATAGTCATTTTTTTCAGGATTCAGTAGAAAATTAAAGTAAATCGATCATTTTATAGCCCCACTGGAATGGCTACAAGGGCATGTTGCTAAGCAAATGGTAATTTAAATGTACTGTGTAATTTTTCTATGCAATTTACTGAAGGCAGATTTTATTTCTCAGTTAATATCAGATGCTCTTTATCTCTTAGTGCATGATGTATCAGTGATAGACAAATTATTAATCCATGTTTTAATCAAATACTGTGGTTTGACAACTGGTCACGTAGGCACTATAGGAGTTAAATCCTGTACCCTGAAAGAATATGACTATCATTAATACCTGAAGAAAAGACAGCTGATTAATTCAATATTCTCTTGTATAAAAAGCATGCTTATACTAAATTCTCATCAAAAAGTAAAGTAAATCCTAATGATATTTAATTAAAATGTCCATATCTCATAACAAAAAGTTATATTCAGTATTTTGAAGTCGATTACAGGTTTACATTTTATCACAGCTATCTGGCTATAAAAAACATCCTTTTTTAATACTTTAAGATTTTGGTAATACTTCAAATGTAATATGGGAGCATATAATTAAGTACTGAAAATATAATAAACATTTTAAGATAATTACATATTATCCATGGTGAAAACTTGTCCTCTCTGGCGTAATCAAATAGTAAATAATTATTTTTGGCTTTCTTTAAAAAAAAGCACACAGGATATCAGGGTAGTTTTAATTTTATAATAAACAAAGGTTCTGTATTTTAAGGCAAATAAGATACATAAAAGAATGTCTGCTTGATGATACCCATCATTTTTATGAAATTAGAAAATTAAAAGAAGGAGGGCCCCATTTACCCTTCAGGTTGCTAACGTAGAGACATGATCCTCCTACTGCTGGTGTACAAAATGTATTATTGTCATTAATGAAAAAGTTAATGGGCCATTTTCTTATATATCAATTTACATTTTACAATTTGAGTATACAAATGATATGTACAGCAGAGAGCTGATTATTTTTGCTCAAGGAAATAGTTTTAATGTGTTTTTATGGACATCAAATGTTGTGAATAATGATGCATCCACAGAATGCAAATAGGATGACAGCTCTTGGGTTATGATCAACAGTCCTTGGATAAAAGGTCTGCTGGGACAGTAATGTTCTGTGGAGGGCCTGAACAGTAAAAAATGGGAAACAAGGAGGACACTGGAATAGTTGAAAGGTAGATCAGCAGATGGGATTTGGAGTATGTCACTCATACACAGGCATCAGATAATATTCCCAGTTTTAAAAGAAAAATGTATTTAATAGAGAATGTGTCTGTGTAACAGAGAACTGCAGACTGGAAGATATTGCTGATTCTGGTTGATAAAATCTATTTCTGAAATTAGATATAGCTCACCATATAAGAGATGAATTTTAATAACACATTTATACCACAGTCCCAAATCACCTTTGCTTTCCTAACTTCCATGTGTGAAGATCACTTTTCCTCACCACTTAAAGGCAGTCACTGTTGCAGTCAAATAGGAATGTCCCCAGGAATACTACACAGCAGAGTTCTTTTGAAGAAATGTGAATAATAATTTCTTGAAACAACACATAAATTGTCCCTTTACCACGAAGCATAGAACAATGTCAGATCTGCTGTGAGACCACAATTACAATCCCCGAAGAGCAGTCATTCCCTTTGTTTGGTCACTGGAATTTGTTGGCAGGTGCCATCTCCACATTATAGTCCTGCAGTCCATCCCAGCACACCTGTACCTGCAAGGATATCTGAGCATTTTGGTTCTAGCTGAAGCAACACCCACCCACACCACTTTATGCTGCCAGATCCTATCACCGTCCCAGAACTGACCCCACCAATTTCTACCTGGGACTGGAGGGTTACAAAACATGCCTGTAGGCACACACACACACACACACACACACACACACACACACTTAGGCTAAGTAGACAGAAAGCGAAGACATCTGGATAAAAGTGAAAAGTTCAGTCAATCATTAATTTCCCCTTTTCATCTACATATTAGGGAAAGTGGGGCTCGGTATTCTCCCATCAATAAGAATTCTCATTTTAAAAACAACAACAAAAACTGTTAAACAAGAAAAAAATAGAAGTCGAGTTATCTGCATAATAAAAACTCTAGGTGATATAACATTTTAGGTATCTAAATAAGCGTTAATTTGAAAGAAATGCTTGTAACACCATATAATCTTTTTTAAGTTTCACAAAGATTTCTAGACCTGCTTTTTAAAAATCTACTTGAGAGAGAGAGACTACAAATAGAAGCAAGCATGACCTGAAAATAGCACCCATGATAAACTGCATTAGGAAAAATTAAATTAACGGGGGGCACATCCTATACTAGCTGCATGTTTTTATTATGTGGGGATGTCCCAAACCAGCAACAATGCTGCAAGACTGGAAAAGCATATTATCTTTTCAGTATATAATAAGACAGAGCTGAATGTAAAGAAATACCTATCCATATGTGAATATAAATAAGAAACCTAATGTAGATGGACAAATTGCTCTTCAGGATGAAGCACGGTGATGGAAGTGTTGCTCTGGGAATCCAGGATTATCGAATCTTTATTATTCTTTTTTTAAAACAATGCAAGAATGAACAAATTGGCAAAGCTTTTGTTCCAAGATTACTTTCTTATATATTTCTTTCACCACTTCCTGCTCCACCACCCAAAAGCTCACCTTTAAGTATCGCCTTTTAGCCAATGATAAGCAAAGTTTCCTGGACTGCTTTCACAACAACTGCCTGGAAAAGTGCACAGTGGAAACAACCACAACCACCATGAAAATGAATCTCACCTTTGAAACTTCCTTCCCCCAAACAAGTACAGTTATAAGTCACAGGAAATGGGGAACCCATATGCCTGTATTGAAATTTAGATAACTGTAATTATTTGAAATTTGAAATACTGAGCACAAAAATAATTAAATTTGGAAAGGCTCCTAGAAAATCATTTAAGCTCCCAACATTACTTCAAAGAGAGCGTCCTTCCCACCCACCTCTATCCAAAACAAAGTTACTTCTTTAACTTCTTTCTCTGGTCTGGAAATCAACATGCCTACATCCTCTTATATTTGAATTTATTTTCTCTGCCAAAACTCAGCATCAGTGCCTTTAGGCGCACATAGGAAATGAAGTGGGTTGAATCTGCTATCTTTAGCTATCCTTCTATGCATGACTAAAAGCTGAACAGAGTTAACTGACCTCATCTGTATATGAACTAATTGTATGACAAACCTGTTTTCTCCTTTATTTAAAAAAAAAAAAAACTATGTTTTCCGTGTGTGTGTATGTAAGCTTTTTAATCTTGAAATATATACATATGGATTGTAAAAATATACTTCACTGCAACAGGTCATTCAGTTAATGGAAGCTTATTATATATTATTTCTGGGACAGCTGAGTATAGTTTAGAATTTGTCAAGTTTATTTCCTCTACCTCATTATCGAAGAAATAAAAAATATCAATGAATCCTGAGCCTATTCTGTCAAAATTGGATGGATACTCTACATAATTTATATTGCAATAAAATTTATATTTATCTTTCCAGTCTAGATCTAAAAATCTTGATTTGATTTCCTCTGTAAAGAAAGCAGAAATGGTCACTTCTAATGGAACCAAATATGACTTGAAAGAAATCCAACATTCAAAAGTTTTTTTTAACTCAGCCAGAAAATGTCAAGATAATTAGTCCCAATCACATACAGGAGTCATCATTTTACAAAAGTATCACATGCTCTTTTTTCCCACAAATAATATTCTAAAATTAACAGAAACAAATTTGTTTAAAGTCATCTATAATCTAAATCCCTACAAAATAACCTGTTTAATCCAAAATGCCCTCCAGTTGCTACATATAAACATACTCACATTTTACATCTTGTATGTAAACTTTTGTGGTAAAATTTTATATACATAGTATGTGCATTATACTCTTCCACTAAAACTATAGATCAAGCATTCTTCTTGCTCATCATCACTGAATGGTCTTTTGAAAGTCTAGCTTTTTAATAAATGAGGAAGTTTTCAATCGGAAGCAGTACTGTCATTTTGTTTTTAAAGAGGAAGCTTTCATCCTCTGATGCAAAATAAAGAATTCAAGGCCAAAAGGACCATTTCTGAAAGCTTAATATTCCTTGCATTTATGTTAGTACCTGTGATGGATCATGCTTCCCACTTAACAATGATCTGAGGGTCCTAGCTGGGAAGCCAAAACTTATTTTGTTCATACCCTCGAACCGTAAGACAACCAATCAAGATCACTGGAAAGCATAGAGGTTGCTGTTATAAGCCTGTCCATACCCGAAGTAGAGAGCTTCTCTCCAAGAAAGGCTTCTCCAACAAAAGAATTATTTGCAAATTCCAGACTCTTCTCTTTGGAGCTATTCTCCAGAATGCTGAAGCAGTACAACAGCCAGGACCATTTGTGGGTAGGTTTTGTAGCCAAATGAAAAATACATAGAAAACATCTCACAAAAATGGATCAAATCAATAAAGCAAATAAACACTTCTCTTCAGCACTCAGCAGGTACAGACTTATTTTCCCACCATTCTAAAGTAAATCAGCAATCTATCTTGAAAAATAAAAAGAATATTTCACCACAAATTGACTGCATTTAATAAAATACAACTCTCCTGCCCAGACAGAGAAAATTTGAAATCAATAGTCAAATTCCCCATCTTCTCTAAGTGAGAGAAACGAAAACTTCACTGTTGCTCCATGAAATTATCCCATGGTTCTTCATGTTGCGGCAAGAACCCTGACAATTCTTCGCTTTTCAGGTAAAGAGGAAAGACAATGTACAGGAAATAAATCAACAAGTGACTGTCTCCTTTGGCAAACAGTTAAAAAAGAAAATAATAGTTTCCTTCTTAAGAATATATTCAGGACACCAGTACTTGAAATGTATTGTTAGAAAGTGTACTATCATTTTTTTTCAATTAACAGATTCCTCCTAAATGGATTTTTGTAACAATTTCTCTAAAAGTAGCATGATACAGGACTGAATTAGCTAAAGAAAAAAAAAATATTTTAAAGAAAGAACTTTAATATGGTGCTTCAACCACCATGGTGGAATACTTTCAAACTGGCACCAAGATGGACACTTGGGCAGACACAAACTGTGGGCGATGTCTGATGATTCCAGCCACCATGGTAATGCTTCTGCCAAGCAAGCTTGGGAAGAATGCTCCTGAAGGGCCACAGTTCTCTGGCCTCTGTTGCTGGAAATTTGCATGTGTAGAAAGGTCCCAGGGCAAAATTTGTGGCACTTCGGTGCCCCCTTGTGACCAATTTGGCACCAGCATGAACTACACCAGGTCTTGTAGAAAGTGAGAGCAGGAATTTCTTAAATCCCACAAGAATGCAGGGTGAGGCGGAGAATTACAATGTTCTATCTCTGTGTATGTGAAAAAGTCTGCTGCTGGTGCAATGAGAGATTTCTACACCGCTGCTTTCTCACAACACTTCGATGCCCTGCACCTGAACCCCATGGCTGGATTTCATGTGAAGATAAACCAGAATGAACAGTCTTGCATCCCTGGCTCTCAGACTCCCATCAACAAGGGGAATAATTTTAGATTGAAAAATGTTATGTTCTTATTATCAAGATTTAAGAAAATTGGAGATAGCATGTAAAGTCTTTTTGATAGAGTCTTTTGCCTGGCCTCAAATCTCTCTCAAATTTTGAGCCCTGCCAGATTATTTTATACATTTTTATGACACGATTTCATTCCCCCATCATTTTTTTTTCTACATGCAAAATGACTTTTTTGGAAAATTGTGTCACCAATGGATGCAAGAATGTAACTACAATTATCAGCTCTATTCCCTTTCACCTACACAACACCTCAAAGCATTAAAAACCAATTCTACATGTAATAAAGATTGGAAATATTTCAGATTCAATGTTGGGTTAAGTATGAAGGACAGTTTCCCCCACAAATACAAATTTGCTTCTGATGTTTATCTCTGCAGATGGTTTGACTGCAGATCCAGAATTGGATTGCCGTTCTGTCTGCAAAAATTACCTGGGAACCATCTACTCCTTCTCAACACATTTATTCACACAGCTCCAAAGACATTCCAGTGTGGGGGTTACATGCTTTCTTTGAAGGAAACGACTGCTGGAGGTTTCAAACTTCACATTGTATCCAAGGGCTGAAGGATGAGGGAGCCAGTGATAAACCAGAGAAACGAAAGGCAGAGAAAGTAAAACAGTGTGAGGAAAAGCACATGAATGAAAAAGAGAATGAGAACAAAGTGCTTGATCTTGCATTTCTAACAAGTTCTCAGATAATGTTGATACTGCTGGCTTAGTCAGTCCCCATATCTTGGTGAAAATGTCCTTTGTATCTCAAGTGGGAATAGAGTACAATTGTGACTCCTTTCTTGCTCTTGTTTAGGAAATCATTCGAAATATCTTTGGAAATTACAACACTGCACTTACGGTTTTCTTTATGATTTTGGTAGCACAGCGGGTCTCTTGGATGATGGATGTTCTGCTGTTCATCCTCAAAGACAGGTAAAGTCCTGGTTCTACTATCACCACTGCTGCTCAATGAAACCCTCTTGTGAAGTCTCTGTGCATTTTCAGTAGGATGAAGGGGGAAACCCTTGGGTGGCTCTTCAGGATCATAAACTACTGTTGAATACTACTTTCATTGAATATTTTCATTCAAAAAAAGGGCTATGAATTAAGGAAAAAGAAATGATTTTTGCTTCTGCTAGCTGAATCTCAGCCTCCATCATACTTTGCAACAAACAAATTGTTTAATTTCCGTCTTAACCGTCTGTCAATATTGCCTTTATTTGGCAAGGCTTTGGTGAGAATGACTTGTAGTTCCAAGCCTCATGCTCCCTGATGCTAATGGTATTTACTTTTCAAAAATCCACTTTATGAAGGGTCATGAGTCTCTAGGGGAATGATAACTGCCACAGATAGGGACTGAATCTGTTACCTTGACCTCTCTCACAGTACTTTTTAACCTAGGGCCTTGTCTTGACAAAGTGCTGTGCCTGGAATACTCACAAAGTAAGGTCACAAGTAATGTGTTGCTGCTACTAGTAAAGTACAAAAGTTTGTGAGAGATTCATATTCATATCCATACACTACATCCAGACATGAAAAGAGCTTCAATGTCATCTATGGAGTAAAAACACTGCAAATTGTATTCCTAGTTTTTGCTTTCGGAGATGTGTGAGAGAGATCTAGAGTTTCATTTTGTTCCCTTGCTCACCCAGGGCCTAGGACTCAATGCTTGACCCCTTGCTCTAGCAGATGCTCTCAGGGACAGCCACCACATAGAATATTTGCCAGAAGAGTTAAACCACCTCTTCCTATCCAATGTATCTTCAGCACAGAGTTGACTTGGGAATGAGACAGTGAGTCCCAATGACCTAGAGCCCAGAAGGAAAAGATAAGAAATGTTCCCAGTATCGAGGCTTCTCTATTCTAAGTTGGAGAACCTGACAAAGGTATCATCCACAGTCTGCTTAGAAATGTCTTCCCCCAGATAGTCTTATAACCTGGTCCTTTATTTCACTTAGGTGTGCTCAAAAGCTATCTCTTTAGAAAGGCCTTTTCTGATCACCCTGTCCAAAAGAGCAATCCTAACTCAGACATTCTTGATCCTATACACTGCTATATTGTTCTCTGTGGCACTTATTTCTATTGACATTATACTTATTGGCTATCTTTCCCAGTAGAAGGTAAACTCCATGATGGTTTTGTCCACAGTCGTATCTCCAATGCACAGAAGAGTGCCTGCACAGTAAGTGCTCAGTAAATATTTATGAAAGGGCCAACTGAATGAACTTTGGGTATATCCAAGTAAGTACAGATGCTTCTTGACTTACAGTGGGGTTACGTCCCAATAAACCCATCATAAGTTGAAAATGAATTTAACACACCGGATACAGTTTGGATGTTTTTCCTCTTCCAATTTCATATTGAAATGTGACTTCCAGTGTTGGAGGTGGGGCCTGGTAGGAGGTATTGGGGTCATCAGAGTGAATCTCTCATAACTGGCTTAGTGCCATCCCTTGGTGATGACTGAATTCTCACTAAGTTAGTTTACACAAGATCTAGTTGTTTGAAAGAGTGTAACACCTCTTCCCTTTCTCTTTTGCTCCTGCTCTTGCCACGTGATGGTCTGGCTTCTCCTTCACCTTCTGCCATGACTGTAAGCTTCCTGAGGCCATCATCAGAAGCAGATGCCAGCACCACACTTCTTGTACAGCCTGCAGAACCGTGAGCCAATTAAACCTTTTGTCTTCATAAATTACCCAGCTTCAGGTTTTTATGACAATGCAAGAGTGAACTAATACAGTATGTAACCTACCAAACATCAATAGCCATGCTCAGAACATTTACATTAGCCCCCAGTTGGGCAAAATCATCTAAAACAAAGCCTATTTTTATAATAAAGCATTGAATATCTCATGTAATTTATTGAATACTGTACCAAAAGTAAAAAACAGAATCATCATATGAGTATTCACCATTAATGAATACAGCTGAAGGCACAGTGGGTCTGAAGAATGTTGAAGCACTGAACTAAAATTAATTGCTGGATGATGAGGATGCTACAGATAGTCATCTATTTCTCTTAGTTTGGGAAAAGATCAAAATTCAAAGTACAGTTTCTACTGAATGTGTATCACTTTTACACCATTGTAAAATTAAAAAAAAAAAAAAACACAGTAGGTTGAACCATTGTAAGTTAGGGACCATATGTATTTCCCATATGTAAACATGCCTTTAAAAAAAAAGGCTGAAGAACCTCTGCTCCAATCAACTATCTTCTGCTTCTCCAATTTGGGAATGACATGCCTGACAGTACCCACATCATAAAATAGTCAAAGTCCCCAGGTTAACACAGCACATGGCTCTCAAACTTTATTATACAACACAGTCACCTAGAGAGCTTGTTAAGAACCAGTGGAGCTTGATAGCTAAGCTCCACCCTTGGAGTTTCTGATTCCATAAGTGGATGTCTGAGAATCTGCATTTCCAGCAAGTTCCCAGATGATGTTGATACTGCTGGTTTAAGGACCACACTAAACATCACTTTTTTTCTCTAAAATGCTGCAGTCATGGCAGCAGGTGATGGTTGTTAAATACTTTAAGAAATTAAAACACAGACATATTATGGAGTACAATGTAAATTTCTCTGCATTTTTAAAAAGAAATGGTTTTCTTGCTGAGGGTTGATTTGGCGTGAACGAAGTAAGAGTTTAACTCTTCCATGTGACTAAGGGCACTTGAGTGCAACTGGTTGAAGAGAACTGATCCAAGCCATGTTAGACTCAAGACAGAAGTTTCATGAATGCCCCAAGTTCTTCAATGCAGTGAGTCTCTCAAGAGGTGATGCAGAAGGAAATATTGAGGCATGGTCTGTGGGTAGGTAGGGTGGGGGGCCCCTCCATTAGACTAACGACAATTTCAGAGTGACCACAGGAAGCACAGTTTAGCCTGGCAGTTAGTGGCGGGCAGCCAGGGGGTCAGGGTTGCCAGAACTCACCACACAGAGCGAGGCTGTAATGTCATGCTATCAGTTATCTGGGTCAGCCATCTGTGAGGCCTGTTGCTTTTCAATGGTGCTCTCGAGCCTCCAGTTTCATCTTTCTCTTTCACCCAGAAAAGAAAAGAATTGAAGGTAATTTAATGCCTTATAAAAAGGCACATCCTGTAATGTTCGCATCTTCCTTGCCCACATCACATTGCATGACTCTTCTGTGAGATCCTTACCAAAAGTGACATGGGGCGAACCACCACTAGAATCCAAGGCAGAGAGTCGTCTTCTGGTTGCAGACTGTCAAGGAAATGAAATCCAACCTTTAACCATCATTGTTCTCGCTGAACGCATTGACCAAGTGTACTGTGTGTGATGGGCATACAGACTGGATAAAAAGCAGCAGTTTAGCAAAAGAAAAAAACAATTTCAGTGCTTTTGGTGTATGTCACTTCCTTATCAAATGAATAAAGCTAATTCACTATTTACACATGAAATAAAATCTTGGTTCTATGTATTCATATAAATATTTCAAAGGCCAGAGATCTTTTTCTTTACCATTTAGGTCTTCTTAAGAGTCAATCCAGCAAATAATTCTCTAGGGCAGTTTGATACTTAAAATCATGAGACCTTTCCCTGGTGAGTCTCCCTGGGCTAGTTTTTCACAGCTGTGGTAACCTACACTCCACTTCCATTTCCCTAACAGATTCTCTGATCTCTTTCCCAAAATAAAAGCCAGACATGTCTCTCATGAAGACAGACAACCACCTGTCCCTATCTTACACATTAAAAGTGCTCCTCAGTAAGATTTATTTGTGGTTTGTTTAGACTTGAACTTGTTGCCACACGCATGCAATTTTCTAACCAAAATCCCTGTAGTAGAAGCCCTTCCTCCCATTCTGAAACTTTATTTATTTCTGTTATTCCAGATGTATGTGCCAATCAGTTTAGCTCCTGCCAATTCTTGTTTATTAATAATGCTAACGAAAGAATTAAAATTCTACCAGATTTCAATCTCTTTTTTCATGCCTTAATAATGAGTCCTAAAAAGGATGAATTCTGATATTGTCTCAACAACTCAAAGGACTAGGTACAATCAGAAATTTGACTGGCTTTTTCCTACCTTGTACAAACTCAGGAGGGATAGTCATACTGCTAACTGCCACTGTATATGTGCAGATAATTTGCATTTTCATTGTTCTTTATTTTATGTTATTAGTTATTCATGAGATGAGTATCGCATTCAACAACTAATCTATAAAGCCTTTGCTTTAAATAACAATGGGCTGTTTTTGTTGTAGGGGGTAGAATGGAGAATGGACGTCCCATTTAAAGATCTTATACAAAGAATTGAAAAATGAATGACACGTAAGCTCTTCCTTGCCATATGTAAAATCAGGATCTCAAAGAGAGTGACATTAGAGTTGGAAAATACAGACTGTACTACATAGGTGTATACATATAAGAGCCATATTAGCCAGCTGGACCTACTGAGAAAGGTCTCTCACCAGCTCGCCATAGAGAAGAGAAGGTCAAGTTTAACCATACTATGTAATGAACCTATAAATGACTAATTATTTCTCTCACCAAACAGCACAATCTGCATGTGAGGCAAAAAACAACACAGAAAGCATCTGAACTCGTTTTTATTTTCAGCTGGATATAGTCCAAGTTTCATACACATTGGTTTCACTTTTCCCAATAAAGGCTTATGTCTATATTAACACAAATTAAAAAGAAAAAAAAATGCAAAGATTCCGCTCTTTTTCTTAGTTTCAGGGAAGAGTACATTAAAAAAAAATTCAAATGTGCGTGTGAGGACCCAGCTGTGTTGTGAGGAGGAGGAGGCAGGTGGGTATTCCGTAAATGTGTGCATATATTGTAGCTGCACACTTAGCGATCTCACATAAATGTCAGATAAAGATCACGCCTAGATAAGTTAGTCTTACAGGCAGAGCAATGATTTCATTTACCAAGAGGGGAGCAGGCATAGGGCCTCTGCTATACTCAAAGGATTTTCCTGGAATCCCACTGTGGTTATCTAGGGAGGGGCTGCTTCACCTTCGAGGCAGTGAATTGCTAGGTCTTGACTTGCTTAGGAAGGAGGTAACTATCTCTCCCAGGGAATATAAAAAATCCATAAAAAGAGTTCCATATTTTTTTCAATAACACAACTTTGGAACTCAGAAATTCTCATAGAAAACACTGATGGCAGTAGTAATACAACCTAATATAATGAATAAAATAGAGAAAAATAGCGATCTAAGATTTAAGATAGTTGAAGAAAAGAAATACATCCTTTTCATCCTTGTGTCTCCTCCAGTACCTGAAATTTGGTGTCTAAGAATAACAATAACAACAATGATAGCTAACATTTGTGGAATTTCATTTGTCCCAGGCATAGTGCTAAGCATTTCAAACGTTTCAATTCCTGTTATCCTCAATAAAAGCCTGCCAGTGAAATAATATCATTTTTCCCATTTTACAGATGACAAAATAGAAATACAGAGAGTTTATGAAACTTTACCAAGGCCAAACAGCTAATAAATGGCAGAAGGGGATTCATATTCAGGGTATCTGGCTCCAAAGCTTACCCTTGTAACTTCTCTGCTAAATTGCATATTTTTATACAGCATCACAATTGCCGAACAGAATTGCTGAATTTTATTGAGGAGCTAAATTCTATTGTGCCATATTAAAAGTGTAAACTCATTGCAAAACTGAAAACTTAAATCAAAACTCGGCCGGGCGCGGTGGCTCAAGCCTGTAATCCCAGCACTTTGGGAGGCCGAGACGGGCGGATCACTAGGTCAGGAGATCGAGACCATCCTGGCTAACACGGTGAAACCCCGTCTCTACTAAAAAATACAAAAAACTAGCCGGGCGAGGTGGCGGGCGCCTGTAATCCCAGCTACTCAGGAGGCTGAGACAGGAGAATGGCCCGAACCCGGGAGGCGGAGCTTGCAGTGAGCTGAGATCCGGCCACTGCACTCCAGCCTGGGCGACAGAGCGAGACTCCGTCTCAAAAAAAAAAAAAAAATAAAAAAAAAAATAAATAAATAAATAAATCAAAACTCTAGAAACACCAAAAAATTATACAGAGGCACTCTGGAGTTTAGGTGATTATACACATACAATCACTATCTATATATAAAATTCTATGGTGGCTATAACAACACTTAGTTTTAAATGACTGATATTGCCTGAGAAAATTTAATTCTTCAAAACTTTAGAATTTCTTTGGCCAATAAATCATTTGGCAACATTTCTAGACATTTCTGAATACACAACCAGTCAAATAAAAGACTTGTGAAAATGTGGTGATGATTTTTTTGGTTGCCCATTTGCCCTTTCTTTCAATATCCACCTCTGCTGTCCTCCCCATACCCAGCTGTCCCATTCTGGATGCATTTTATGGACAGCACCCTTTTTCTTTAATTTCTCCCCTCAAGGAAACTTACATATCATAGCTCCTATTTCCTATATACTCTCAACTTTCTTTTTTTGAGATAGGGTCTCACTCTGTTACCCAGGCTAGAGTGTTGCAGTGCGATCTTGGCTCACCGCAACCTCTGCTTCCAGAGTTCAAGTGATTCTCCTGCCTCAGCTTCCCAAGTAGCTGGGACCACAGGTGTGCACCACCACACCATGCTAAGTATAAACGGGGTTTTGCCATATTGCCCAGGCTTGTCTAGAACTCCTGACCTCAGGTGATCCACCCACCTCAACCTCCCAAAGTGCTGGGATTATAGGTGTGAGGCACTACACCCAATCTCTGAACTTTCATAGATGATGTTTTAGCTCTAGACCCTGTTCAAATGAGATTTTATTAGACACCCTAAACCTCAAATGTACAAATAGAAGTATAGAGGACCTACAGCTTCTTTTCTGGGTGCTTTCCCCAACTTTACCCCAAAGTGTCTGAGGCACTGAACAAATCATAAGCCATGGCTTAGATTCAAACCAATGCCCAATTTCCTCGTGGAGATTTGACCATGGGATGTGCATGACTACTTGAAGCATCTGTTAAGGAAGAGCCTACACACACAGCACACCTTGCTGGACTCCAAACCATAAGGCTCCATCCTATCTCAGCCCTATTCTCCTGGGTTCCCAGTTATGTCCTTTGTTTTTATATACTGTTTACCCTCCCAAGTCACCAAAACAGGAGAGTAAGCCACTCTTTTCAAAAGGTGGGTATCTTGCTTCTCTTTTCCTTAATTTCTCTGAGCTTCCTTTCTAATATACCTGCTGCTCCTTAAGTTGTTGGAGCTCATACTTGTGCAAACTACCCAAAATTTGGCTGTCATCCTTCCTCTTCAAAGGCTGTGCTCCTGCTAAACAATAACAACAAAGCTTTGAATCCCATGTAAGTTCCACTTCATGAACAGCCATAGACAGTCCAAGCCTGGCCTCACAACAAGCCTACTCCTGATGCCCTGTTGAGCTCAAAGGCCCACCAGAGGGCTTGTATGCGAGGAGGAAAACAGAGAGCTGCCCAGAAGCAATATAAGAAGAAAATTAACTAGAAGGGTAGATTAGTCCATTTTCCTACTACTATGAAAAAATACCTGAGACTGGGTAATTTATAAAGAAAAAGAGCTTTAACGGACCACATGGCTGGGGAGGCCTCACAATCATGGTGGAAAGCAAAAGAGAAGCAAAGACATGTCTTACATGGCAGCAGGCAAGAGAGCAAGTGCAGGGGAACTGCCTTTTATAAAACCATCAGATCTCAGGAGACTTATTCACTATCATAAGACCAGCACAAGAAAGACCTGCACCCATGATTCAATTACCTCCCTCCGGGACCATCCCATGATACGAGATTGTGGGAGCTACAATTCAAGATAAGATTTGTGTGAGAACAAAGGCAAACCATATCATTCTGCCCCTGGCCCCTCCCAAATCTCATGTCCTCACATTTCAAAACCAGTCATGCCTTTCTAACACTCTCCCAAAGTCTTAACTGATTTTAGCATTAACTCAAAAGTCCACAGTCCAAAATCTCATCCGATACAAGGCAAGTTCCTTCCACCTATGAGCATGTAAAATCAAAAGAAAGTTAGTTATTTCCTAGATACAGTGGGGCACAGGCATTGGATAAATATACCCATTCCAAATGGGAGAAATTGGCCAAAATGAAGGAGCTACAGGCCCCATGCTAGTCTGAAATCTAGCAGGGTAGTCAAATCTTAAAGCTCCAAAATGATCTCCTTAGACTCCATATCTCACGTCCAAGTCACACTGATGCAAGAGGTAGGTTCCCATAGTCTTGGGCACCTCCGCCCCTGTGACTTTGCAGGGTACTGCTCCCCTTCTGGTTGCTCTCACGGGCTGGCATTGAGTGTCTGAGGCTTTTCCAGGTGCAAGCTGTCAGTGGGTCTACCACTCTGCGGTCTGGAGATGGTAACCCTCTTCTCACAGCTTCACTAGGCAGTGCCCAGTGGGGACTCTGTGTGGGGGCTCCCACCCCACATTTCCCTCCACCCTGCCATGAGGACTCCACCCTGCCAGCACATCTCTGCCTGGATATCCAGGCATTTCCACTCATCCTCTGAAATCTAGGCAGAAGTTTCCAAACCTCAGTTCTGTGCACCTGCAGGTCCAACACCACATGTAAGCCACCAAAGCTTGGGCCTTGCACCCTCTGAAGCAACAGCCTGAGGTGTACATGGTCCCTTTCAGCCAGGGCTAGAATGCAGGGCACCAAGTCCTGAGACCACACACAGCAGGGGGGCCCAGGGTCTCACCCGTGAAACCATTTTTCCTCCTAGGCCTCCTGGCTTTTGATAGGAGGTGCTGCTTGAAGACCTCTGACGTGCCCTGGAGACATTTTCCATTGTCTTGGGAATTAACATTTGGCTCCTTGTTATTTATGCAAATTTCTGCAGCCAGCTTGAATTTCTCCTCAGAAAATGGGTTTTTCTTTTCTATCACATCCTCAGGCTGCAGATTTCTGAACTTTTATGCTCTGTTTCCCTGTTATGCATAAGTTCCAATTCCAAACCATATTTTTGTGAAAAAATAAAATGAAATGCCTTTAAGAACACCCAAGTCACCTGTTGAATGCTTTGCTGCTTAGAAATTTCTTCTGCCAGATACCTTAAATCACGTCTCTCAATTTCAAAGTTCCACAGATATCTAGGGTAGGGGCAAAATGCCACCAGTCTCTTTGCTAAAGCATAGCAAGAATCACCTTTGCTCCAGTTCCCAATAAGTTCCTTATCTCCATCTGAGACCACCTCAGCCTGGACTTTTTGGTCAACCATTCAACAAGTCACTAGGAAGCTCCAAACCTTCTCACATCTTCCTATCTTTTTCTGAGCCCTCGAAACTGTTCCAACCTCTGCCTTCTACTCAGTTCCAAAGTTGCTCCACATTTTCAGGTATCTTAACAGCAGTACCCCAATCTACTGGTACCAATTTACTGTAAGTCCATTTTCACACTGCTATGAAGAAATACCCAAGGCTGGGTAAATTTTTTTTTAAAAGAGGTTTAATGGACTCACAGTTTCACATGGCTAGGGAGGCTTCATGTTCATGGCAGAAGAGGAAAGAGAAGCAAAGGCATGTCTTACATGGCAGCAGGAAAGAGAGCATGTGCAGGGGAACTGTCCTTTATAAAACCATTAGATCTTGTGAGACTTATTCACTATAATAAGAAGAGCATGGGGAAAACCCACCCCCATGATTCAATTACCTCCCACCGGTCCCTCCCATGACATGTGGAGATCATGGGAGCTACAATTCAAGATGAGATTTGGGTGAGGACACAGCCAAACCATATCCAAGTGGAATTCACTTTGCTGGGACACATCTTATGTCAAGTCCTTGATGCTATCTGAGTGCTTCAAAAGTTCTAAACTACTCTCCAATTAATATACTTTAGCCTATAAAAGAAAATGACACAATTAGGTGTGTTCATTGTAGCTAAAATAGAAAATACAGATAAAGAAAAAGAAAAGAAAAAATTGAGCTATAATTCCTCCAGATATTTTTCCATGGGCATATGTTTACAAAGTGGGATCATAGCATTTTATAGATTTCAATTTTATTGCTATCATCTTTTGACATCCATCATCTATATCTAAAGTATCATTTGTAGAATTCCAAGGATGTTTTTCTAAATAATTTCCCTATTTAGATCATTTCCTGGTCGTCTCTGCATGAAGCAACACTGCACAGACTGGACAGTGAGCAAAGCAGTGGGGACAAAGAGCTCTAGGATCAGATGTGGATCCAAATTCTACATAGCCATGGAACTTGGACACTTGGACATATAAAATCCTCCCATGCCTCATTTCACCAACTGTTTCATGGGAGAGTAATTGTAAGAACATACCTCATTAAACTGTTCTGAGACTTAAACGGTGAAAGATATGAAAAATGCTGAACACTATGCCTGGCTCATTTGGGCTCAATAAAAGTTGGCTGAGATTAAATAAGTCTTCATATGATTACATCTTTAGAATATAATCTTTGAAAGGAATTCAAAGGGTCACAGGGCCCAAACAGGATCTTTAATCCATGACTAATTGTCTTCCAGTTTCCTCTCCCACTAGTGAGTAAAAAGGAAAGTGAGACATTCTCCCTCATTTGGGGATATATGTGGTCCTTTTTTAAAAAAAGGAGCAGTATGGGAGAATGGAAAGCACACTGAACTTGAAAAAAGATTTTGGGGTTTAGTCTCAGCTTTGCTACTTATTCAGTAACTGTGTGTTCCTGATCTCTCAGTTCTCTGACCTGCAATGTCCTGATCTATTAAGAAAAGAGGGATGGGAAAGCAGGTAGCAGTATTCACCCTAAATCATCTCTAAAACATCATACAGGGGAGTGAATAAAACAAGCCATGAAAGACTTTATCAACTATACGCTGCCACCCATATATGATATTTTAGCCTATCTGGGATTTGGCTCCAAGTAACCCTGTAATCTTTAGACTTCAAATTCAACTCAATTCAATTCAATTCAATTCAATTCAATTTAACATTTATTGGGCATCTATTAAGTGTTAGAAACTAAACAAAATGCTGAAGCTAGAAACAGAAGCAACAGTGGAAATAGGTACATTAAAAAATGTAGCTGAGAGAGCAGGGGAGAGGTATAGATATTCAGTACAATCTAAATAAAAACAGTATAAATTTGAAAACTTCATTTTATACTTTTAAATATCATTGAAGGTTTTCATCCAAGTTGCCAAACTATCACCCCAAAGTTATCCACAGGCAAAAAATTGAGGGATGAGGAGATATTCCTGAATAATCACATCAATCACAAAAGTGGGGGGCAATAAACAAGAGAAGTAAATATCAGGATCTTTGCCTGATTCTGTATCTCAGGAAGTATGCCTCTTAGCTCTTCACATCCATACACTAGACAGCGGCAGATGCCTGTATAATCTAAGGTGCTGTGGGCAGATTGAAGGATCAGAGTCAAGAGAGGATGTATCGTGGACCCCTTCATACACACCCTCTTCTCTGCCAGCTGGGAGAGACCTGCCTCACCCACCATTTCCCACATCATTCTCATTTCCAGTCCTCACAAGCTCCTTTTCTGTCTTAATCAGTGCTGATCTGCTTTTAGCAGACAATAATAGCAATAAAGAACAGCACAGATTTTGGCACATGTGTGCTTTTAATTTTTTCTTAATTGTCTATCCAAAAAAGAAAAAGGGGGACAAAAAAGACTTCTGTCTTTTACAGTATTCTATTGTTTTAGAAAAGAAAGAAATTAAGGTAGGAAGAACTGTGACCATGACGGATGACCCTCCTTAAAGCAAAGCTGCATATTTCTTTATTGGCAGGACTGATCTTAATGTACAGTAGACATTGCTGGTCCTGCATTTTACGTTGAAATAAAGGAAATGCTTCTTTCTGAAACTTGTAATGAAAAATATAAATAGTATATCCTTTAATGATTAACACTGACTAATTCTACTGATGCTGAGTAACGTGCTGAAGAGATGGATTATCTATGAAACATAATTTTACTAAGCACTGCTATGTAATTTGTTAAGCATTTAGTAATAAGTATGTCTAATAAAATACAAAAAAAAATTTAGAAAATGAACCATAATTTTAATATAATTTTAATTAATGGGAGTGCAATTGCAGTGGTTTAAATTACATTCCCAGTGGTAAGAAGCCTTTCAAACCTAATTTGTAAGCCAAGATGGTGGCTCTAATGACTGGCAGCAAAGTTTCTTCAACAGATTTCATGGGGCATGATCCAAAGATAATAGGTTCTCAGCCCAATGACAATCCAATTACAATGCCAATCAAAGCCAACTTCATGCACTCTAATTATCAGATTTAGCTGTCAGCTCAAATACAAACATAACACTTTTATTTAAATAAAAATTTAATTTAGAAAAAAAAAGACGACTTCATGTGTGATTTATTGAGACTGCCAGAGCAATCTAACTTATTTCTCTGGCAATATAATAAAATCAGTCTTGTATTAAAAAAAAAAAAAAAAGTGAGAACTTTTCCTTCCCCACTCATTCTCCTGTATCTGCTATGCTATATTATTTAGGAGTTAATTTAAGCAAAAAAGCATAACCTAACATGGCAGCAGGTATTCACCACCTAGAAGCAGGGTAAACTGAGTAGCAAGGTTTCAATGAGACAAAATTCCAAGTGAATAAATGACAAAACCTAATTAGTTTTTAACAGTCATCAGGAGAAACTGTGTTTCAACTAAAATCCATTTACATAGGCCTGAAGCTGAGGACACTGGCTTTCCCTTATCTCTACATTGGATCATAGTAGAAACACAGACAGGGTAGAAAGAAAGGAAAAGCAAGCAAAATCCACATTAAAATAATTTTAAGACATCTGATATTCATATCACAAAGAGCAATAATCTAGAGTGTGAGCAATGGGTAGCAATTGCTTCCCACCAGAGTCCCAGCGTGGACTCTCAGTTTTTTCTCAAGATTTCTCCTTGGTGAAATGTTTCCCTTGGAGCAGTGCTGCCCAACAGAAATGTTGTATGAGCCATAATGCAAGCCACATAAATAATTTCAAGTTTTCCTGTTGTCACATTAAAAAAAAATAGTAAGAAGGAGCAAAATAATTATTTTAATAATATATTTTACTTAATCCGCTATATCAAAAATATTATCATTTCAACATGTAATCAACATTCTAAAAAATTATTAATGAAAAATTTTACATTATTTTTCTGACAGGAAGCCTTAAAAATCAATGTGTAGCTGGGTGCAGTGGCTCACACCTATAATACCAGCACTTTGAGAGGCTGAGGCAGGAGAATCGCTTAAGCCCAGGGTTTTGAGACCAGCCAAGGCTGCTGAGGCCCTGTCTTGTGAGACCCTGCTTTGTGAGACCTTGTCTACACACACACACAAAAACACATATGTATGTTATACTTACAGCATGCCCCAATGCAGAAGAATTCAGCCACATTTTATGTGTACGATGGGCACATGTGGCAAGTGGCTACTGCCCTTACAAAAGCAGCCTTAGAGTCTGGCCCAATAAGAAGGTAAAGAAGTAACTGTCTTTATGGTTTAGTTGTAGTGGCTTCAAAGACCACCTAATCCCAGGGGGAAAATATATTTACTGGTTTTCCAAAGAACCTAAAATTTCCTCTAACATTTTATTTCCTATGGTTTGACAGATATGCTACTCTCTCTCTATATATATATATTTTTTTTACATATATATTTTACATGTATATATACACACACACACAGTCATGCATACATAAATATATATACACACACATATTAGGGGAAGAAAATTCAGGGAAGATTTTCTTTTCCATAATCTGTATAGTGAACATGTAATATGAAGATAAGCCATCCTTTTACAATATAGATTTGTAAAAAATTAACGACATGCCAGAGGATCCTTGAAAGGAGGGCGGTAATGTCAAGGGCAGAGGACCAAGGACAAGCTTCGCCTCTAGTAGCTCTAAGTCCCTGATTGCAGATGGCAGTCTCTCAAAACCTTCCTCTGTGATTTCCCTTGCTCAATTAGGGGGTGCTCTGTAAGCTCACGCTCGGGGACACATTTGCCCATTTTGACACTCTCCCAGGCCTCTTGTGGCTTCCCAGCTCTCAGCCCCTGAGCCCCTGAGGCCAACATGATATCCTGAATGCCCACCGCCGCACATCTTGAATTCTTCACCAATTTCCAAGGCACTTAAATTTTCAAACCCACCACACAGCATTAGACAAGAATCACAGCAGGTTAAAACAAGGAGTTAATATGTTTCATCTTATATACTTAGAGTTGGGAGTCACTTGAATTGAACATGCAAATAGATGCAAACATATGCAAATCAGTTTTTCTCCAGATAAACTGAATGGGAAAGAAGCCTTATAGTATTAGTAACATGCAGTGATTTTGTGGTGTTTCAAAGGAAATTATTTCCTTCCTCCAATTTCAAATGTGAGTAGCTTTCTCAGTCTTCAAATCAAACCAAAAGTTTCCAGGCTTTAAGAAGTAAAAAATTTTTAAAAGACTGATGCAGATATTTGACAGATTTGAGATCACCGCTATATTTAAGCTTTAGTTATTACATCCTAAGTGCAACTCTCTCCAGAAACTAAAAAGTTCCTTACTCAGGAACAATGGAGTTCTCCAAACAAATCTTTGCTTTAGGTCTAACAATAACATAATTAAAAGTGCTTCTAAGAAGAGAAAGAGTAATAATACATGGTAGAAATGTGAAGGTAACAGCAGAATACACAGAGTTGCTGGTTATTATTTTTAATAATAGTAACATATTATCCAATTCTGGACATAAGTGCCTTTACATTTATTATCCAACTCTGGACATAAGTGCCTTTTGCATCTATCCATAGTGTTGTGGTAATTGATTTTGCTCATATGGCAATGCCATGTGGTAGTATGACTGGTATTCTCACCCCCTACTGAGATGTGACTTCTTGAATTCTAGTTCCTAATCCTATGTCTTTCTCCATATTAAGCCAGGTCCCACTGCTTCCTGGACAACTGCACCTGGACAAAGATACTTCATCTTTAGCATGTCCAAAGTCCTTCCTCCATAAAACTTGACCTTCATGAGTGCCTTATCTCAGTTCATGGCACCATGATCTCTTTAATTAGGAAAACAGAAACATCAAGTCTTACTTAATTCTGCTCTTTCCCCTTTTTCTCCTCAGACAGGCACTAACTTATATATGCAGATACCTTGAAAAAGGTCAGACCCTAATCCTCCACAGTAACAGAGAGAATCACTACTAGGGAGGGATATTTGGAACTCACAGCCTCCCATCTATACCCTAAGATTCACCTCTCTGTCATGAGCTCATACTAAATTCTGTTACCACAGCCAAGCAGAGTGGCCCCATATCATGTTTTAGCCCAAGTGTGGAAATACAACTATTTTTTTCAGTTCCCCCAAAGCCTAGCTCAGATAAAATAGAGAACAAGACTTCACTAAACAAGGATAACAGAAAGGAAGTAAATACAGACAATAACAAGCAACTAGATAGTCTAATATGTGAAATACAGTTCCGTTATCTTTAGCATATAGCCCTCTGTGGGTGAATGGTCCTGGTCTAGTTTCCAACTTGCTGCCCTTGGTAGGTGGTTTCCCCTGTCCCTGAAGGATGTATCTCAAGGTTCCTGCATCATTGTCTCCTGTAAAAGGCTGGCCTGAAACAATGCGGTCAGAGCTAAGAATAGTCTTCTTACAGTCCATTTTGGACTTTTCGAACAAATGTCATTTCCCTTCATGAACACCTCAATGTCCCAAATGTCTATTAGGGAGACTGCCTGATATGGTTTGGCTGTATCCACACTCAAATCTCATCTTGAATTGTATGTCCCACAATTCCCATGTGTTGTGGGAGGGACCCAGTGGGAGGTAATTGAATCATGGAGGCTGGTCTTTCCTGTGCTATTCTCATAATAGTGAATAAGTCTCATGAGATCTGATGGCTTAAAAATGGGATTTTCCCTGCACAAGCTGTCTCTTTGCCTGTTGCCATCCATGTAAGACGTGACTTGCTCCTCCTTGCCTTCCACCATGATTGTGAGGCCTCCCCAGTCACATGGAACTGTAAGTCCACTAAACCTCTTTCTTTTGTAAATTCTCCAATCTCAGGTATGTCTTATCAGCAACATGAAGATGGACTAATACATTGTCCCAGCCCTAACACCTACAGAGGCCTAGGATTACCTTATGGCCTCATCAGAACATAGCAATCAAAATCCAACTCAATAAATCCAAGGCACATGAAACATACACATGTGGCAGCAAGAGATCCTTCCTTTATCCAAGTCCAGTATTTTCAAAAATGCCCCTCAACTCTATCCTGCACTCTCTGAAAAGCACACCAAAGGCCTCACAGTCATTTCTATTTCTGTGTATAATAAGGTCGATGGATTTCTTTAATGATAAATGTAATTCATATTCATTTAATATACTGCAAAATGATCAGAAGTATGAAGACAAAAATAAAAGTCATCCATAACCCTATGATCTCTACCATCTTTTATCTGAATGTATCAGTGGTCCACAGGTTGCCCCAGATTCTTACCTCTCCCTACTACAGTACAGTCACAATATTGGCCCTGCATTACATTTACTTCACATGAATTAAGTATAATTTATTTTAGCAAAAACTTTCACCATCTAGTTCTGAAGTCTCAGACACTGTGGGATGTTTCTAAGAAAGGTTTAGATCTTTTCTTCATGGAGATCACATGGTTGAAAACCTATGGCTCCCCCATGGCCTTTGGAATACACTCCAAATACCTCAGAATAACATCTTAGCTCCTTTTCAACAAACGTGGTTGGATTAATTGTCCTTACCACCATGCTCTCATATATTCATGCATTTTGTGCTCCCGCCACAGTTTACCCACTGCAATTTCTCCAGGAATGCCTCTGCTTTTGCAAACATTATTTCCTCTACTTAGATGTCTACCCTCTACACACACACACACACACACACACACACACACACACACACACACACACATAAAAATATCACTACCACCACTAGCATACTACCACCCTAGGAAAACAGTGAGCATTCAAGAAAAATATGTAAAATAAAATTGACAAAATACATTGTACGGCATTCACCTGGGATCAAGAGATTTAAATACATGCCAAGGACTTAAAATTCAAAATTACAAATTTTAAATTTATAATTTAAATCTTGTGATTATGATAGGATAGGATTGGGACTTTTTCTTTTGTTTGTTTGTTTGTTTTGGAAATGGAGTCTCACTCTATTACCCAGGCTGCAGTGCAGTGGTGCATCTCAGCTCACTGCAACTTCCGCCTCCTGGATTCAAGGGATTCTCCTGCCTCAGTCTCCAGAGTAGCTGGAATAACAGGTGCCTGCCAGCACATCCAGCTAACTTTTGTATTTTTAGTAGAGATGGGGTTTCACCATATTGGCCAGGCTGGTCTTGAACTCCTGCCTCAAGTGATCTGCCCACCTTGGCCTCCCAAAGTGCTGGGATTACAGGCATGAGCCACCACACTGGATCGTTACATATTTTTTTAAGTTATATTCACAAAGACTCTTAACCTGATGTATCACAAAAGGTGAAGTGACTATTGGAGGTTGAAGGGTGGAAGGAATGTCATAGTCTTTTATTTAGATTAGAAAGGTAATTGGAAGAAGGTTCCATAATTCTGTCAATATATCTGCATGGAACAAGTGGGAGTTCACAAACTCCTGGCACAAAGAAGTGTTGTGGAAGATAGTACTGGGAGTAAATTTCCAGTAGAAATGGAGGTCATGTGAAACAAAAGAAAAAGAAAAAGAAAACTAAGAAGTACAAGAGTTGTTTTTGGTTGAATACACAAAGATGCCCATAAAAAAACAGGAAGAGAGAATAGGGCATGAAAGGCCTTGGAGAATGTTAAAAAGGAGTCTGCCAATTTAAGACTTTCTGTGACTCTGTAGAAACATCTTTGATGCAGTACTAGGAAAGAAACCAAATTTCATGAACTAAATTGAAGCATAATTGTTTTAAACAAATCCAACCTTTCAGCCATGCCTATGTCATCACTTCCCTGGGTTTTCCCTGGCAGTTTACCATGGTTCATCCTCTCCTCCTCACTAGGTCAATTCTTCAGTTTTGGGCAGCTGATCCTCTACTTTGTCTTCCAGCTGCTGCCTCATCTCGTCCTCTCGCCTTCACATTGCTAGCACTGGCTACTTAGCATTCTGATCTACCTGGCCTGGTGTTGGAACCTGCTGCCTTACTCCACTCCATGGGGTAACCAAGAAGCTATAAACTGGAATTCCAAGGACAGTCCCATCCTCTCTATCCAGCCTCCCAAAGACAAGGCCAGTAAAAGACTTCAAGGGAAAGTGTGGATATCTAAGTCCGAATATTAAGTACAAGTATGTACTAACATGTAAGTATTTTCAAAAGCAGATTTTATGAAGGAGATATTAAACATTTTTGTATGGACATTTTGGACATTGTTGATTGAGTATGATGTGTTCTACATATTTTAGGAAGAATCTAAGCCTTTACTCATACTAGAGAGGTGAA
Source organism: Macaca fascicularis (assembly GCF_037993035.2). Lineage (NCBI taxonomy): Eukaryota > Metazoa > Chordata > Mammalia > Primates > Cercopithecidae > Macaca > Macaca fascicularis. The sequence continues at coordinate 63,205,798 of NC_088387.1, forward strand.
TAACACTAACTTCTTCATCCCTTCTCCCAATCTCATCCTTTTGTCTCTGTCTCCTCTAGAACTTCATACCATCAGATAGCCCCTCCACCCTCCTCTGCAGTAGTTTTGCTGGCTCTTTCTCCTCCAACTAAAAACAAGAGGGGCCACTAGATTCTTTAAAACCAGCAAGCCTGCCCTGTCATGAACCCATCTCTTTTTCTTTCTCTGCTAAAAATTCAGTGAGACTAATTATAAAAATGTGCTTGCTATTCTTATCATATATCTAAAATTTCAATCCTCCTTTCCCTCAAAATTCTATGGAACACAGAATCTCATTCACTTTTTTGAGGGACAGAACTACATTTCTACCTGCATGCAAAAAAAATTTTGATTAACCATCCTTTGAAAATCAGTATATTAAATTATAGTCTGAGCCTTGTCTATCCCCTTTCAATTGTAAATATGATAGAAACACCCTCACCTTATAGACAGTGTCATGTGTTTCCAAGGTGGCTAATGTATATTGCTACATTGACACATCCATTCTACACCATGAGGTCAACATTAGTTCTACCTCCAGTGTGTTTACTGTGAACCCATGGAAACTGTGGATTGGCAGACCTAAGGCCTCCCCTAAATCATGTCACCTATGTCTGGACAACTTGTATGAATGACTTCTGAATAGTGCATCAGTTTTTCAGGAGGTAGCTGGGTCCCTTGTCCCTGAGCTAGTTCTTACTAATTCCTTCCCCCTTGAGAGACTACACCATATTTCCTGTGTCTATGGCCTCCGACTCCTCCACAATGATTGCCTGAGACTCCAAGCATCTCCCCTGCCAGGCATTTAACACATTTCTACTGCCATGACTGGATTCATTTTAATTCCATATTTGGCCCACCCCTGGCAGCCTTAGATCCCCGTGAGTTTTATCTCCCCTTTGTCCAATATGGCCATGGCTCTCTCCTTCCTGACAGCCTTATTTTCATGCTGAGAACCAAGAATACTTTCAACAATGATTCCATCTAAATTAAACTATGTACAACCTATATCGTCATATTTTTTTTCCAAAACAAATCTTTCCAGTTTCCCTATTTCTGCTTATGAGAGCAGGCTCCAAGTGAAGTCAACTTCTCATTTTTCTCTCTCCATGTATCCAATCTGTTTTTGAATTTACAAACTATATCATCACAATGCATCCATCCTCATTTTTCTATTTTCACTTTCCCTAAGTTGAGTTTTTCATTACTATTTTTTTTCTTTTTTATTTCTTTATTTTTTATTTATTTATTTATTTTTTTTGAGACAGAGTTTTGCTCTGTTGCCCAGGCTGGAATGCAATGGTGTGATCTCGGCTCACTGCAACCTCCGCCTCCTGGGGTTCGAGGGATTCTCCTGCCTCAGCCTCCTGAGTAGCTGGGATTACAGGCACTTGCCACCACACATGGTTAATTTTTGTATTTTTAGTAGAGGCAGGGTTTCCCCATATTAGCCAGGCTGGTCTCAATCTCCTGACTTCAGGTGATCCACCTGTCTCAGTCTCCCAAACTACTGGCATTACAGGCATGAGCCACTGCACCCGGCCTTTCTCATTACTTTCTAGGCTATTGCTAAACAGCCTCCCTGGAAGATCCCAACCCACTCCAAACTGCTTCTATTCTACTATCAATTCTTCTAAAGTATAACTCCCATCAGATCTCCCCAATGTTCAATAACCTTCACTAATAACCCATTCCCACTAACTTAGAGACAAATTAATCTTCCTGGCATTCAAAGCCCTTCCCAAATAGAAGTTATATTTGTCATCCCATTCTCACCTCTCCGTACATTTTTCATGCTCTATCTACACAGTGCTGCCAACCCTTTCCCAAATGGTCTTCACTTTGTCATTTCTGTGCCATTGTGTGTGTTACTATCTCTGACTGGGGTATCTTATCCTTATCTTCATGAACAAAAATACTGTCCACCCTTCCAGGTCCTTTTCAAGAAACCGCTGCAGATTTCCCTGTACAAAAGTGGTTTATCCTTTTTTTGGAACTCTTATAATATCTGGTGCATCTTTATCCTGTGGCTCCTGTAATACCACTTGCATCTTATCTCTTTATATCCTTGTTTTATCCATCTTAAAGGATGTTAAGTTCCCTTAGGGCAGGTGTAGTAGGCAAAATTATAAGACGGACTTCCACCATTCCTTGCCCCTGGTGTACACACAATTCTCCAAGTTATCCAATCAAGCATAACCTAAGTACTGCTGTGAAAAGTCTTTGCAAATGAAATTAAGGTCCTAAATCAGCTGACATTTAGATAGGAAGATGAATCATTGGGTGGGCCTGACTTAATTACATGAGCCTTTTAAAAGCAGAAATTTTTATCCAAGCAGAAAGGGAAGCCAGAGACTCAAAGTACACAGGGGAGTTAATGCATGAGAAGTTCTCCATTGCCAACTTGAAGATAGAAGAGACCACAGGACAAGGCATGCAGGCAGCTTCTAGGAACTGTGAAAAGCCTCTGACAGGAAACCCAGCTGGAAAACAGGAACCTCAGTGCTGCAAATAAAAGGAACTGAATTCAGCCAAGAATGACCTTGGAAATGAATTCTTTCCTAAAGCCTCCAGACTAGAACATAGCACAACTGATGCCTGGATTTTACCCTTGTGAAACCCTGAGTAGAGAAAGAACCCAGTCACATTTTGTTGGACTTCTGACCTACAGAATTGTGAGCTAACAAATGGATGTCATTTTAAGCTGCTAAGTTTGAGGTAATTTGTTAAATGGCAATAAAAAACTAATATAGTGGGGATATCTTATTTGTGTTATTATACCCAGCAATGCCAAGTTGAATCCTTTGTACATGGAAGTATATCAATGAGCATTTAACTTCTAAGAGCACAAAAAATATTTGGGATATAATTTTTCAGCAAGAATAAAAAGGCAAAATGAAAGATGAATAGAAATAAAGTGTAGTCTTTTTGTTTTTAATTGGAGAAAATGTTGGAAATTCTTAATTTATTCACTCTGATAACACGAACATCTTGAAAGTCCTGAGTATCGTACCCAGAACAAACTCAGTTATGAAAATCTGTTGTTGTTTTTTTTTTGGTCTGTTTGTTTTGTTTTGTTTGTTTGTTTGTTTGTTTTTTGAGACAGAGTTTCACTCTGTCATCCAGGCTGAAGTGTAATAGCGCTATCTTAGCTCCACCTCCTGGGTTCAAGCGATTCTCCTGCCTCAGCCTCCCGAGTAGCTGGGATTACAGGTGCCTGCCACCACACCTGGCTAATTTTTGTATTTTTAGTAGAAACAAACTTTCAACATGTTGGCCAGGCTGGTCTTGAACTCCTGACCTCAAGTGATCCTCCCACCTCAGCCTCCCAAAGTGCTGGGATTACAGGTGTGAGCCACTGTGCACGGCCTGTTTTTTAAGAAGTTTATTTCAAGAAATATATAAATGTGGCCTGAAAAACACTTGTGGTGACATTATTGAGCCGACATCTAGTTCTATACCTGTGGCTGCAACGAAGACCTTTGCCAAGCACCTCTGTAAAGCCAAAACTTCAGCTCTTAAACAAAATTACTAATTCCTCCTTTCAACACTACCACCCTCTTCTAATTAATATCTTAAAATGGTTTTTCTTTTTCTGGTCTCAAAATGTGAGCAAACTTGAACATTACTGACATTGGAACACCATATTAGACTCCTTTTTCTTCAAGCCAAACGCTGAGCTTAAATCTCTTCACTCTACACCTGCCATAAAAGGTCTGTGGGGAAGAAAGTAGCTGCCCAGAAGGCACAGCCAAGCTCTCCATCGTGAAAGCTCCAAGGCCCTGGATGAGTCATTTGATGCACTAAAATTCAGTTTTTTGTTGTTGTTGTTGTTGGCCAGACAAACTTGCAACACTGGTCTCTTAGAGCTGTTGTCATATTCTAATAAAAAAAATGAAGAACAAAAGGCCTTGAAAAGAATAGCAGGCACAGCCATATAATCATCCAAAGGGAATCCCTGTCTCCCCCATGAGCTTATACGCTCTGGTAATTGTTTTCAATAAAATCATGGGAAGATTTGCAGGCAGCTAACATGGACGTTGGGCCATCCATAACTTTTGGCTTGGTATAGTCATACTATTATTTACCCAATAAACCATAACTGTAGTGGAGGCCCAATAATTCAGCATCTGACAGGGATTTGCTACAGAAGAAGTTATTATGGTTCATCAGATCAAAAGCTCACTCTTAAAGAAGTGTCCAAACACAGATATACACAATAGGCTCAAATCATTGCAGATTATTTTGCCAAGCAATACACCTTTTCAAAATAACTACAGCACCAATCACATACCTCACTGTTTAGTTACTTATCCCGCACATAGACGGGACTGTGGGTTGTTTTTTTTTAAAAATGAGAGAAAGAGAGAAAATAAAAGAATAAAAAAGGACATAGCCATCATTTCAAAATAGAAAGATTATGTTACAAATGCAGAAAAGCCCAAAAATCTAAAAGGTAGAGACAGGTATTTTCTTTCTAATTCACATTGTGCAGGTTGTTTTTATATTATTTATTTTCTTATCCCCAAGTCCTATCAGCTGAAAAGACAATGTCAGGCTTCACTCTGAATGCTCTGCATGTTGTCTGTTTGTGTCATTTTCAAAGGTCTGAACAAAGAAGCTGCCATATTGCAGGCAATTTAGAAAACCACCAAAGTTACAATAGATGGTGAATATCTTTGCCTCTTACCATTTTGTTCCACAGAAAGAAATCAAGGCATCCTTCTTTGATGTTTGTTTTTTGTTTTATAATCACTTGTACACATGGTGTGTACATACAGAATGACGAAGGCTCAGGTTCATGACAACAATGATAAAATGTAAAGACTCAAAATTCTCAATGTTAAAAGGATTGATTAGGATAAACACCTCAAATATCATACACAGATGTAACTAGCTGAGACTTATCAAAAGTTTATTTGTATTTATTAATGTTTTCAATTTAGGGGTTGGGGAGTATGTACTAAGCCTAAAGTCACCACTCTACAATCACCAAGTGAGATCTGGAAGTGCTTGTATCATGGTTTTGTTTGCTTGTTTTTGTTTTCTCCCCACCAAGTTGTCTCTGTGTGTGCTTATGTGTGTGTTCTCGCCTTTCTCTTTCTCTTCCTCTCTCCCCTTGTCCTTCCTTTCTTCACCCTCCCACCTTCTCTTTTGTGTCTTTCTCTCAGACATACAGAGAAAACATCGAATTTATTATAGTGCCCCTAACTTTAGTTTCTTTGACTCAAAAAAACGAAGGGCTATTGCAATGTCTTTCTCCTCACCCATTTTAGTATCTTTAAAGTAATTTCTTAAAATGCAAAATAATTGTCTATATTCTATGGAATAACTTAAAAAACAGAACCTGCTTTTTCACTCTTTCTTTCTCCTTTTATCAAGATCAGTATTTTTTCCCTTGCCTAGAAATCTCTTCAAAAAGTCAGCAAAATATTTTGGCTTTCTTCAGCAGCACTTTGGGCTTCTCTCTTACAAATTGTACGCACATTTTCCAGACAGGAGGATTTGAAGGGTTTAAATTATTTTTTAAATGATGTCTGTATTCTAGCAGATTCACATTTGCAGGAGGAAGATGGAGGCAAGGAAAGCTACTACAGAACATAATATGTCTGGAATCAGGGGACTATTGAGCTCTATGCAAATCTGGGAAAAGAAAATATCTTCCTCATACATTATCTACAGCAAGGATTTTGAGTTTCCCAGACTGAAGAAACAAATGCTCTCGATGGATGTAGTCTGTCATTCATATTGAGCTCACATATTTTACTTCCTGAAACCAAACAAATACTGATAAACTACTTCAGTGAGCCTTTAATCAAAATTTCGGCAATACACAGTTGGCGACAGAAAGATCAGTCTGTGGAGCCTGAAACCCTTTCATCATCAAATATACAGAAATAATAATTATATTTATCTGTTTGGTTCAGGCTGCACACCAAGATTTACCCTTGCCCTAAGGACACAGAAATCATCAGGCATTGTCATCTCTAAAGAAAAAAAAAAATCCTTAATAACTTAGAGGTTAAACAGTTCTCAATAGTTGTGGGGGCTCAGGAAAAAGAAATAAAAATAATACATTTTCCCCTGTAATGTTATAATAAACTGTGTACATACTAACCAATTAGCACTTCTGATAATAACCCTGAAAGTATACAAAAATTAGCCAGGTGTGTTGGCGGGCGCCTGTAATCCCAGCTACTTGGGAGGCTGAGACAGGAGAATTGCTTGAACCCAGGACACGAAGGTTGCAGTGAGCCAAGACTGTGCCATTCCAGCCTGGGCAAGAAGAGAGAAACTCTGTCTCAAAAAAAAAAAAAAAGATAAAATGTACAGGAGAGTTGAATTTGAAAAACATTTTATGATGAAAACAGTGTATCTTAATTTGGATTCCCCCAAAGCCAAAACTGAAATAAGGGTTTAGTGAACTGAGGTTATCTGGATGGAATCCCAGGAAGCCAAAGTGAAGGAGCAGAGAGAGTTCAGAAAGGAAGCAAAGCTAGTCAGGATGAGTTTTGAGCTGATTATCACTGTGGACATCTGAGGCTTATTCCCACTGGAGTCCCTCAGGAGCCAAGTAGAAATGAACTTTATTAGAACCACAGCAAGACAGAAGGCTGGGACATTCAGCCTCTGTCACAGCCCATAATTGATAGTTGCCCCAACCTTAAGAACTTCTCCCCCACACATCAAGGCTGCATCTAACTGGGGCTAAAAAAGCTAAGGCATAAGACAGGGGTCCCCAACCTTTTTGGCACCAGGGACCATTTTCATGGAAAACATTTTTTTTCCATGAAAATGGAAAGGGGTGTGGGGGGAATGGCTTCAGGATGAAACTGTTCCACCTCAGATCATCAGAAATTAGATTCTCATAAGGAGTGCACAACCTAGATCCCTCGCACGTACTGTTCACAAGAGGGTCCCTGCTCCTACGAGAATCAAATGCTCCTGCTGATCTGACAGGAGGAGCTCATGTAGTAATGCTCACTGGCCCTCTGCTCACCTCCTGTTGTACAGCCTGGCTCCTCACAGGTCATGAACTGGTACTGGTCTGTGTCTGTGGCCTGGGGGATGGGGACCACTGGTCTAAGAGAATTCCCTTAAGTAGAGAAGCTGAAAGGAGCTTGATGTCAGAAGCCGTCCAAATGCACAAAGATTGCTTTCTATAAATAAGGGGACCGAGGGAACCAGTAATATCTACTACATATTTCTTGCTCTAGAATAACTTGAGAAGGTTGTTTTATGTTCCTCTTAAAAAGTGAATATAAGAACACTGAACATAGCCACAGTGCTGCATATTCTTTACGTGGAATTACCTTTGCAAAACACATGTATTCAGAGGAAGGTCTTTATTGTCCCCTTCTCCATTTGCCTCAAGATAAATACCATCACTCCTCCTCTAGTTCTTCCTTTTGGGTCCTGTTTGTCACATATTCCTTCTTACCTTCCTTTCACTCACCTCAACAGTTTCTTCCTTCCTCCTCAATTGTCTTTACCTTTCCACAACCTTCAATAATTGTGAAACATGACCTTACTCAATTAAGACATAAAAAGTAGCCCCCAAACTGCCATCAAAACAATTTTGGTTCACTTGATTATTAAAATATTAGTTATTAAAATAGCAAGAAGGCCTCTTACTTGTTACACTGAATATTGTGAAAACATCTAAATTCAAATTCTGCTTTAGTCTATTTTTAAAGAGGGAGGGAGAGAGGAGAGAGAAGGAGGGAGGAAATAAGGAAGGAAGGCAGGAAGGCAGGCAGGAAGGCAGGCAGGAAGGCAGGAAGGCAGGCAGGAAGGCAGGAAGGCAGGAAGGCAGGAAGGCAGGCAGGCAGGAAGGAAGGAAGGAAGGAAGGAAGGAAGGAAGGAAGGAAGGAAGGAAGGAAGGACGGGAGGGAGGGAGGGAGGGAGGGAGGGAGAGAGGGAGGGAGGTGGGGAGGGATCTTTGTGATTTTGTTTGAAAACTCTCCTGGTTCTGTTAGGTTACATCCTGTAAGCCCATCACTTTGGAATATATTTGCCCATTTTGACACTCTCCTTGGCCAAACACTCACACCAGTTGCTTCATTGTAATTACTGAATCTGCAGGTCATTAGGGTCTCCCGTTAAAACTTACTACAATGTCTACAGTTGCCACATCTGTAATTTAAGAGGACACACACCTGCTTTAATTACAGGGCCCTTGAGAGATAACAAGATATAAGTAACATGACCAGATGAGAGTCAATTGCTGAAACTGTTTCTTGATAAAATGTGCTTAGCTCCAGAGGCTAAAGCTCACTCACTCTTTCCTATACAGCATCAAGGTGTCAATAGGCACACGGCTACTGGGAATAATTGAAATGCTTCTCTTCATTGAGAAATTGCCCATACAGTAAACAAAGCCCACATAACATAGCAGTAGATGTCAGAGTCATTTCTGGCACATTCAGTCATCAAAAGAGAACCTGGACATGAGAAAGATGCAGTGGAATATTCCAGTGCAGATATTATAATCCAACCTTTATGTCTTCCCTCAGTGAACATAACTTTATGCACCAAACTACCATCCTTGAGATTTGATTCTCAGTTTATTTGCTGTCTTTATTTTTTGTATATAATCTTGAAAAGACTGACAAAAAAAAAATCTGTTTTATTTGTTTTCAACCTGCAGACTTCTTTTAACAGGTGAGAGGTTGAAGAAAATGACATGCAAGGGCTGGGAACTTCAAGCAGAGCATTCAAGGCATTCCCCACCTCTAAAGTTGTATTATCTCATCCCCAAAATAATATTCCTGTCATTTAGCAGATCCTATTGTCAGCAGCCTACTTCTCCAGAAGAGTCAGGATAGGACTCAGTTTAAGGCGAGAGAGGATAATTTCATGCTCACAGAGTCTGCTGCAGTTCCAAGAGTGTCTTCAGAGCAGCTCCCTGTGTTAAGTAATTCAGACACAAGATGTTTCCATTTTGGGTCTCTGCCACCACAACTGGAAACCTCCTGGGCTGCCATACCAGGGAAGAAGAGCCTAGATGGCCAAGCATGAACTCTTAAAACTGTTGTCTGAAAATGAAATACACCTGTTCACAGTCCATTATCCAGAGTTAGTAACATGGGGCTGCTGACTGGAAAAGACCCTGGGATATATGAAAAGTACTCAGATATTCAGCAAGCAGTAAATTTCTTCGCTATACTTACGAATAATATGCTCTTCACACTCCCAACAAACTAATATTTCTCAAATACCATTTGTGTTGTGTTACTTCCTCAGTAAAAAGCTTAGTATTATTCCCCAAGCACCTGGCATTTTTATGTTATGTCACACCTAGTCATTTTTTTCCAATATGCTTAAAGCTTCAAGAGGTTATGAGTTAAGACAACACTTTTGAGACGGGTAATATTGTGGTCATGGTTAAGGTTCTGTAGGTTTGGCACAAGGACAGGGTTCTGGGGAAAATATCATAAGATCATAAGTTCAGGGCGGGCAGGGCCCACATCTGTCTTCTTCACATTGAATCTCTACCACTACCACATATTACAATATCAGTAAATATTACTGGAATTTAATTGAACATCATAATTTTTCCTGTGGCTAGTTCTATCTCCTGAAGCAAGTCTAAATTCCTCTCCACGGCAATGGCTCTCTTAGGGCTCCTGTTCCACTTCTCTCCAACCCTGCTTCCACAAACATCATACATATAACAATGAACACAACAATAAAACTCAGACTTACAACTTATAAGGCACTTTCATAAGTATATTTTTCAGCCATAAACTCCTCTGTAACACATTCAAAGTAGGTATAAATATTCCCATTTTGTAGATGGACAAGCAGAATATCAGAGGCAGTATTTCAAACTTACTCTTCCGATTTCAGTTCAGAGTTCTTTCAATCATTCCAGGATTCATGACAATCCATGCCTACATGTTTTCCTTATACTGTTTGCATGCCACTTTGCTCTGCTCTCTTCTGCCCTACCTTGCAATATTTCCTCCCTACTCTTCCTCCTCGACTTGGTCCTCACATTCTTCCTTCTCCAGAATTTCTTTTTAAACTACTTCATACCAAATCATTGTTCCTCCTCCTAATTCTGTTTGGATGTGCCATTTGTAGCTGGATCATAATCCACTATGCTTTGGGCCTTCTCTGTAAACAGATTGGAATTCTTGTGGGGAGAAATTTTATTTTCTACCAATTTGCTATGTCCCGAAGCATCTAACAGTGTGTTTGAGGCATAGCTCTTGACCATTTTCATTATACTTCGAAGCAAGAAGAAAATTTGAGTAAACCTGTGCTAACTGATGAACCCTAACTGTAAATGGCACCTGGACTGACTTTGTTTGTAGACATCGATGCCTTATAGCTATTACAGAATTTAAAGCCACCTTAATTTTAGATTCATCTTTAAAATGTTTTGTTTATAAATTCAAAGACTATTATGAAGAATTAAACACCCATTTGTACTCTAAAAACATTCCATAAAGACACAATAAATGAGAGAAGAATTATTAGCAAGTCTTTTAATAACTAAACAAAAATAACAGGATAAATAAACCACAATACTTAACCACTGTCAATTTAGTTCAGTACCTTCTTTCTCACTATAAAACTAGGGTAGGGGAGTATTTTTATAGGATGGTGTAGTGGTCCTCTACAGAATCAACTTCAAATTAGTGAATATAATTAAATCCATTATAAAGCTATTTTTCTTTTACTTTAGGTACTGCATTCTATATATTAACTACTTATTATGTAAAGTAGCTCTTATATTTATTTGTCCAAAGGCTGTCAAGTATTCTGAAAGTTGTTGAAGAAATTAATCTCACCGGCATTTTAGGTAACACATCTGTTAATAACCTTTGTTATTCAGACTTTGAATTAGTCCTCTTTTGTCTTAAAGAGTGGGATTTTAGAACTGTTATATTTCTGAATTGAACTGATTTATTTCCAAAGTACATGAGCTAAATGTTTTTTAAATTAATTTCCTCATATATTGAACATGCTTGCTCTATTACAACATATTGAAAAGTAAGATACAGACCCAAACAAAACACTATGCCTCTTAAGTTGCCAGCGGGATTTTGTAGGTGGTGAGGAAAACACATGGCATTCTAGTTAAAGAGGGTAGTTGTAATGCTCCGTGCTTATCATCAACATCTTCAAATCACACACTTCCGCAGCCCAGCATTCTCTTGGCTGACACTCATAATTCTTTTTAACTTGACAGAGTGGGGAAGCTAGTGAATGGGGAAGGAGACAAAGATGTGGGCAAAGTTTCTAAGGGGTTGAGTCAGATATGTATTTAGATATGCAGAAACAGAATTTCACATTAGGATCAAGAAAAGAGGAACCTACTGGCTTATTCCTCCTCCCGCAAAACAAGAAAGATCAAAATGCTAAGACAAAATGGGTCACAGTGAAGTTTAAAGTGTAGATGTTTTCCAATTATTCAGGGCATTTATGCTAATTGTACTGACAAAGAGTCTATCATTATTTTGGCTCCCTCATTAAGAATATTAAAAGGTCTGGGCTGACATAAAGAAGTATGTAAAAGCAAAGTTTTATTACAGATGTCAAATTTGTTAAAGAATGATTCATGATAGATTAGTTTATTGAAGTGTGTAATAAGTTTAATTACAAATTTTCAAATCCTTTTCCCTCTAACTCAATAAAGAAAAGGAAGAAGGTATAGTTTATCTTCAAAGGGGAGAGAAAAATTATTCGTGGGAACAATATGGCAAAACTAATTTAATCCCTAGTAGTTTAAAATAAAAAAAAAAAAAAAAGAAAAAAAGAAAGGATCAGCAAAATATGGCTGGTGCTGGTGGTGCATGATTACACCAAGCACTTTTTTGTTGAGACAGGAAAAAGATTTATGTTCCTTGGCAAAAGACTATGTGTAGTGTGAACAATACTGAAAGGTAACTGAACAGAGGCTGATGGGAGAGATAAGGGAGCAAATGCTCACAGAGTCGTGTTGGGTCAGAGAGATGTGCAGAGGGAGGAATGTTAAACACCTCTGCATAGGCATCAGAATGATCACAGATGATTTTTTTAAAGTGTACTCTTCACTTTTCCATTCTACACATCTGTTAGTTTTTTAAAAATTAAAACATATGCACATCCAAACTTAAATGCAAATATATTTGCATTAAGAGATTTACTTCTAAAGAAATATGTTGTGTGAAGAGAAGTCTATGTCATAAGGGGCCCCATCAGAGTAAGTACCTGGATTCCAAATGATACATAAGGCATGTCCTACTAATGCATACAAGAATGAGGCCCAGCCTTCCATTTCCAAATAAGTCTGGTGCAATTTTTCAGTTTTATTGATGATAAAGCAGTTGAACTCAAGATGGATAAAATGCAATCGACAGTGTCCATTGTAATCGAAACAATATCATTCATTTTTTGTAATTTTCCAAACCAGATGTATTTTTTCCCATTTTTTTGGATGCCCTCTGTTTCTATTTCTCAAATTACAAGGCAGTAGTTATTTTGCACTCATTTTGTTTTCTGCATCACAACTTTATCCTCAATTGGAGCGTTCCCTATTTCTCCACGATGCAGCATCTAATGGAAAATAATTAAATAATTGTTATATTGAGTTGCTCCCCTCTTCTCATGCTGGTTTATAGCAAGGATAAACAAATTGACAATCAATTAAAAGAACTATGTATTGACTAACTACTGTGTGCCCAGCTCTATAGGAAATGCAGGAGAAAAGGCCTTCTTACCCTCAATATGCATACTAGCTGGACAATCGTAATCAACAAAAGAATGGCTAAACAAGATTTGATTATGGGTGTTAGCTCATATGTCAATTATAATAAAAGATGACTTGTAGAGCACAGGAAAATAAGTGCAAAAGCAAATAGAGAAGTGGTAAAAAAAAAAAAAAATATGGGTAGAATTCACCACAGAAGACTTCAAGGTAGAGATGAAATTAAAGCCAGGCCTTCATATATGGCATATATATACATAGATGGAAAGAAGCTATCAGGTGAAGGAAGTTGCCATGCATTGAGAATCTATTACAGGCCAAGCTTTACTATGTCAATGTGATTATACTTGTTTTACAGTTGAGAGAGATGGGGCTTGGAGGAATTTAGTAACAAGTTTCCCACAGACAAACTTCCATTAAATAGTACAGATTGGATGCAAATCCAGGTCTATCTAACCCTAATGTTTGAGCATTCTTTACTATTATAGGAAAAGGAACTATGGAAAGAGTAAGAAAGATTGTTGGTGAATACAGTTATATGATCTGCCTGGCAGTCAAAAGAACACATCCTAGACATCATTTACAGCAATTATTTTGTTTTATAAAGTGTTTGTGATCCAGAAAGAAAAGGAAATGAAGTTATATCCACAGAACCTGCAAACAAGGCTTAGGAACACACTCAGACTCTGGAGATGAGTATGGGATATTTTAAGATAATTTGTACAGCACAGGCTGAACATTTTTCTGTGGTATATGGCTCTCCAAATTCAGTCTACACATAATCTTCCAGTCTCATAGGAGCTCTGAACATTTGCTGTCTCTGGGTTCAAGGGACCACCAGAATTTCTAAGCAAGGAAAAATAGGCCAAATGAAGGTAAGTTGCAAAAAGAGGTATTTCCTTTGCCTCGAATAAGGTGGCCCTAAAGCTTCCCAATCCGGAGACCATAAACAGTTGGATTCTGGAAGTCCTTCATCAAGAAATGAACCAATATTTTCAGAGTACTGGCTACATGCCACACACTATGTTTATGAACCTACAAATCCACAATTATGAATATCATTTTAAAAACCTCTGCTTTATATAAACATACAGGTTAAGCATATAGGCTCTGGCGGCAGACTCTCTGAGTTTCATATCTCCTCCTCTTCACTTACCAGCAATGTTACATTGGGCAATTTATCTCTTTGAGCTTCAGTTTCCTGATCTGTAGAATGAGAAAAATAATACTACCTACCTCACAGGGCTATTGTGAGGATTGATTTAGGTTATCCAGGTAAAACCGTTAGACAATACTTGGAAACTACTAAGCACCGAGTAAATGTCACGAGCTGAAGAGGCGGAGGGAGAGGATGCCGGGACTATTGCTGCTGGTTTTTGCACAACGGCTCAATTTTTAATTTCTACTTTGATTATCTGTATAATCACAGAAAGTCTTTGCAGAAACAAAAATAGATAGTTATTCATTTTTTGGATCTGATTCATCAGTGTATACTTTAGTAGTATTGTACTATAAAAACATGTTATAGGAAAGAGCATACTAAACTAAAATTCTTCTGGTTCCTTTAATGAATTAAGCTACAGTGAACCACTCTATCATTCAGGACCCGGCAATATATGCTGTGGTAACAAACCCTGAAATTTCAGCAGCTTAACCCCTCCACACACACCTGTATACCTATGCACACATTGGCTTTGTGTTTTGGAGAATTCTCCACTGGGTGGTTCAGGGACTTAGGCTCCTTCCATTTTGCAATTCTCCCTCTAAGGATCTTCACTTCTAATATATAAATGGAGAGAGAGAAAGAGAAAGGGAAAAGGAAAGGGAAGAAGAGAGGCAGGGAGAAAGAGGAAGAGCAAAAATATAGAAACTCCACCCACTTTTCACTGCCCTGGACTGAAAGTGAAATGTCGATTTTACTCATGTTCCACCAGTAAGCATTAGTCACATAAACACACCTATATGTACAGATGCTAGGAAATGCAGAGGACTCATAAACAGTTAGTAACTAACATCCTCCTACATGTTACATCACAGCAAAATTTCTTAGTTTATAGCTAAAGGTCTCTGAATGAGAACAGGCAAAGAGCCTCACGGCCCACGGAGACCTCATTGCTGGACCCTGCCTATTGTAAATGGATATTCCTCAAATGGAATAGGAAGAATTGTAATATTTTAATGAGTAAATCTGGAATACAGAAAAGGCCTTCAATAAAGACTTTTAGAAAAGATCCTTTAGTAAAGGCGTCAAATCTAAAGTGATGATTAGATGTAAAATGAAATTTTAGTTGACATAGGAGGCAGACAGGAACTTCCTAGCATGTGTTATGAGAAAAAAACAAACAGAATTTTATGAAGAACCTGATAAAATGTTGAAAGTATTTTATTATGTAAATGCAAAATGCTACTGTAAAAGATCATATATTAAGACAATTTGTAGGACCTAGATTCCTGCCTGCCCCAGAGGAAACATTTCCGATATAACATTAGCTTCATGAAGAGTATCTCTCTAACCAGAATTTGGCAAGCTGAAGCAGAATTTGTCCTCATCCAGCTACCTGAATCATAACCTGTTGGTCAGCTACTTCTAATTGAAAAACTTAAGAATTTTTTTTAAAACTAGGTCTCTGGAGTCAAGGGACTCATTATTATTATTACTTTTTACTTTCTCCTTTCAAAGATCTTATTAACTCCTGTTTTTTTCAAAGGCTCTATCAGCTATACAAGCAGTATGTATTAAGTCATGATTAATTTTAAATATTTTGTAAAGCAAATATGTTTGTATGTATATACATGTATGTGTAAAAGTGCTCTTAAAAGTTCACAAAACAATGAAACATAGAGCAAAAAGAAAGACTTATTGTGTCTCATGAAACTACATTACTTAGTTGGGAAAAATAGGTAAACCTGAGCTACCCCCATGCCACCACTACCACCATACATAAATGCTGAAGTTTTAGTTTTGGAAAAAGCCACTACTGATGGGGAAAAAGTTGTTTAAAAAAAAAAAAACTGAAGGATTTTGCTTTCGTATTTCTTCAGAGCACTGGTAAGTTTTCACTTCACTTTAAAGAAATTGAAATTGATCATGATAAAGGATAGATCATCGGCATACTTTATACAAAAAGGGTTCTATCGAATCTCAATCACTACACCCTCACTCAGAGTTTTAAGTTTAAATAAAGTGCTGCAATAGATGCTACTTTTATGACTCTTGATTTTATTTATTTTTATAATAATTTGAACAACTTTCCATCCCAAATGAGTCAGGTAAGAAGACTCTTACTATACATGACTCTATAGCTGTTTCTGTCTTCAGTCTAGAACATCATGAG
This sequence comes from Macaca fascicularis, assembly GCF_037993035.2. Classification (NCBI taxonomy): domain Eukaryota; kingdom Metazoa; phylum Chordata; class Mammalia; order Primates; family Cercopithecidae; genus Macaca; species Macaca fascicularis. The sequence continues at coordinate 63,221,851 of NC_088387.1, forward strand.
CAAGCAAATCAACAGTACCACATTAAGTTGATGTCATTAAAACCAGAAGCAAGAAACTTGTCATCTAAGTCAGTGTAGGCAGTCCTATCACAGGTAAACCTACAATTTCCATTAAGCTCTTAGAAATACTGTAAATAGCTCATGATCCTTTATTACTACCTTTGAGGCCCGGTTGAATTCTGTGGTATAGTAATAGGGAATTTCCCAAGTTGAGCTTTACTGATTTAGCACAGCAAAACACTATGGATGAATATTTTATAGTTTTATCAAGCACTAAACAAAGATACACATGCATATAAACATTTTATTTAATATACACACACGCATACCCACATACACACATTCACACTCATATCCACACACATATATTCTTAGGTTGGGCTGCTCTAACAAAATGCCATAAAATGAGTGGCTTAAACAACAAACATTTATTTCTCACAGTTCTGTAGGTTGAAAGTCCAAGATCAGAGTAAACAAGTACTTGGTTTCCATACATCCATTCTTCTTGCTTGTCCTCACCTGACAGAAAAAGAGCTTGTTAGCTCTTGGGCCGCTTTTTTTTTTTTTTTTTTTTTTTGACAGAGTCTTGCTCTGTTGCCCAGGCTGGAGTGCAATGGCGTGATCTCAGCTCACTGCAACTTCCGCCTCCCGGGTTCAAGCGTTTCTCCTGCCTCAGCTTCCCAAGTAGCAGGGACTACAGGTGTCTACCACCACGCCTGGCTAATTTTTTGTATTTTTAGTAGAGACCTGGTTTCACCGTGTTAACCAGGATGGACTCGATCTCCTGACCTCATGATCCACCCGCCTCGCCTTCCAAAGGCTGGGATTACAGGCGTGAGCCACCGCGCCCAGCCTGGCCTCTTCTTATAAATGCACTAGTCTCATTCATGAGAGTTCCACCCTCATTACCTAATCACCTCCCAAATACCCACCTCCAGATCCCATCACGTTGGGATTGAGATTTTGACATATGAATTTGGGGATGGTACAAACATCGTTTATTACATATATCCATACACACACACATATACATATATATGAATGTATATCCTTCTCCGGTGTATTTCTCTGTTGATCACCTCGTTTTTTTTCCTTTTCTTCTTCAACTTTTAAGTTCCGGGGTACATGTGCAGGTATGTTACATAGGTGAACATGTGCCATGGTGGTTTGCTACACAGATCAACCGATCACCTACAAATTAAACCCAGAATTCCTTAGCTATTCTTCCCCATGCTCTCCCTTCACCGACCCCCACCCCCAACAAGCCCCAGTGTGTATTGTTCCCAATCATGTATCCATGTGTTCTCATCATTTCAGCTCCCACTTGTAAGTGAGAACAAGCAGTGTATGATTTTCTGTTCCTGAGTTAGTTTGCTGAGGATAACAGCTTCCAGCTCTTTCCATGTCCCTACAAAGACATGATTCTGTCCCTTTTTATGGTTGCATAGTATTCCATGGTATATATGCACCACATTTTCTTTATCCAGTCTATCATTAATGGGCATTTGGGTTGATTTCATGTCTTTGCTATTGTGATTATTCCCTTTTTAAGGGATTAGTAAAATCTTCCAGCCACAGGTAAATAAAGGAGAAACCTCAATGCTGGATGAGTTCCAGTTCTCCTCAGGTTTACACTTACTTCTCAGGACTACACTTCCTGATGATACACTGGGCCTTAAAGTTAATGTTTGAGGCCTCTTGACCTAAAACAGGGAACTCAGTTCCCTGGGGAATTATGTGTTTCATGTTATTTGTTTTTGTTTGTTTTCCCAATTCAAGCTTACAAGCCTTCCCAGTTGAAATTATACACACACACACACACACACACACACACACACACACACACACACACATATGTATGACCCGTGTGTGTGTGTGTGTGTGTGTGTGTATATGGGTCATTTTATACAGTCAGTCTTCGAAGATTGGGACTCATACCTTCAAGGATACCATCTTAGCTGAACAGCCTCCCTGTGGTCTTGTTTTCCTTCCAGGCCCATCCACCATGGAGATCATATAAAGTAGGCATTTTTTTTTTCCCTAGGTATTGTAGCCTATATAAAGTGGAATAAGACACAGATCCTACTCTTCATAAACTCAAGAAATATTTATAGAGAGATAAACATACTTACAATTCAATATGACTGGTAAAGTAGTAATGGTACACATATGGTTACAGTATAGGAATACAGTAAGGGTCAGGGAGAACCTGGGAAATCTTCACAAAGGCAGTGATGTTTGTTTTGTGCTTGGTATTAAAGGAAAATATAATTTCCTTACATAAGAAAGAGAAAAAAAAGAAGAACAAGTGGTTTTAAGCAGAAGGAATACCATGAAAGAAAACACGACAGCCTAGAGTGTGGCCTCCCAGTCAGTACCATGTTCCTCACCCTGCATCGGGTGTTCATAACCTGTTCCCATTTTCCGACCTCACTAATCTTTCTGTTCTCACCCCTCCAGGTACAAAGAGCCCTTCACTCTATACTTACTGAACTCTGAGAGGGCCTATGCATCTGCCCCAGTAGATTTGCAGAAATGTACTGTTTCAGGACAGAATGTTAACTATTAAAAGAAAAACTGTCCAACAAGGAGTGAAAGATTCCATTCTCTGAGCTGTTTTCCTATTTCCTCTTTAAAAACAAAACAAAAAAACAACAAATTTACCCTTATGCCACAGCTGCAGGAAAAGTAACAAAATCAACTGTATTTAATATGCAAAAGCTGTGGTTTATATTACAACTGCTATAATATCACCGATAAAGAACTTTCAAGAAAGTTGTAATTAATATTTTCACTCAAAAAAAATTATTTTAATATCTACTATATCCTGTAACTATTTCTTGCCTGTTGCATACACTGAAAGGTCAGATTAATTTTAGATTGATTATTAGAGTGGTGGGAGCACATGTTGGACTACGTAGTGTGTTCCATACTAACTTGAATCCAATTTTTTTTAACAGAGCATTTCAAGATACTGACATTCCATAAAACACATTTTGGGAAAGCTGAACCAGCCTGGATTTCTATCATTCATCTAATCATACAGACTCTACTTGAATATCCCCAGGGACAGTTCATATCATCAGAGGTAACTTACTTCATGGCTAGAAAGTAATCATTGATCATAACCGTTGGAAAGCTGCTGTCATGAGTACTGTTGGTTTTAATAATAACAACAATAATAAATTTGACCCAAAATCTGCCACCTTGAATCATTTTCTCCTTTGTCCTTGCTCTACCTCCTAGAGACCTTTAATGAATTAGTAAAAAGCAAGATGTGATATTATGGAAATAGTGCATAAATCAAACAGAAACTCTGAAAAAAAACCAGCTATTGTACATTCAAACTGAAGCTGGAAAATCTGTGCATCGCTTCTCTTTAGTTCTCTTCACATTATGACATTTGAAACCTACTTATTTCTTAAAGTCATCAGATATAGCTATTTAGCAGTGTTCTGTGCAAGTGTGCCATGCTAAGGGGTCGAACACTGCTGAGCATCTAGAACTTGTTTTTCATAAGCTAAGGATGAGTGGTCTCTATCTAGCCATAAAAATTGATCTCTAAGAAACAAAGAGACATCTTCAGATTCTGTTTCCTGAAAAGAAAGTACAGTTTCACATTTGGTCTAAAAACAGGTCCTTCTAACAAATATATTAGTATCATTAAAAGGAAACACAAACTGCTATCCTTCCTTGGAGACTTGAACTTAGCTATAGACATGGAGCTTGTATAAACAACCTGAAATATGCAACTTGCAGCTTCCAGTCATTACTAGTCAAACAGAATTTAATATATACTTAATGAATATCTCAAGGGAAAAAAAGGAGACACCCTCATTTTGCAGCTGTCATCAGCATTTGCTCCTGAATCATCCCAGTTTTTCCCTCCTGTAATAATCAAATAATTCTCTAGCCTTTCATGATTTTGCTATACATATCTTTTTGGCTATCTAATTAACACTGTGATTTTTGTTCCACATATGTTGTGTAATAGTAGATTCTGTCCTATCCTCACCAAACATATTAAGCATAATAAATATACTTATGAGAATTACTTTGTATAGTCCTTATGCAATCAGCCATGCTGGGCATGATGGCCCAAGACGATGAAAGCCCATTGACTTTTTGTAGCAAATTAGTCTACCATCTAATCGGTGAACCCTGCTAAGCTTTTGAATTATGACGAGAACCAGCAGCTCAGTTAGAACACTCAAATGAATTATATCAATTCATAAACTTGTTCATGTCCAGATTTCATTAGCCACACATTAACAGCATTTTATGTTTATTACTGCTCTGACATAATCTATAAATAACTGAAATGCTAATCATAGTGTTCTGCCGGGCATCATCATTTAATCATAAAGAGATACATTATTATAAACTATAATAGATAATAACAAGTCTGGGTCAATGGCCGCATATTAAAAGATCACAATTATATCCTATAAGGGTATGTACCTCATACATTTGGTGACACATAGGTCCATATCTAATCACTTGCAAATGTTTCCCCTCTGACATACTTATAGTACAAGGTGACACAATTAAGAAAATATGCTTATAAAACAGTACAATCCTTGAACATCAAAGTAAGCAGAGAACAATTAATGGTGGGAGAAAACATCTTGCCAATGCCAATTTAATTAACTCTTTATTGTTAGGTTTGTGTTTCAGCAGAAAGGGGATTCATGTTCCCAGATATTCGCTCCTAATAGCTAGGAGAACCAAATGAAGGAAAAACATATATACAGCTAATCAAAATGTACCTAGGAAAGCTATTAAATGAAAGCAAAATTCAGTTACAATTGAGTTAAAATCGTAAAGCAAAGCCTAACTACTGATTAGATCTTCTCCAAGTCCTATTAATGGTTTATTGCAAACTGTAACCTAGTAATCTTATATTATATTAGAAAATAATTGCATGTACAAATATTCACACCTCCTTGTGAGAGGTAATCACTTTCAAGCTCAGCAAAGCTACCCATTTTGAATGGCCCTCCATTATTGTTCATGCCATGATGATGTAATCACTGTCGTGTTTTGACTAGTTGACGACAGAGTGCTGATCAAGTTTGGATATTGATTTAACAAGATGATGGGGTCATTACCTTTGTAGCTTTTGTGATTCTCATGTTTTTGCTTCAGGAAAATATCCTGATGAAATACCAGCTGCTACACAAACAATTTCTAAACTAGATTATCAGCTGAAAGAGTTTTGCATGAGAAACGAGGCTGACCCAGAGTCCAAGAATTAATGACAGATTATTAAACTAAAGTATTTTATACCAAAAATTAGCCACTAATTTAAAGCCTTAGTTGAACAGGACGTTGAGATGGAGTCTGTCATTGCCAGCACTTGCACCTCAGAGCTCAGGGTGAACCGAGGCAGATAAAGAAAGGAATGTAAAACACTATGGAAACCAACCTCTGGAGACTTAATATTCTGATCAGCTCACCTCCGAACATCTGGCTCTTAAATGTTCAAGCACAAAAACAAGAGAGCTAATGAAAGCAGCACATATTATCTCTCCCATCAATGTACCTCACAAACACCTGCTAAAATTAAAACAAATTGAATCTTGATTGCTGATTAAGTACCCCTTCTTTAGCTAGATATTCTGTCATTATTTGCCCTGGCGCACAATGCATAAACTGATGAATGGCGAGTGGTGGGCTGTAGCAGCAAAGGTGGATAAAAGGCGATTCAAAGTAGATGAATATAAATGGTAGCAGATTAACTTTGTGTACTCTAACCCTGCAAAAAAAGCGAGTTTTCACCCCCACCCCAGGAATTAAAGGGACAAAATTGCATTTAAAATAGAAAGGTAAGTCCCTACATTATAATACTCCCCTCTCCCTCAACAAAGTTCATTGTCAGGCAGGACTTGCTGCATTTAATTTACTCACCATAGCTTGGTGACTAAGCTTTAGCAGTACTCCCGATCTGTATTTCTGACTGCTTTTATTCAGTTTCTTAGCTGGTCTGAATGCTTTATTTTTTAATTTGTGTTATTACTTATTTATTTTTGGAATTGCAAACCTTTCCAGACACAGGCCAGAAATACCAAAACCAGAACTTTCCAGTCACATTTGGTTTGTCCATACCTGAAACAATTACTTGGATTGTGGTCTAAAAAAAAAAAAAAAAAGTTACACAATTTACTGCCAACCAAGAGACCATTCAGCGTGCATACTTCAGTTAGAATAGAAATACCCATTTGAGTTTTCATCACACATATATAAATACCTTCCTATGCAAACACTGATGACAGATGTGTGGCTAATCTACCATGTTAACTTCATTTGAGAAATTGTGGTTTTGTTCAAACTTTATTAACTAAACTAGAATTGATTCTGATATGTTTTAACTCAATATTTTACCTGGTTCAAGTATATTTCCAGAACTCATACAACTCAACAGCTCTCCTGTATTTGTAATACATTCTCATAAATTTCCTGTGAAAATAATCAACTTGTATTTGCTTCAATGTCTTTTGATTAAAAAAAAAAAAAGAGTGAGGTGAGAGAGAAATAGCAGTGTGTAAATCCTTCTTAACACCACAACCCACACAGCCTGGTTTTATTTATTTATTTTTGACTGACACAATAAGGTCATAACAGCACATATGTTTGGCATATGCATTTCATCATTGATGATTAGGCACTATCCAAAAAGTAGCTTCAAAATGATATGTTACTCCAAGATCTCTTACAGGGCATTAAACAAAAGGAAAGAAATGTCCATGAATCACTTATTGTTCCTTGACTTTTTTTTCTTATTGCATTCTAAATTATTTAAATATACTATTAGGCATCATATTGGAAAAAACAGATGTTTTCTAATTATGAACTGATTTTACAGTGTGATGGTGTCACATATTTAAATTACAAATACACATTTTTAGCATTCCAGCTGTGCTTTACAAGAGTTTAATTTGCTTCTTCTGATATGTCACATTGCACCTGCCTTTTTAAAACTCCTATAAATGTAAAACATTACTCAAACACAATTATTAAGACATGTTGAAGAATTCTAAAGATTTTGAACAGCTTATAGAAGATGAATTTTATATAAAGATTCAATAATGAATCTACCAAATGTGTATTTGGAGTAACATTTACAAATATTTTTAGAGGAATATGAATTTGGACTGATGATTTGTGTATGTATGTATGGATGTGTAGTAGTATATAGAATTTGATTTTGTTTTTATGGCACCTTTCATATGAACTATATCTTCAAGCACAATCATACAAACATAAGTTTAAAATACTTGTTCTGTATTAACAACATGAAAATAAAAATTCAGCATCTATTAGGAACATAAAGAAGGCTTTCACTGCATGGGATGTAAGAATGTACTTTGCTCAGAGACTACACATTAGTTAAATTACCTACTATTCCTTCTCTCTTCAAGATCAACCCTATGATGTAAACAGATTGATCAATTACTTCAGAAAAAAAATTGAAACCATTGAAAATTTAAATTGAGTTGTCCTGCAAAATCAATGACCAGAATCAATGGTAATGAACACATTTTAAAAACAAATTTTTTTATATACAGGATCTCACTATGTTGCCCAGGCTGGCCTTGAATTCCTGGCAGACCCATTTTTGCTAGATTGTCCTTCTCTCATTGTGTGGCAGTCCTGGGAGCAGTTTAGCCCTGTGGGAAACATTTGACCCATATAAAGTTCAATGATAACGCAGGGTTTAAATTGTCATGTTCTGAGTGTTAAAACAAAGAAATTCACATATATATGTGAGTGAAAATACACCCATGGACAAAAATATTAAAAACTAAATGTGTCTTAATATAAGGTGCTATAAAAAATGGAAATGAACTATACGCTTTATTTCTGGAATGCATGAAAATAATTTAAACTTTAAAATAAATAAATTCAGAGAAATTTATATGCAAAATGTATATAAAAGAAGTATTTTTCAGACTTCTTATACATATGCAAGAAGTATTTATTTCTTAGTATACTCCCTAGAAATAACAATTATTGTTTCAGAAATGTACATTCACATTTAAAATAACTAGGAGAGAAAAGCTCAAGAGGAAACAAATCAGATATAACTTCTTCACCAAACCCTGTTATTTCAAAAGAAAAAAAAGGAGAAGCTCTTCCTCGGCACTATTTTGAAAATTGACACGTTCAAGTGATAATGTGGGGTGTTTCCCCCCTTTTCCTCTTTTCACAATAATGGCTGAAAATAAACCATTTATAACCCTTTCAAATCTTAATATGGTTAAATGATTTATTCCTGTGAAAACTGACTTCACTGTCCTCAGAATAAAATATTCAAGACAAGCCAATAAGAATGTACACACTGTGAAACTAGAACCCCCCACACTTCATGTGAGAAGCTAACATAATGGTGAATTGACTTTTTTTAAAGAGAAGTCTGAAGATTAAATGAGGATGGTAAAAGTATTACGGTAATAAATTTTACTAGCAAACAAATAAAATCACATTGTAAAACCTTTCCCAAAAAGAGGCTTTAACTGCAATGCATAATCATATATAAAAACCTAAAATGGAAATTTTTATCCATTAAAGTGTGAACAAGCTAATTCAGAATAAATAGGAGGGCATTTGGAACTATAAAGTGTTCAGCTAGCACTCTTACTGAACAAAGACCTTATTTTAATCATCAGCTTATTGACTGCAAAGCAAAGTGTTTCTCCCAAATACAGAACTTTCAAAATGATTCATCCATAAGTTTTATTTACCATACATTTTAGAGGTCTGTCATAGTCAGACACTACCTATCTTGTCCAGATTTCTTTTATGAGTCACCACAGTCATCCATCCAGCTCTCTGGGTGACTCCTGACCAGTCCTTCTAGCTCTTAATGCCCATCAACTTAGTGTCCTTCAATTCTTTGATCTTCAGCCTCTGAGGTCCAGGGAGCCACTTGTGTAGAGCAGGACAGGTACACTGGCAGCGAAATAACCCTTGACTCTTTGGTTCTGGTTACCAACCCTTATCTATATACCACTTCCCAAATCTTCCTCCTGGTTCGGGATTTGGCCCACATTTTCCACACTTAAGTGCGGCCCATCTCCAGCTTGGAAGACACTAAGGTGCCTTTGGATTTCTACCAAATAGGGAGTCCAAGGAATGAAGTGCAAGAGTCTCTGAGTAGTGACCCCAATTGTGCTTTGACAAGGAGCCCTAGATTGAAGATGTACAACAGCAGGCAATATTTAATTATTTCAGAAACTAACAACCAACGTTAGATTCAGTCTGCCATAAAATGACAGTGACAGACCTCACTCTAAGTAGGAAAGTCTCCTGCAGTTGCAGAAGCAGCTGCTCTATTCTGAACAGGAACAAGAATGTGAATTCAAAAGCTGCATGCATGAATGAGAGATATCTTTAAAAATGGCTCCCTCGGGATGCTCAAAACTGGAGAGTCTAAAGACAGTTTTCCTGAAATGTTATTCTCAACACACAGCTGAGACCTCAATGAACAGATTATTTGATTTAGGGAATAAGCAGGTTAATAAACGGAATTGCAAAGATCTTCTAAGTATCATCAGCCGACCCAAACTCCCAGATCCTCGGCTTCTTAATGCTCCCTGACAATTCCCCTTATACATTCCTTTTATTCATTATGCATGATAAGTTATATAGATTCTCTAATATGAACACAATAATTGTGTCTAATAGTCTCATACGAATGATGGTGAAGCCCCCACCCTTAGATCTCAGAGAAGGCTTGGGTTTGATCATCTGTTAACTGCTTTCTACTGAAGATGTACTCCCTGCTCACTGTTTTATCTTCAGCCTGTGAGGTGCTTCTCTTTATGAATTATACCATGCTTCTGTATTATTATAGGGGTTACTCAGGGGCATCTGATTCACCCTTCTCTTCACACCCTTGAAACACAGGGGGAACACAGATAAGTTGCAATAGAAGTGGAAACTAGATATATTAATAGATAAGCAGACCTCCTCCAGGAGAAGTAGCATATAATCAAAGAATGAATAAAGCCCTGAGACAAGACAGGCAGGTTAGGGAAAAAAGAAAGTTGGAGATTCCCACTCACCTCTATTCTGCACCCCTTCCTAGCATCATGGTGGCCGTGCTGACCACAGAACCAGGAACTGAGTAGAAGCTGCTTTATGAAATAACCAGAGCTAATCCATTGTCGTTGCACCACCCCATTCTCAACCCTTATCAATTCCTACTGTTATATGTTCTTTCACAGGTTATAATTTTAGAAAGGTACCATACATATGGGTGGGATGGGCAGTGACACACTGAATCTGAGATAGAAATGTCTGAATCAACAAGAGCCTTGGAAGGGAGACTGTTTGGACATCACGGATTTTATGTTATTAGTTCTGGGATAAGAAAATCCAAATGACGCTTAAAATTGTTCAAAGTGAGATGACCAAAATAGATTAGAAAATCCCTCTCTAGTTCAAAAGAACGTCACTAGGTAGACAACTACATGCCACTGGATATCTGGCCATCAGCTTAAGATTTAAGTGGAAGATTCTAACAACGAGGAAAACATTAAGGTGTGCCAAACAGAATCTACTGACCCAGTATGGTATATTCTCAAAGCACGACATTAATAAAACACACCTCATTCTTAGATAAGCAAACCAAGATGACAATAGTTTATCATGAGATTCTCTAACATAAAAACAGAATACATCTGTTCTCAGTTTACTTACTTAAAGGGAGAGAGGAAAGCAACATCTCAGTGTTCTTGATGAAATTTAAGAAAACCTGTCCTCAAAAGCAAGAGATGAATGATAAAAATTATCAGGAAACATACTGGTTTGAAAAGAATTGAGATGCATGTGTAGGTGATAAAGAAATTGAAAGAATTAAGAAAAGCTTGAGAGGGATCTAGAATTTTATTATTATAGATGAATCTGCGTTAAAGAATTAATGCATAGATTGTGCTGAACACATATGGTCAGTGACATAGATGCCAATACAAGGTGCACATTCAGAGGGTACAGATAAAGGACAACAACAAAAACTATGAGTCACAAGACAAATGCAGACACGAAACAGAGAATGGGAAGCCAACCTAAGGACAACTGTTTAAAAAGGGTGGCAGGAAAGTAAAAATATAATAATATCCTATTTGTATCTGAAAAGAAATATGGACTACTTACAAAAAAGAAAAAAAAATTAAGCTGGTCTTATGCTTCTGTTGAGCTGCATTCAATGCTGGATGACAATGAAATAATAGCTACACAATTTTGTGGGAACAATTTGCGCCCCAAGAATTCTATATGCAAACAACTGTGGGATATCTATAAAGGCAATACAAAGATAGTCTCTGATACACAAGAGTTCAGAAAGCATGTTATCCATATGCTCTTTTCTAAAAATAAAATTACTCAAAGGTATATTTAAGTGAACAGAAAATACTCAGAATTTTTACAAATGAAAGAGCAAAGTATTGTTATAATATAAATGATGGTAAATAAAACAATATCAATGATGGTGTGTCTAAGGCGTTAAAATATTATTATGAATATGAATTAATGTTTTATAAAATGGCTCTTGCAAAAGAAGAAGCCTAATACTTTAAAAATCATTATTTAACTTTTATTATTTGGCTGTAACACCCCAAATTATATTAACACAAACTGAGAAGTACATTTTTAAAAAGCAAGCAGTAAAACGAAGTAATTTCCAATCCTACATAGTGGCTAATCAAAAGCAGCTCTTTCTCCATGTTGGTAATTAGTGAAATATAGGCTTAAGAAGTGTTATTGTAATGTAAAGGTAGCTGTTAGTGTTAAAAACAAATGCACACTTTATAAATAACTGCGGGGGAGGGGAAGAAGAAGACAGGAAAGAAGGAATGAAAAAAGGGGGAGAAAGGAAGAAAAAAATCCATAAAGCAACAGAAAAAAGAAACAAAACCAGGAGGTATGAAACATTTTAAACAAATGTGAGAAATACAATAGTCCTCGCTTATCCGAAGTGTTGCTTTCCATAGTTTCAGTAATCCATGACTGACGTTCAGAAATAAACAATTCATAAGTTCTAAATTGTGCATCATTCTGAAGAGCATGATGAAATCTTGTGCTGTCTGATTGCATCCCACTCAGAACTTGAATCATCCCTTTGTCCAGCACATTCACACTGTACACTCTACTACCCATTAGTCATTTAGAGGCAATTTCTATTAGTTAAATCAAAAAGGCATGGTATGTACAGGGTTTGATACTATCTGCAATTTCAGGCATCCACTGGAGGTCTCACAACATATGCCCTGTGAATAAGGGGGCACTACTGTAATATCAAATACATCAACGATGAGATAAATGTGAATACATAGAACTATTTTTAAAAGCAAACAGAAGATTTGAGTTTGGGGCAAATTATTTTGAACGTATGCTGCTAATGGAAACATAGCTAACACAAAAGGACAAAGAGATTAAAAAGGAGTATCACGCAGTCACAATAAAAACAAAACAGGCATCACAACCATAGTATCAGACACTGAAGAGTTAGAATTAAAAAATTAAATGGAACAAAAAAATCACAATATAATAGGTAAAATCTGCCATGTAGTTATAATAATCACAACAATAATACCAATAATAAAATTTATTCTTTGAATAGTGCAGTATCTAAGTTTATAAAGGAAAAACTGTTCATTGTAGTGGAAGACATTAGGCTAAACTGAAATAAAGAAGTAAATGATTTAAATAATTTAAGAAAACGGCAATAACGATCTAGCATCTATCAAATGAGTACTTTGTGCCAGGGACTGTGCTAAGTTCTTTAATATGCAGCTCATTAAATCTTCATAACTCCTAAGGTTGGTGTGTTGTCCTTCTCACGCTCAGTTAAGAAACAGACCAAGACTTGTGTAATTTACCCAACTCCACAGAACTGGTAGTGCCAAAGCCGTACTTCAAAACTGTATCTATCTGTCTCATAGAGGAACTAAAAACAGAACTCTAGAAAATGGCCAAACATAAACTAAATATACAAAAATGAATAATTTTCTTCTGTATCTACAGTAACAGAATGGGGGGGAAGATATTTCTCAACATGGAATGAAAAAATATACCTAAAAAGAATTGTAATTAAAAAAATAAAAACATGCAGGAACAAATGAGTACTACAGCTCTTCACTGAAAAATTATAAAAGAACACATAAATAGACCTTTTATGTCTCAGACATAGAAAAACAAATTTTGTAAGAATGTCAATGCTTCTCCATTTCATGGGTTTAGTGCTATTACAGTTAAAATCTTTGCATTTTTTCTTACATTGCCAAAGCGATTTTGGAGTTCCACTGAAAAAATAAAAGACCCTACCGAGTCTTGTGGTGTGTACTTGGTGAGGGCAGAGAGCATGTCTATCTTGTCTAGTATCCCTCGCCCAGAGGAGAAACTCCATTTACTGAATAAGGACAGGCTAAGAAAATTTTGAAAAATATTCTAATTAATGTTTCTAACTAAAAGAAACTAATGTTTCTAACATTCTAACTAATGAGTGAAAAGTTGTCTCAATAAAAGTTAATATGTTTGATATAGAAAAAGATTCAAATTGATAGGAGAAACACAAAAAGTCTTTGATGGTTGCAAGGAAACAATTAGAAATAAAAACAATTTGTGTGTGAAAATGTTCTGTTATGGGTTATTAATAATAGTAAAAAATTTGTCCCTACCTAATGATAATGGAGCAGTAAAATTAATTATATCATGTCCATATAAAGAATAATATACAGCCTTTTAATGTACTATTGAATATTTAATGACCTTAGTTTATTCATTCTACAAATGTTCATAATGTGATGGCAAGAGAAAAAGCAAAATGCAAGACTCTACACTGATCAGTGCCTGTTTTTTAAAAAATATATAGATGACAGGCATACTAATAAAATACAGAAATACATATATTAAAACATCAACAGTAATTATATCTGGGTGTAGAAAGGCTCATATTCTATTTTCTTATTTATATATTTCTAAATATTCCATATTTTCTACAATGAGTTTAAGTAATTCTCTAAAGACTAGTTTATTCAAGGTAATAGAGCCAGATTACTAAAAGTGAAAATAAATCTGGCCTTACTTTCTATTTTGGTGTCTCCAAATTTCAGGGGATGTCAATTTCCATATGTTACAAAATCCTAGGAAAAATCTGATTTTCAATCTGTGGAACCAAAATAGGAGCTTTCTCCAAAAGTAATGTTTTCTACAGTCTCTCTTACACTCTTCACCTGAGACTCAAAACACAAAATTGAAAATATGTGTTTTAAAAAATGTGAGCAATTTAAGACAATTTTTAAAAACACATCTTTTCCTCTCAATGCATGTGCAGTAGATGTAAGAAAGGGAGGTTTCATTGAGATAAAAACGAGGAAAAATGTCGAAGCACACAGAGATGCTGAAACATTAAAAAAAAAAAGTAGCAACCAGTGGAAACAACTTCTCAACAAGATTATCAAAATGATGAAAACGTCTAATTAACAATACAGTGTTTGGAAAAGATAGTATAATTTTAATGCCTTTGATGCTCCCTAATATTAAAAAAATAAGGATATTCTAGAATTACAGCAAAGCCTCTCATGAGTGTTTATTAACTAGAACACCATCCCTTGCCTTTGAGAATTGAACTAAAGATCACTTCACTGAATTAAACTGAATCACTTCTGGAAAATATCGGAGTGTTTGAGAAGAGAAACTAACAAAGTAAGTTTCGACTTGTGTCTGGAGGTTACAGCAAAGAATAAATGGTTTGAATTAAATATTCTGAATCCTTAGAAGAAAAGAGAAACATGTACAAGTAGTCCCAATACAGAATTGGTAACCTTTTAATAAGACTTTGTTAATCTATGTAAAGCTATATCCTCATTTCAACGCTTGTAGACAAGTCTTGATGCCAATGAGTTCATTTTAGGAATACTGTATATAACTTAACAAGTTGTCAGGTTTAAAATAGGAACATGCATTTTACTCATGAGTCTTTTCATTTGTAATGGATAAGAGGCATAGTGGCTTTTGAAGCTTCCAGATAAGAAAGCCTGGATCCATGCTTTTAGGGACCGACCCTTGGTATGCACTCACATGGATAGGAATTACCCTGGCAACAACCCCAATGGGATGGTCTACAATGGAAAATCTAATTTTACTCATCAGAGCCCTTATACTTTGCCATTGTAAGATTTGATGTGATTCTTACAACAGCTCTGAGACATAGAAAGGAAAGGCATTATTCTCATTTTGCATCTGAGGTCACCAAAGCTCAGAGGAGTCCACAATTTACAACATCGGACAGCTCAGACCATGGGTAAGACTAGAACTTGGGTCTTCGGAGGACTTTTGTAGTATTCTTTCCACTAAATCATGCGGGTTTTCAAGGAAACAAGCTTCCAAATAAGGCCCCTCCTACTCTCCCTTGGGTAACTTTAATAAACTCAGTGTAAAACAAACAACAAATTGGCTGTTCCCAAGCAGATGGTGCTGCTCAGCTGCGGTTAAGCAAGGAGGCCTCCAACACGCCAAACTTTCGCAAACATTACTTACTTACTATTTTGTCATGCTGGTGAAGGCAGACAATTCACATTCGGCATCCTTATTATCATAGCACGGGCCACCGTCCAGCTAACTGCCCTGATGGAATGGGCCAGCTCATAAGGAAGGTGTGGGATGCAGCGAGGGACACTGTGCTGCCAGCAAGGCCTGACCCAGAGGCAAAATCCGAAACCCAGACGGAATGGAAAAAGGCAACGGGAAGCCAACACCCGCTGGTATGTGGCAACCAGGTTACAGTTGTGCCATAAGGCAGTGGCGGTTATAAAATTTTGTAAAATTACAAAATCTTCATTTGGAACTTTTATGAAAATTCAATATTTAACATTTTATCCAATATTTGATTTTGTTTTTCTTACCGTAATTGAATTTAAAAATGTAATTCCTTTTTGTTCACTAAGCACCATATAGCCATCTTTAAAACCTTGCTAGTATACTGTGATACCAGGCAAATATTATCATATTTTATATGTCCTGAGGTGAAGAGGTTTGGAAAATACTGGCATAAAGCCTGCTCATCAGTTCTTGTGATGGTAGAACGATAAGTGGAGGAATCAGGGAGATTTGTGACCTTCATTTATTTATTGATTTACTAAATGATTAAATATATTTTTTGAACCCCTACTCTGTGCCAGGCATAGTTCTTGGTGCTGGAATATAGCAGAAAACAAAACTGCTGTTTAATCTTACAGAGTCTACATTCTGAATGGGGAAAACAGAGCAGTAAAAACATATACATACAATAGGAGATGGCTGTGAGTACCAAAAAGGAGATAAAGCACGGTAAAAAGTGAGAATGTGGCTGAGAGGGGTGCTCACTGAAATGGGGTCAGTGGGGAGAAATTCCCTGAGCAGAGACTGGTGGGGACTGTGTTTAGGCAGAGGGAGCAGAAAGGGCAGAGCTCCCACAGTGGGATTTTCTTACAGGTTCAAAGAACAGCAAGGAGGTCAGGATGGCCTGAGCTGAGAGAACAAGGAAGAATGTGTAAGAGCTAAAATCAGATTATAGGAGATCCAAGTAGACAGTTGGTGTCCAAAAAATTTGTAAGGAGACTTTAAGGAGCAAGCTCAGCCAGACACTTCTAATATAGCTGCAAGAGTCTGAGCAAGACCATGAGCATCCCTGCAGCACCGCCTTAGACAGGCCTTTGTCTCTGCCTTGAACTGTTCCAGCATTTCCTAATTAGTCTTTCTCAGTCCAATCTTATCCCCTTGGGTAAAAACCATACCTCCAAAGGCTCCCCAAAGATCTACATGGGAGAGTGAAATTCCCACACCTACAGGCCCTCCAACAATATGGAGCCATCCCATGGTCTGAGCCTGCTAGGCTGCTGCCTCTCCCTTCTAGTGCATGCTAAACTGTAAGACACTAGTTTACTTGCAGTCAGGCCATTTGAGTTGGATCCTGAAGGATGAACAGAGAATGAGAGATGCAGGATGTGCCCCAGGAGGAAGTAGCAAGAGGGAGGGCAAGGAGATGTGAGAGTGCCTGTCAGTTGGGGCATAAGAGTGAGCAGTTTAGGATGCAGCCTCAGCTGAGACAGAAAAGGCAGGATACCAACAGGTTCTGAAGGGCCAAGTGACATTTAATAGGCAATGACAGTAGTCAGAGGTTTGAAACCAGGAAGTAATGCCATCATATTATGGATTTAGAAAAAAAAAATAAGTCCAGTGGCAACATGAAGGATGAGGTGGAGGAAGAGGAGCACTATTTCAGCATTTATTTAAATAACAGAAATTCACTTTTCATGGTTTTTGTATTTTCTCTTTAGTTTTGTTTTCTCATCTGATCAAATTCTCAAGAGTTACAACAGTGTTTCTGTGTGCACAATAGTCACTCAATGTTTGTTAACCAAAGTGAATGAATAAATGAATGAATGTTGATATCTCATGGTGAACTTTTTTTTTTTTTAAGGAAAAGCCAATCCAGGGAACAAATTTCCAGATATTCTGATGTCAGGATTATTTTAAAATAATCTTGTTTTATTGTGAACTCAGGTGATCCACATAATTTATTTTTCAAATAGCTTGAGTTAATTTCCTAACACCAAAAATATATACTTTCATTTAAATGAAATTCTTTCACGACACCTTATTTTTTTGCTTCCTCGAGGAGAAGCCACAGAAATGAATTTAGTTTTCTCCTCAAAGATGAGTGCTCATGGGCAGGCACCCACTGCAGCATACTGAGGTAGTATGGAGAAGCAGAACAACATCACAATTTCAGGAGTCAGACAGACTGCTGGATAACTCTGGTAGTGCCACTTACTAGCTATGGCAGTTTTGACAATTTACATCTCAGCCTGAATTTGCTCATCTGTAAAATGGAAACACTGATAGTTAGATGATATATGGAAAAACATCTGACACATAGTGGGTGCCCCAGAGACCACATTTGCCAATAATAATGCAGTTACAAATTTTTCAGTGCTTAATATTTTCCTCAAATATCAGGCTATCAGTTATCATTTCTTATGCCATTCGCCTAAATCCAACAGATCCTTCTTTCCTCAATCCTCCTTCTAATAAGCTATATCTAATCTTCTTTAAGTTATTACCAGATAATAAAGGCTTCTTAATAAGATTGGATAAAGCAACAAGTGTCTGAATGAAGGAAGGCCCATGTACATCATGATTTGGATAAAAAGGTTTTGTGAGATGCACCCGAAATGCTCAGAAGCCCAGCTAGCTTACTTTCCAATTCCAAATTGTGTCCTAAACTGTTAATACGACCAGAATCCAGTCCTCATTAGAACACTTGAGATGACATTGTGAGAAGGGAGAAAGACACAAAGCCAAATTGTTTTGAGCAAATTATCTGTTAATAAAGGTACAGAGTTTTAGGCAAAAATAAATAAATAAAATAACTCAATACCATTTTGAAATGAAAACTAAAATTTAAGGTAAGGACACATGCTAGGAGAAATTAAAGAGAAGAACAAAGCCCCTAGACAAAAATAGAAGACTTCAGTCACTGGGTAGGTAAGGGAAAAATGGAGGTCATTGGAAGTAATTTAGTGACTACTTATGGAATTACAATAAAGGTGACAAAAATCCCAGAATTTGTAAGGCAAATGTAAATATAAATATAAATCAATTACTGGCTTATTATTTCATTAAATTGAAGATGGAAAAGACCAATTCTTGAGTCACAGCGTTTGCCTCCTGGGGTCCTAGATAGCTTTCCCTGTCAAATTAAAATAAAAAAGATAAATAAACATGAGAAATTAAGAATGTCGAAGTGTATGAAGGGAAAAGGAAAGAAGGGGGAAAATGATGTTTCACAATTATTATCCAGGCTAAGAGAAACAAAATTACTTGATCATAAATTCAAGATAATCTGGTTTTCTTTATGAGTTCCCATTTTATTAATGAAAGGAAGGTAACACCTTATTGTACCCGGGTGAATTAAAATGCCTATTTGAAGAAGCAATCCTCCATAGGGGTCTTTAATAGAATCTGTGAATGGTTCTAGAGCCAGATAATTTAGCTGTAAAAAGGCAATATTAATATTAACCTCTCCATGTGCACAGACCTACCTGGAGGGGCACAGGGACAGGGAAATGTTAACAGAATGAACCAGGCACATAATTTCTTTTCTTTTCTTTCTTTCTTTCTTTCTTTTTTTTTTTTTTTTTTTTTTTTTTTTTTTTTTTTTTAGAAAATCTGAACTATTTCAGGGGCAAAAATTGAATAAACCTCTTCTACAAAATTACTTGCAACATGCACTGTTATCCTTTTATGCCTCTTGCTCCTCACAACACTGACCAGCAATTCAGCTCTTTCAGGGCTGCTTATATTATTTTCTGACTTCATATTGTGGGGGTATGACTTGCAAGAAGTCTAATAGCAAAGCATTTAATCAAAATAAACGGAATAGAAAATGAACTTCCAAATGCAGAACAGTCGCAACAGGAGCCATGACAACCCATTTCCAAATTAGATGCAGGTGCTTGTAGGGCCCCCGGAGAGTATGACTTAATAAAGTAAAAAAAGATAATTCGAGGGAAGAGGCAAATGTACTTTAATTGAACAACTGGTCAGTTGGTGGGAAACATAGATATAGATATAACAAATGGCTCTTCTTTTTGCTCCAGACTTGCAGTTAACTTTTTATAGAAATGTCAACACATTTCACTCTCTCTCTTTATAGCTCCCATCACCAATCCCCCTCTACCCGCGTCATCATTTTCCAGATTATTGCAAACCTCCTAGCGTCACTGTCTCCAAACCCTTCCAGGCCATCCTGGGTAGCCCAGCTGGATTTCTCTTCCTGTTGCCCTACCCTATGTCAATCTCCTACTCAACCACCTGCAACTGCTCATCATTACTTGCTAAACTCCCACTAGCTGCCATATATGATATTTTGTGATAAGGACTCAACCAGCCATCTAACCCATCAATCCTCCCACATAGATTCCTCTAAGGTGTATGATTTGCTATTTCCCAAATATCTCCATGCTCTTCCTAACCCAGTTATACTTTTCTAACATCTAGATTACCTCTTTTATCCCCATCTCTACATATTAAGATCCTACTAGTTCTTCAAGTTCTAATTCAAATGCCATCACTTCCATGATGCTCTCCCCTAATTATTCAGCAAAGAAGCAGGCTCTCCAAACTCACATAGGTTTTTGAATGATACTTATCAAATTCCACCTATATTATAACAATTATTTATAAATGTACCTATCTCTGTCCTCCTCTTACTAAGACTAATTCTTAGAAGAAGCAGTTTAGACTTGTAGGAAAAATAGGCTTTTCAGACCAACAAAGCAAAGAGTGATGTCAACATGTTTTCCCAACTAGCTGTACAAACTTAGAGAAGAAATTCAGTTTCCCTAAATTGTTTGCCCAACTGTAAAATGGGTGATAATAATGCCTCCTTAATTCATGCTATAAGGTTGAATAACACTATATATGAAGTGCTAGCACAATGCCAGACATATACTAAGCTCAATAAATGACAGCTAATATTTCTGTTGAAAGCAGACACTGCTTATTATTAATCTTTGTGTTTGACAGAGCAAATAATAATTAGCATGCTTTTTAAGTAATTATTGAACAAATGTATGTTGAATGAAAGAACAAATGAATGAGTTAATGACCCAAAAATTATTTCTGATCTCATTGCACACTCTCAAGCCTTAGTAGATGATTAGAAGTCTTACTACAGGTGGAATATATCCATCACATTTTTTTTCCTTCGAAAACACCATTACCACTATCATCTTTAATCCTGGGGAACTAGAAGAAGAGAAATAAGCAACTAGAATATCCAGTCCAATGAAGTAGTACTGAGATCCTGGATAATCTAGAAGAACAATCCATCTAAAAACATTTAAATGTGATTTTCCAATGTGGATTTGGTATTTGTATTTAATTGGGAAATAATTTATTATTTTAGAAATCAGAAGTCATCTAGTTAAATTGTTACAGATGACTTTCTGCTTAAAACTATTTCCTCTTCCTTTCTCCCCAAGAGAAATAGCCTTCCCTCATGAATAGAAGCAAGGCATTCACTTAATAGTAGTTATTTTTTTGCTGTGGATATTTACTTAGCTGTATATACTTTACAACATCTCAATGTTGAGGGGAAGGTAATTGTAGTAGATTGCATTTTCCATAAATGACTACTACAGTGATATTTGAAGTCCTACATGTTCTTTTGGAATCTCCTCATTCCCCATGAATTGCCTTGAATTTGGGTAGGCTCAGAACAATTGAGTGGGTGGAAGTGATGTTATGTGACTGCTAAAGTCAAAAAAATACAGCTTCTGCCTACTTCTTGTTATGGGAAAACCCAGACTACATGGAGAGGTCAAACATAGGTCTTCTGGTCAACTGTCCCAGTTAAGTTTCAGCCTACAGTCAGCATCGACTTCCAAGAACGTCAGTGAGAAAAGTTCAAATGACTACAGTCTCTAGCTTTCAAGATTCCAAGTGAGGACCCAGAGACTGTAAATCAGAGACAAGTTGTCCCCACCATGTCTTGGCTGAATCCCTGACCCACAGAATCAATGAACCTAATAAGTAAATTTTTTTTGTCAGTGAATCTAGTTATAATTTGTTATATAATCATAGCAACTGGAACAATAATTAGGTATCGTGTTGTTGTTTAAGTGTAGGTTGTAGGTTTTATGAGTAGAAAAACATGAAAAGGAACAATGGACAGTTGAATAAGTTATTTTAAATCCTTAGTCTGATAGATTAGTACATAAAAATGTTGCAAGTCCATCCTTGGATAGTCAAAACTTAGCTGTAATAACTGGAGAAGTTAATGAGGTTTCACTCTATATACTATTTACCGGGAAGCCAAAAAGAGACAAATGGACAGCAGTATCTGACCCAGTAAACCAGCAGCATGCAGAGTTAATCCAGTAATGGTAATAATTTAGCAACTGTCAAAAAAAGTCCATTTTTTGTCTTTCTGACAGTTTTGAATTGCTTTTTCAAGCAAAGTGGGATTATCATTAGGAATTTTCCCACTTCTTTCTTGCTTCATTGTCTAGCATGAAACCTCATTTTATTATAGCATGTGAGAAATCTTGACTCTTAGATAAAAATCTGAGAATATTAGTGGTACTTGTCCATCCTAAAGACTGTACCCATGTCTAGAAGGAACATTATAAAGGCTTTATCTTTTTCCAGTTTCTATGGACCGGAAGGTCCATAAAATATGATTACATTACACAGATGAGACAAGTGAAGGCCAGAAGAATTCAGAATCTTACCAGGTCATACAACTACTAGGAGCAAAGGACTAAAATTCAAAGCCACTTCCTTCTGTCGCAAGTTCTTTTGGCTAATGATACTACCTCTCAACAGGAGATTGAATATTAATTCTATGTAAACAAGAGTGTGAACTTCCTTAGTTTTCTAATAATAAATCAAATAAAATTGGTCAGTGTGAACTTTTCCTCCTCTGTTATTTTCATATCACAAATTTGCAGCAAGAAAACAAAGGGAGGCCACTATTCCTTTGCAAAATGGCTGGAAGAAGTTAACCTCTCAACTTCCAACTCCTGCAGTGAACAACTGCAGCAGGTGCCATCTCTAGTTGGTTTGTAGAGTAAGGTTAAACTAAGTGGAGTTTTTTTCATTCATTTCTTTTCTTTTCTTTTTTTAGTCTATCTATTTGTATCAGTCTTTCTGTTCTAATTTGTTACCATGATTAATCAAAACAGAATCTTCTATTTACGCTCTGATATGTCTAATATTTTATCTGGTTTCTTGCAAAAAAAAAAAAAAGTAAAAGAGAAGAGAAGAGGAATGTCATCTGTGGTCTGCTGTTTTCCCAAGGCTTCATGAAATTCATTAAGCCCTCACTGACGTTTTTATTTACTTTTAGACAATATTTCTCCATGCCTGAGAAGGGGAATACTCGCTGGCTGACTACAGGTTGACTATATACATAAAACCTGTAAATCACAAAGGATCAAAATACTTGCTACAGTTTTTCAATGCTCTAGAATTGAATAGAAAGAAAACTTTAATGGAAAGAGGGAAAAGAAACTACCATTTCAAGTAAATTAAAATCAACCTCCAGGCAAAAGGACTATACCTGCAAAATAACTTTCCTTCTAGTATGAAATTTAGAATAAAGGAACAGAAGGAGCCCATTTCTAAAAGCAATGGTTTCCAATCCATTCATTTACCACTCACTAAAATTCAAAAGTCAGTTCATTGTAGAATCCAGTCATTACACGCATAATATCAGGCTTTAACAAATTGAGATTTCTTTTATGAATTCGTTCCTCTATGCTGGATAAAAATAGCACTGGGTGAAAAAGCCACTCAGAAACTTACGAGAAGACAGAATTATCCAAGAACATAAGCTTAGATTCTGATGATACAAACATATTTCAGAAAACTCCATTTCCACACAAACCTATTTAACAATTCTTTAATAATTGAGCAATTACTGAAGCCCCAATACTCTTCGGATGTGCACCAAGTGAGTGAAAGTTGATTAAGCTGAAATTTGTGGCAAATCTCCTGGTATGATGAGAGAAGGGTCTTATGCCCTTGTTATTTAGACAACACTGCAGAAAGGAACAATACAGAGTAGAGAACATATGCTAAGTTCATGACTTTATCATTAACCCCCTGCTTACCCAACAAGCACAATGGCACACAGGGAAGCTGAGCTAGAGCTCTCTGCTCCTGAATCCCCCTCACTTTGCCTTCCAGCCTAAAGGCCCATTTTGAAACCTCAAAAGCCTACAAAGCTCTTTTGGGGGTCAGTGGGTGGGGTATTGGGCAGGGACAATGCTAACCAGTCACCCAATAGCTGTAATCTCTAAATAGCTCACCCCGACAACAGCCTCTTGTAGATTTTGATGGGAAAGTTTTCAAAATTCCCCAATGTGTGCATCAAGTTGTAAACTGAAACAGTAGGAGACATTCTTCTGGCTTCTTTAGACAAGGTTGAAGCAGCCTGAAAACACTCAGATGGTGGTGGTTTGGAATGCGGTGGGAAAACCTTTTCTCACTTGTAGGATAACCTATCAGCCATAACAACAATGTAGGCACTGTTTGCAGCTGAGTAACTCACTTCCTGGAAGGCACTGACCACATTTTCTTTCCCTCTTAAACCAAATAAATGAATTAAATGGTTTAAACACATTTTTCCAGCAAATAGTAAGATTATTTAATACTTTTGGGTAAAAAAATTTTGTCCTCTAAATTTAGCAGCTTTGCCTGTATTTCTCAGATGCTCAGAAGAAGGGGGTGCGGGGAGAAGCCTCCAAGAATATATTTCAAAAACATTTTTTTTTTCCGAATGTATTTTGCCTGAAGTCTCGGGCTAAAAGAATCTTCCTCTTCAAGAAAGGGTCAGTGTGGAGGCACTCTGCTGCTCACAGGTTCCCGCTTTGATGACAGAAGGTTCCATAGCCACAAAGCTCTCTAAGAGAGGCCCTGACTCACTTCTATTGGAGAGGACAACAGGAAGTGTGCAGCCTTTTGCTTTTCTAAGAAGACAAACACAGATAGGACCTCTTTGGGGTGGCAAGATAGTTTCATTATGAAACTTACCTTCTCCATAAAGCTGTTGTAGTAAATTAATATGCATCCATTTTAAAATGACATAGGAAGGACTTAACACTTCTTTGCTAATAACTTTGGAGATGAGAGCAGTATCATCATTCTCAGTATAGAGATGAGGAACTGAGAAAGTACAAGACCATTGCCTTATAATAGGTACACAACTAAGAGAATGGCATAGAAACCTACTATCCCTTGGTTCCTGACTAATCCTCTCCAACAGATAATTTGGCATATGTTCTATTTCCTGACTTTTCTCTTTGTTTTTAATAACACTTCCAGCAATCTGAAACAAGACTCATTGCCTCAATGTTAGTAGGTCATCACAGCTTGGTAGGAGAAAGGGTTGAAGTAAACAGTAAAGCAGTGGTTAATAGGTTCTGTCTGAATTTATCACCACCTTGATTAGCATATGTAACAGAAAATTGTATAAGGCTGGTTACACTAGTTCTTCATTGATTTAATTTAATTTGATTAACAAAGTTTACAGGTCTTTAGGGCCTTATAGATTAATAAAAGATAAATATATCATCTACCATATCCCACTCTATGATAGCTATTTTTGATAAGTAATTCAGGTATTAAAAATGAAAGCAGCAAGCCTCCTCCTGGAAAATATAAATGAACATTTTTAATGTACTGGCCAAGATAGACACAGAAACGAAAAACAAATATTTCATCTGTTTGTATTGAGCAGCATACATCCTAAATGGCCTAAGCACCAATATAATAAGCATCTGTGATCTACCTAGGTGACAGAGGGCAAGTCATTCAGTCTCACCTGTAGGTTCCATCTTTACCTAATAAGTGCCACCATTCTCACAGCCTTGTCTAATGCTTCCTCCTCCTCAGAACTAATTCCTGACATTCTGCTTAGAAGGAACTTCTTCCTCATCTTTCACTTCTGAAGAAGATATTGCCATTGACATTCACGTAACACTCATTTCACTGCATCTTGTATGGTATTTATGTGTATATGTGTATATGTTTTATCACCCAATGTAGCCTGGAAAAAGCAAACAAACTAACATGAATCTTGAAACAAAGCACTCCAAGTATTAGGGGCGGCCTTCCATTGCATGTTCTTAAGCAAGTTGCTTAACTTCCCCATGACTTAGTTTCCTCACTTGAATAATGAGGGTATTACTCACATCCTCTAGTGTATGTAAAGATTCAACAAGGTATAAATGCATCAAGTGCTGTGCAGGGGCACTGACACATAAGAGACTGTCAGTGAATGTTGGTTTCTCCCTCTTTCTCATAAGATTTCAAACTCCCAGACTGGGATTGTATCTTACATGACAGCACAGCCTTGAAAGAGGCAGTCACTTCAAATATTTGTGGAATTCATATTTTGAATAATAATAAGAGAAGTATAAAAGATAGAAGGCTAAAATAACAAGTGCAATGGGAACTAATATTTGGACATATGACAGTCTTGTTTATTTCAGAAAATATGAGTCAATGATTCCTGGTGGCTGCTGTAGAAGAGGAAAATGATAGTTCCATATTGGATAGAGGTTATAGTGCAAGCATTTGATATGGATGGTGAATGAAGTCGAAGGATAAGAGAGATAAAATAGCAGGAAAACAGTGCCTAAAGAATGGGTGAGGTGGCAAGGAGAGCCATTATTTGAACATGACAAAAAGTTAAAATATCCCATGTGTATTGCATTTCCTTTGAAGAAGATACTCTAATTTATTCTGAAAAAATTAAAACAGTAAGAGGTGCCAAAAAATCATTGGAAAATAGCGTAATGACTTACCACCCTCATGATCAGATAATATCTTATAAACTAAAAACACAAAGAGCTTTATGCAAACCCAATATTTGGCTAGGGGAGGTATCGGATCACTGAAAATTAAAATATACCAGTCATACTATATCTTCCCTAAAAGATTAATGGTACAGGATTAAGAATTGTTTCCAGCTCAATAAATAAACAAATACAAAACTTGAAAGACACATGCTATTGCAATCCTTTTTAAATTTGGAAAAGGGAAGAAGAGCTGAAGAGCTTGGAAAGACAAGCTCATGAAATATGTCAGTGACAAAACCAAATAAAGACCATTTCCTCATATCTGGATCCCATCTAAAAATGCACTTCTGAAACATTTCAGTGTTTTACTGGATTCTTTTATAAAGATACCCTCTATACATCATGTTATATCCCCACCACCTCCATTTACAAAAAAAAAAAACAAAAAAACAAAAAAACAAAAAAAAAAACACTGATAAACACCCATACAACTCACCCCTAAATATCCTGCATGTTAATTTCTCAACAACACAAATTTAATTCGTCTCAACATTATTCTCCTGTGGTGCGTACCCCTCCATATAAACAAGATGGGGATTCGTTGCTATGGTAACAGAGTGTGACTTTGATCAGCTCCAATGATCATTGGCAGTCACATGCCTTTGATAGATACCAAATTGTGAGGTAAGGTTTGATTATTCAATTTTTCAATCTCTGATTCTGCAAGAGGCTACCCCTATTTGCCATAAGGGGTTGAGAAAAAAAGAAAGAAAACAAAAAACTATAAGATAGATGCACTTTTTGAGACAACAGAATCATATGCTGGGTGAATGGAAAATCAGTGAAGTGGCGAGAACCTTAAGAATGACTTTAGTTCACCTTCTGTATAATTTGGTGCATGTGCCCTGCCCAGCCACCAGGAAGGGGAGGCTGTTTCCCTTTTCCTTTCATGGCAGATGTAGGTGATATTTAAGGTTGTGTGTGCAGGTGTTTTGGGGGTTGATTTGTGTGGGAAGAGGAGAGGTGGTAGCCTGTAGCTTGACAGAAGAAGAAGAAAAAAAATCTGAACAATGTGTTGAAAAAGACTACAGTCTGAGCTGCACAGGACCAGCTGTTTTTGCTAATTAGAATAACAAAAATAGCACATGCTAAAATGTTTTTCTTTTTTTTCTCAAAAGCAATGAATGCTCTAGGAACTATAAGGAATGAGCTTTAAAATCCATTTAAATGGAGGAACATTTCAGGAACCATATGGGGAAGGAACTGAAAGGGAGAAGGAGAGTAGGGAAATAACATTTGATTTTCGACAGAATTTTTTTGAAGAATGATAAATTGGGGCTACTTTTCTTTTTTCTTAAAATTTAATAGGAAATGTTTTCATCATATCTAGATTTCACAAAAATGCCACTGCTTCTTTATTTTGCAGGAATAAGGGATGTAAGCACCATGCCCACTCCAAACCAAGGGAGGACAGGCACTGAAGAAAGCTGCATATGTTCTATCATACATATTGCATGTCTCATCTCCTTTGTCACGTTTTCTCTGAAGCAGTAAAGAGTAATTCAAAAACTTTGAATATAGGAATAACATTTGTGACAATGACAACATTCTGGACATCTGCACTGTTAGAGTACTTATAATAAAGTCACATGGCCATGGGGAAATTTCACAGAATTACAATCACAGTAATTTGCCAAGGTGTATAACTAGTTTGTTTTCAGCTGTTCTTCTCATGAATAATTATCAAGCAGGAATATCCTAAAGCTAGCACAAGCTGTCACTTAACCAAAATATTCAATATTTAACATCGAATTTAGAATTTCATAAATGAAAATAATTACTGTAAAAGCAAAATAATATACAGTGTGTATATTTGCATGCTGAAATGCATCACAGCTACATGTTAAAATTCAGATTCCAAAGCATCCTTATCAAATGAAATCATGTCTTGAAAGTTGAGGAGGAATATAAGAGATCTAAGCACAAGAAAATCTCAGCCATTTTCAAGTACAGCTAGGTCTTCAGTACTTTAAGAACTGCCTCTCAGTGCAAAGTGGAAAATGAAAACCAGCTCCTGCATATTGATTGTAGTTGATTACAATTGTGTTAGAATCTTTATTAGAGTTTTTTAAATGTTTGGAAACAAATACTATATAATGGTTAACAAGTTATGTTTTTAAATTAGTACAAGTGCATCACTAAACATTTTAGCATTAATTTCTAGAGTGACTATCTCAGTTCACGAAAGTATTTTTTTAAAAAATCTTTACCTTAAAGTAAGAATGGGAGAAAAATGTTATTTCTTGTAATGCATGCCAAGTTATTAAATCTGGTATATATACATATATATGTGTGTATATATAATTTCTAGCACCTCTAAAAATTATTTGACTAGAGCAAATGGAGATTTTTCTTCTCAGTTTCAAAAACCTATAAATGTATTAGGGGTTTATAAGATGGATACTTGAAGTTGTTTGAGCATTCCTAGTGTGTATTAATTTTTTTGTTTTATTGTTTACTCTCCCAATAATGGAAAACTTCTCAATAATACTGCTTAAGAATATATACATATTTTTCAACTGAATAAAAGATAAATGATTTTGGAAAAGAAACTCAAACATGAGAAGCAAATCTATCTAACTAAATTGTGAGTAATAGGCAGAAATTCCTTTGAGGGATAAATAATACTTTCATTTGGATAACGCCATTTGATTCTCTGAAAAGAATATTACTTTTCCAAAAACTTTAGGGAAATCTACTTTGTCTCTCTTATGATTTACTTTAGTAATATCTATTTGAAACATACTTTAAAACATATTCATTGGACCTAGGATTTATTACAAGTATAACAAAGGTACAAAATGGCTTCCTTGTAATTGTAAATTATCATTAGTTTTCAGATAGTTAGATTACTTTTTTTGAGTAAGAAAGTAGATAATTCTAGTGGAAAGAATATTTGATTGAAAATCAAAAATAGGACTCATTATCCAACCAGATCTCTCAGGAATTCCTCAAGATTTATGTCAAATCCATTTATGCATTAGTTTTCCCATCGCTAAGAATGTGACTATTTGGCATCATAAAAAATATGTACCACTATAAATAGAGTGTGAAAATGAATAGATTTATTTGATCATAGTCTAAACACATGAATGATAAACTAAGGCAAGCTAAAGTTTGATCTACAGATGCTGAAAACAGAAATGGTTTATTTATTACGTACCTATTACTTTGACCATTGCATCTCGCATATACTTGAACATAATTGGCAGACCAGAAGAACCAAACAATCTTCACATTCTGCATTCTTCTTCCCTCATCCTCTCTCTCTCCAGGTTAGACTCATAAACTTGTCACTTTCCCTCCATCCCTGCTGCTGTTGTTTGACTTCATTCCCCCATCTCACTTGCCTAGATAATTTTAACTGCTCTAGTATCAGATCTTCCTGCTACACAAATGAGGGCCTCATAAACCTCTTCAGCTTAATTGCCTACAACCTATCACGACTTCCTGATCTCATGCTGCACTCTCTTATGTCACTATGCTTTTCTTTCTGCCAAGGATCCCCTGGCCTCTCAACCCAGCCTCTAAATATCTAGTGATACCCCAAGATTCACTGAAGTTTCATATTCTCCAGTAGCCTTTCCAATTTCCCAAGGAGAAACATAGTCTTGACTCTGATGTGATATAGACCTTTCAACCTAACTCTGTTATAGTCCTAATCATATTATTCTGAAGCAAAAGACATTTTTTATTCTACTTAGTATTGGGCATTTTTTTTAAAGTCTGGCATACAGGAGGGATTGAATTTAATTGATCTCAAGGAAAATTGGTCTAAGAATTTGTTGGAATGAGTAAATGAAAGTACTCCCAACAAAGGCATTCATTATTTATAACCATTAAAATGTAGATAATAAAAGACTTCTGGTACAAAATGACAACTGGCCACCATCCCCTGGCACTGCCTCTCCCACTTGTCAATATCATACATATGAAAATGGAAAACTTTAACACAGAAAACTAAGAGTGACAGGAAATCCAGAGCCACAAATTTGGGAAAAACTTAGACTGATTATAAGGTTGATGAGTCAAGAATGAGAAAATATCCAGTAGCCTATCCAAGTATCACTTCACAAAACAGAAAAGTCCGCCTCCTTGAAAGAGGAGCAGGTATTTTTTTAATTCTCCTATTATCTGCTGCACAGCTCAGCTCAGAGATTTGGACCCTGTACGAAGCAGGAAACTGAACGGGGATTCTGTTCAACATGGGTGCTAATTTTCAGATGGATAGGATATTATATTCCCTTCCTATCCACTAATATTTCTGTGCTATTCAGATAGAGAAACTCCCAGAAAATAAAAGGGTGGAAGAATAATTACAGCACACTACATCCTGGGAGACACTGTACCCACAAATAAAACATGGAATAAAGAACTGGAAGAGTATTGCTCCAAATGTATCTTGAAGGCTGTAGTTTCAATTAATTCCATCTCTTCTGGTGGGTGGTGGGAGTGGTAGAAGATTTCATCTCAGTAATACAAGACCACAGTATGTAAATGACCCCTGGTCACTGGAAATTGGAAAGGAAAGTGAACACATCAACTTACCCAATAGTATGTGGAAAAAGGTGCAAGGAGGAAAAATGAACAACAATGAATTGGAAAAAGTTGTTATTTGAGTGAATGTAAATAAACAAGAGACCTGTGGTTACATATGGCTATTAGAAGCTTTAGATATTTCTTGTTTGCATAGGAATCAGGAAAACAATTTTAGAAAACTCTTGGGCATCTTCAAGATGTCATAAAGAAAGAACAATCTGAGGTGAAAGGAAAATAGGTTGGAATGAAAAGACTACTAATACTCAAATTAAAATTTAATTTGCAAATTTAAATTTTGGAAAGTTAGAATATAAATCTTAGTGATGAACCCTGAAATAAATAAACATAAGTATTAGGCCCAAATACCAACCATAAATACATTTTCAAATAGAATTTCAAATGTCAAAACTAAACCTTGTAAAAGAATAGATCTGAAGCAAAATAATTTAATAATATCAATCTGATTCTGAATCCAGCACCACTTTTGATATAAATAAGTGAAGTTGGGAGGTTTGGGAGCAGGGAAAGTCAGCATGTTCCTTGTGAATAAACAAAAGTTATTGTTTCTTAACTTTCATATAAAAAATAGAGGCTGGATATTTTGGAAAGTGAGTAGAATATTCAGATTCTTACTTTCCTAATCAATAGAAAACATGAAAGCATAGACCACTCAAAAACAATCACCAAAACAAAGGTAACAAAAAATTTTTAAAAAATACAAAAATTGAAGGAAATGAAATAAAAAATAAAAGGGAGATAAATACACACAAGAAAAAGAGAGAGAAACTCAAACATCAGTTTTGAAAAACTCAGAAATAGCTGGAAGTCTACCAGATTGAGTAAAAAGACACATTAAATGTGCTGGTACTATAATACCTCTAATTTAAAAGTGCCTGTACATGTTTAAAATGAAAGAATGAGTAGAGATTTCTCAACCAAGTACAAATTAATTTTTTTTATACTTTAAGTTATGGGATACATGTGCAGAATGTCCAGGATTGTTACATAGGTATACACGTGCCATGGTGGTTTGCTGCACCCATCAACCTGTCATCTACATTAGGTATTTATCCTAATGTTATCCCTCTCCTAGGCCCCCACCCCAACAAGCCCCAATGTGTGATGTTCCCCTCCCTGTGTCCATGTGTTATCGTAGTTCAACTGCCACTCATGAGTGAGAACATGCGGTGTTTGGAATTCTGTTACTGTGTTAGTTTGTTGAGAATGATTATTTCCAGCTTCATCCATGCCCCCGCAAAGTATATGAACTCATCCTTTTTTATGGTTGCATAGTATTCCATGGTGTATATGTGCCACATTTTCTTTATCCAGTCTATCA
Source organism: Macaca fascicularis (assembly GCF_037993035.2). NCBI lineage: Eukaryota > Metazoa > Chordata > Mammalia > Primates > Cercopithecidae > Macaca > Macaca fascicularis. The sequence goes on from NC_088387.1 coordinate 63,254,143, forward strand.
TTGATAGGCATTTGGGTTGTTTCCAAGTCTTTGCTATTGTGATTAGTGCCTCAACAAACATATACGTGTGCATGTATCTTTATAGTAGAATGATTTATAATCCTTTGGGTATATACCCAGTAATGGAATTGCTGGGTCCAATAGTATTTCTGGTTCTAGATTCTTGAGGAATTGCCACAATGGCTGAACTAACTTATCCTCCCAACAACAGTGTAAAAGTGTTCCTATTTCTCCACATCCTCTCCAGCATCTGTTGTTTCCTCACTTTTTAATGATTGCCATTCCTCACTTTTTAATGATTGCCATTTTCATATGTTTGTTGGCCACATAAATGTCTTAGGAAGTGCCTGTTGATATACTTTGCCCACTTTTTGATGGGTTGTTTGTTTTTTTCTTGTAAATTTGTTTAAGTTCTTTGTAGGTTCAAGATATTAGCTCCTTGTCAGATGGATAGATTGCAAAGATTTTCTCCCATTCTGTATGTTGCCTGTTCACTCTGATAGTTTATTTTGTTATGCAGAAGCTCTTTAGTTTAATTAGATCCCATTTGTCAATTTTGACTTTTGTTGCCATTGTTTTTGGTATTTTAGTCATGAAGTCTTTGCTCATGCCTATGTCCTGAATGGTATTGCCTAGGTTTTCTTCTGGGGTATTTATGGTTTTAAGTCTTATGTTTAAGTCTTTAAAACATCTTGAGTTAATTTTTGTATAAGGTGTAAGGAAGGGGTACAGTTTCAGTTTTCTGCATATGGCTAGCCAGTTTTCTCAACGCCATTTATTAAATAGGGAATCCTTTCCCCATTGCTTGTTTTGGTCGGATTTGTCAAAGATCAGATACTTGTAGATGTGTGGCATTATTTCTGAGGCCTCTGTTCTGTTCCATAGGTCTATATATCTGTTTTGGTACCAGTACCATGCTGTTTGGTTACTGTAGCCTTCTAGTATAGTTTGAAATCAGGTAGCATGATGCCTCCAGCTTTGTTCTTTTTGCTTAGGATTGTCTTGGCTATACAGGCTGTTTTTCGGTTCCATATGAAATTTAAAGTAGTTTTTCTAATTCCGTGAAGAAAGTCAATGGTAACTGGATGGGGATAGCATTGAATCTATAAATTATTTTGGGCAGTATGGCCATTTTCATGATATTGATCCTTCCTATCCATGAGCATGGAATGTTTTTCCATTTGTTTGTGTCCTCTCTTATTTCCTTGCACAGTGGTTTGTAGTTCTCCTTGCAGAGGTCCTTCACATCTCTTGTAAGTTGTATTCCTAGGTATTTATACTATTTACAGCAATTGTGAATGGGTTCACTCATGATTTGGCTCACTGTTTGCCCATTATTGGTGTATAGGAATGCTTGTGATTTTTGCACATTGATTTTGTATCCTGAGACTTTGCTGAAGTTGTTTATCAGCTTAAGGAGATTTTGGGCTGAGACGATGGAGTTTTCTAAATATAGAATCATGTCATCTGCAAACAGAGACAATTTGACTTCCTCTCTTCCTATTTGAATACACTTTATTTCTTTCTCTTGCCTGACTGCCCTGGCCAGAACTTCCAGTACTATGTTGAATAGGAGTGGTGAGAGAGGGCATCCTTCTCTTGTGCTGGTTTTCAAAGGGAATGCTTCCAGCTTTTGCCCTCTCAGTATGATATTGGCTGTGGGTTTGTCATAAATAGCTCTTGTCATTTTTTGATACATTCCATCAATACCTAGTTTATTGAGAGTTTTTAGCATGAAGGGGTGTTGAATTTTATTGAAGGTCTTTTCTGCATCTATGGAGATAATCATGTGGGTTTTGTCATTGGTTCTGTTTATGTGATGGATTACGTTTATTGATTTGTGTATGTTAAACTAGCCTTGCATCCCAGGGTTGAAGCCAACTTGATCGTGATTGATAAGCTTTAATGTGCTGCTGAATTTGGTTTGCCAGTATTTTATTGAGGATTTTTGCATTGATGTTCATCTGGGATATTTACCCGAAATTTTCTTTATGTGTTGTGTTTCAGCCACGTTTAGGTATCAGGATGATGCTGGCTTCATACAATGAGTTAGGGAGGAGTCCCTCTTTTTCAATTGTTTGAAATAGTTTCAGAAGAAACAGTACCAGCTCCTCTTTGTACCTCTGGTGGAATTCTGCTGTGAATCCATCTGGTCCTGGACTTTTTATGGTTGGTAGGCTATTAATTACTGCCTCAATTTCAGAACTTGTTATTGGTCTATTCAGGGATTTGACTTCTTCCTGGTTTAGTCTTGGGAGGGTGTATGTGTCCAGGAATTTATCCATTTCTTCTAGATTTTCTAGTTTATTTGCGTAGAGGTGTTTATAGTATTCTCTGATGGTAGTCTGTATTTTTGTGGGATCAGTGGTGATCTCCCCTTTATCATTTTTTATTGTGTCTTTTTGATTCTTCTCTCTTTTCTTCTTTATTAGTCTGGCTAGTGTTCTATCAATTTTCTTAATCTTTTCAAAAAACCAGCTCCTGAATTCATTGATTTACTGAAGGGCTTTTTTGTGTGTGTGTCTCTATCTCCTTCAGTTCGGCTCTGATCTTAATTATTTCGTGTCTTCTGCTAGCTTTCGGGTTTGTTTGCTCTTGCTTCTCTAGTTCTTTCAATTGTGATGTTAGGGTGTAGATTTTAGATCTTTCCCACTTTCTCCTATGGGCATTCAGTGCTATAAATTTCCCTCTACACACTGCTTTAGCTGTGTCCCAGAGATTCTGGTACATTGTGTCTTTGTTCTCATTGGTTTCAAAGAACTTATTTATTTCTGCCTTAATTTTGTTTTTACCCAGTAGTCATTCAGGAGCACGTTGTTCAGTTTCCATGTAGTTGTGCAGTTTTGAGTGAGTTTCTTAATCCTGAGTTCTAATTTGATTGTACTGTGGTCTGAGAGACTGTTTGTTATGATTTCTGTTATTTTGCATTTGCTGAGGAGTGTGTTACTTCCAATTATGTGGTTGATTTTAGAATAAGTGCAATGTGGAACTGAGAAGAACGTATATTCTGTTGATTTGGGGTGGAGTGTTCTGTAGATGTCTATTAGGTCCATTTGGTCCAGAGCTGAGTTCAAGTCCTGAATATCCTTGTTAATTTTCTGTCTCATTGATCTGTCTAATATTGACAGTGGGATGTTAAAGTCTCCCACTATTATTGTGTGGGAGTCTAGGTCTCTTGTAGATCTCTAAGAACTTTCTTTATGAATCTGCATACTCCTGTATTGGGCACATATATATTTAGGATAGTTAGCTCTTCTTATTGTGTTGATCCCTTCACCATTATGTAATGCCCTTCTTTGTCTCTTTTGATTTTTGTTGGTTTAAAATCTGTTTTATCAGAGACTAGGATTGCAATCCCTGCTTTTTAAATTTTTTTTAATTTTTTTTTTTTTTTTTTTTGCTTTCCATTTGGTTGGTAAATATTCCTCCATCCCTTTATTTTGAGCTTATGTGTGTCTTTGCATATGAGATGAGTCTCCGGAATACAGCACACCAGTGGGCCTTGACTCTTTATCCAATTTACCAGTCTGTGTCTTTTAATTGGGGAATTTGACCCATTTATATTTAAGGCTAATATTGTTATGTGTCAATTTGATCCTGTCATTATGATGCTAGCTCATTATTTTGCCTGTTGATGCAGTGTCTTCAGTGTCGATGGTCTTCAGAATTTGGTATGTTTTTGCAGTGGCTGGTATCAGTTTTTCCTTTCCATTATTTAATGCTTCCCTCAGGAGCTCTTGTAAGGCAAGCCTGATGGTGACAAAATCTCTCAAGATTTGCTTGCCTGTAAAGGATGTTATTTCTCCTTTGCTTATGAACCTTAGTTTGACTGGATATGAAATTCTGGGTTGAAAATTCTTTTCTTTAAGAATGTTGAGTATTGGCCCTCACTCTCTTCTGGCTTGTAGGGTTTCTGCAGAAAGAATGACTGTTAGTCTGACGGGCTTCCCTTTGTTGGAAACCCAACCTTTCTCTCTGGCTGCCCTTAACATGTTTTCCTTCATTTCAACCTTGGTGAATCTGACGATTATGTGTCTTGGGGTTGCTCTTCTCAAGGAGTACTTTGTCGTGTTCTCTGTATTTCCTAAATTTGAATGTTGGCCTGTCTTGCTAGGTTGGGGAAGTTCTCCTGGTTAATATCCTGAGGAGTGTTCTCCAACTTGTTTCCATTCTCCCCATCACTTTAAGGTACACCAATCAAACATAGGTTTAGTCTTTTCACATAGTCCCATATTTCCTGGAGGCTTTGTTTGTTCCTTTTCATTTTTTTCTCTAATCTGGTCTCCATGCTTTATTTTATTAAGTTGATCTTCAATCTCTGATATCCTTTCTTCCAGTTGATCGATTTGGCTATTGATACTTGTGTATGTTTCACAAAGTTCTCATGCTGTGTTTTTCAGCTCCATCAGGTCATTTTTTTCTTCTCTGAACTGGTTATTTTAGTTAGCTATTCCTCTAACCTTTTTTCAAGGTTCTTACCTTCCTTGCATTGGGTTAGAATATGCTCTTTTAACTCAGAGGAGTTTGTCATTACCCACCTTTTGAAGCCTACTTCTGCCAATTCATCAAACTCATTCTCTGTCCAGTTTTGTTCTCTTGCTGGCAAGGAGTTGTGATCCTTTGGAGGAGAAGAAGCGTTCTGGTTTTTCAAATTTTCAGCTTTCTTGCACTGGCTTTTCCTCATCTTCATGGATTTATCTACCTTTGGTCTTTGATGTTGGTGATCTTCAGATGCAGTTTTTGTGTGGACATCCTTTTTGTTAATGTTGATGCTATTCCTTTCTGTTTGGTTAGTTTTCCTTCTAACAGTCAGGCTCCCTAGCTGCAGGTCTGCTGGAGATTGCTGGGGTCCACTCCAGACCCTGTTTACCTGGGTATCACCAGCGGCGGCTGCAGAACAGCAGAGATTGCTGCCTGTTTCTTTCTCTGGAAGACTTTTCCCAGAGGGGCACCTGCCAGACGCCAGCCAGAGCTCTCCTGTATGAGGTGTCTGTTAACCTCTGCTGGGAGGTGTCTCCCAGTCAGAAGGCACCAGGTTCAGGGACCCACTTGAAGAGGCAGTCTGTCCCTTAGCAGAGCTTGAGCACCACGCTGGGAGATCCGCTGCTCTCTTTAGAGTCACAGGCAGGAACATTTAAATCTGCTGAAGCTGCACCCACAGGTGCCCCTTCCCCCAGGTGCAGTGTCACAGGGAGATGGGAGTTTTATCTATAAGACCCTGCCTGGGGCTGCTGCCTTTCTTTCAGAGATGCCCTGCCCAGAGAGGAGGAATCTAGAGAGCACAAATTAAATTTAAGTAGAGATGACAATATTAACTTTGGACAATGTAGGCTTAAAGATAAAAAGAATAAAATAGAATAAAAGAGAGTTGTTTTATATTGATAAAAGTTTCATAAGAGATATATCAGTCATGAACCTTTATGAGTCAAATAATATAACATTCAAACATATTAAGCAAAAATTGGCAGGCAGATAAAAATGAAAAAGTTGTCATAATAGATTTTAATACAATGTTCTCAGCTTTGGACAGAACATGAAGAATTTGATGACATGGAGATTTGGATTATTATAATTAAGATAATGGTAACATGGAAATTTGACTAGCATAGTTGATAAAATGTATCGTGCTGCCAACTCTGAAAGCAGATTTTCCTTGCATTTGAAGAATACATAGTTTGTCAAATGGGTGAGATAATAATCTATAAGAAGAACCAAGTTTATTAGGAGAAGCAGAAATAATACAGATCAAATTATCTGACTATATTCCCTGAAACTGCAAATATTTTAATTAAGCTTAAAAGATTCACCAATTACTTGAAAATATATGTGCATGTGTATCAGAGTGTCTGTATATATACACACATATACATATGAGTACATAAACATGCAAATACATACACCCATATATAATCTAAACCTTTTTTAATAGTAGGAAACTCAAAATTAAAAATATAAGTAAATATTACTGTATTTCACAATATCTAGGATTTGCTTTAGAATACTGCAAAAACAATGGGGGCACGGGGGAATAAATATGGCAAAATGTTGATAATTGTTGAAGTCTGGTGATAGGTAACTGGGGGGTGATTAAACTATTCTGTTTACATTACATACATGTGAAATTCTTCATATATAAAATATGAATTTTTTTAAAGTATTGCATACTATAACACATGTTGCTTAAAAAGCTGTAACCTAGAGGCAAATTCATAATCCTAAATACTATCAACAAAGAAAACTTAGGAAAATCAGAAAAAAAGATAATATTAAAAATGAAAGCAGAAATAATTAAAAATATTTTTAAAAATAAAAATATACTAAAACTAATAATTGTAAGAACTAGTCTTTACAAAAATTATTGGAGCAAACATTCAAGAAATTCAATCAAGAAAAATTCAAGTATCTAAAACTTAAATAAGTAATGATAATAACATGAAAGAACATTTAACATGAAAAAGGAAAGAAACTATAAAGCATTAATAATTAATAAAAAAGGAAACCATAATAATCTAGAGGGAAATCTATATGAATATTTAACTTATTTCATGGTAGATTAGTACCGCCTAAGCATTAAAGCAATGGATGAAATTAAAAAGTAGAAAGCATGATGGATATATTTAATGATAAAATTTATAATGATACATGAAAATGATCAAAACAAAATTAATATTCAGATAACAAATACGTGGACCTGAATCAGGACAAATATAATAAAGATGGAGAGAAAAGAGATTCAAGAAACACATTACAATATGCCAAAATGGGAAAAACAGTTGATTTTTATTTGAATGTTGTAGGATAATGATGCCACAACTAGGACAGAAAACCTAGGCTTATACAGGAAAGATGATATCAAGATTCATCTGCATGCCCAGCTGCCAGGTCACTGGATTCATAAGTCTGAAGATCAGGTAAGAATTTACGAGCTAGTAAAATGGGATGGGAGTCATCAGCACAGGGGTAATAATTGTTGGCATGAAAGTCAGAAAAAGCATTCAGAAAGAGAGAACACAACAAGAAGAGTAGAGGGTAGAAGTTTAAAACTAGATAAAGCTATCTTTTAATGTCAGAACTATAGAAGTGGAGTCCATAAAAGAAACCCAAGAATGAGAAGTGAAAGAGGAACAATGAAAAAGGAGAAAAGAATATCAGGGAAAACAAGGGAGTTGAAGAGCAAATAGAAGATCAGGAAACTGACTAAGAAGAGATTAACATCTGAGGGTTCCAGGTGTCAAGAGCATGTTTAATCTCAGACTCAGTACATACCGGAACTGGCTGCATACATTTACTTCAGAACTGGTCTGGGGCCAAAGATGAATGATAGCCTTGTACTGGGCATTGAAATCAGAATATTGGGACAACCAGAAATTCTGTCATTGTGGATTACCAGAATAGTGATTTACCATTAAATTAGCAGTCTGAAGACCCAGTGACTTCATACAGCCTTGGTAGAGATTTATCAGCTTGCTACCCACCTTCTGTGGTTGAGGGTTGGTTAAACAGGGAACAGGGCTCACTTGTAAGACAATGAATGATAAAATGGCCTGCAAGTTGTATAGGTGTCCAGCGAAATCATAATGCCATCTCTTGACAACGGTAGAACCAACGGATCATCACTTACACCCAAGGGACTGTATTCTGTCCATTCAGATGCCTGTTTGCCTAAACCCAAGTATCTTTCCAAAAAAAAAAAGTTCACTGCGCAAAGGTAGGTCCAGTCAAAAGAGTAACCATCATAGAAAATTATTTCAGGATATTGTCTGGCAATCATTAGGGTTTGACAAAAATAGAGCATTCTAGTAGTTAGAAATAAAGACCATGCCAGGTAAATACATGAAATAATGAGTTTCAAGTTCACTGCTTAATGAGCTGAAGAGGCATTTCAACAAATTCCAAAAGCTAAAATTAAAGTATAAAATGAAGTTTGAGAAGTTTATACTTAAGCCTAATAGAATGGATGTTGTAGTAGTTACTTTAACAAACACCTTCCTAAGACAATGACTACTCTTATAGTGCCATCTATGAGGTACAATAATAATAATAATAACAACAACAACAATTCATCATAATAACAGCTGAGATGTACTGAGGATTTACTATGTCCTAGGCACTAGTCTAATACGATGAAGAGCAAGAATTCAAACCGGGCAGTCTGACTCCAGAGCCAATGTGCTTAACCCAAAGCTCTACTGCCTCCCAACCATTCCTGCAATAAAGAGGATGAGACTTTGTCCTCAGATGAAACAGTTTAAACCTGATCTCTGTCACATACAAACTTCAAGGCTCTGGGGAGAATTTCTTCCTAAATTCCTGACAGCATTTGTTTATCATTTACAAGCTAGCGATAACACCTGCCAGCAAGGTAGCAGTAAGAACTGGATGAGATTATGTTGAGTACTTGACAGACAGTCAGTCTTCCACAGAGTAACTATAAGATGAGGAGAAGGAGGATCATTCTCATCCTTCTTTGATCTTTGGTCTGGGCTGTGTTTATTTGCTACTGGTGCTGTGACATATTACCATAAACTTAGTGGCTTCAAACAACAAAAACGTACTATTTTACAGTTCTGCAGGTGAGAAGTCTGTTGCAGATCTCACTGGGCTAAAGTCAAGGTAGGGCCAGAGGCCAATATTTTTTTCAGAAGTTTCTAAAGAGTACTGTTTCCTTGCCTTGATCGAGGTCTCACTCTGTCACTCCACTGCAGTGCAGTGGTGCAATCATAGTGCACTGCAGCTTCGAACTTCTGAATTCAATTGACCCCCCCTGCCTCAGCATCCTGAGTAGCTGGGATTTCAGGCTTGAGCCCTCATACTCAGCCTTTTCCAGCTTCTTAAAGGTTGCCCACATTCCTTGTCTTAAACCAAACACCCCCCTTTTCATCTTCAAAACCAGCAATGGTAGGTTGAGTCCTTCTGACATTTTATCATCCCAACCTTCTCTTCTGTCTCTGTCTTTCACTTTTAAGGATCCTTATGGTTACTTTAGATTCACTCAGACAATCCAGTGCTAACATGCTTAGCCTGGAGATTCTACTATAATCTCTCTTTTTTCAGGTCAGCTGACTCACAACCTAATTCCATCTGCAAACCATATAACCTAACATATTCACAGGTCTGTGGGATTAGAACATAAACATCTTCGAGGAGCCATTATTCCACCTACCACAAAGACATTTTTGAGAAAGGCTTTCTTTAGCTTCTTGATGCCTATTCTGGGCTATACTGAGTTAACTGACCTCCTACGAACACAAATACTAACAGTATATAAATGATGGGGTACTCTACCACATTTTTGTGCAACCACCCTGTCTTAGTCTGTTTGGTACTGTTAGAATGTCAAAGACTCACAGACTGAGTAACTTATATACAATAGAAATTTATTTCTCGCAGTTCTGGAGGCTGAGAATACCAAGATCAAGGGGCTGGCATCTGATAAGGACTTTCTCGCTATCGTCCCATAATGGAAGGGCAAAGAAGAGTAAGGGAGACCAAGAGCTCAAATTCACATCCTTAAGCCCTTTTATGATCAACATTAATCCACTCATGAAGGTGGGAACCTAAAAACCTCCCAGCAGGCCCTACCTCTTAACACGGCTGCATTGTGGATTAAGTTTCCAACACACACTTTCTGGAAACACATTCAAACCATAACACACCCCTAGGCTTTTTTTCTTTTAAGTAAATCTGCACTGGGAAGGTGACAGTTGTCCTAAGGGTTGGTGCTATTGAAAAGATAAACTGTTGCAAAGGGAGTATAGATTTTCTATTGCCCTATTTCTGGTCAATACGTGAAGAAAGGAAAATTAACCAAATAAAGGTAATAAAAATATTTTCTTCTATGATACTTGCAAATCAAAGTACATCGGGAAATAGAAAGATTAGTTGTTGAATTAAGAGAAATTCACACACACTCATTTCATTTCATGCTATTTCCTCAAAACCACACTTTCATGTATAATCTTCAATCATAATGCTAGTTCATTCATAACACGTTGTTAACTAAAAGTCACTCATGGCTTTCCATTACATATGGAAAACAGCTAAACACAATTAATTCATCATCTATCCTGAATAATCTTACCCTTATATAAGGTCCTTCATCTCCAAACAAATTTTAATCACTATGTCCCAAAGATAAATAGACATGGGCCACACCATTTCTGCTTAGAGTACCTACCTCAGCACCACCTGATTATCTAAATTATTCTTATTCCTCAAGACTTCATTTAAATATAATTCTACAAAACCACAATGAGATACCACCTCACACCAGTCAGAATAGCTATTATTAAAAAGTCAAAAAATAACAGATGTTGGCGAGGTTGTGGAGAAAAGGGAATACTTATACACTGCTGATGGGAATTTAAATTATTTCAGCCACTGTGGAAAGGAGCTTGGAGAGAGCTCAAAGAACTTAAAACAGAACTTTTTTTTTTTTTTCTTTTTTAATCTTGCTTTGTGGCCAGGCTGGAGTGCAATGGTGCAATCTTGCCTCACTGCAACCTCCACCTCCTGGGTTCAAGCGATTCTCCTGCCTCAGCCTCCTGAGTAGCTGGAACTACAGGTGCATGCCACAACACCCAGCTAATGCTTCTCTATTTTCAGTAGAGACATAGTTTCACCATGTTGGCCAGGATGGTCTTAATCTCTTGACCTTGTGATCGCCCGCCTTGGCCTCCCAAGGTGCTGGGATTACAGGCATGAGCCACCGTGCCCAGTCAAAACAGAACTTTCATTCAACCCAGAAATCCTACTATTGGGTATATGCCCCAAAGAAAATAAATTGTTCTATCAAAAAGACACACGCACTTGTGTGTTCACTGCAGCACTAATCACAATAACAAAGACATGGAATCAACTTGTATGCCCATCACTGGTGGACTGGATAAAGAAAATGTGGTACATATACACCATGGAATACTACACAGCCATAAAAAGAATGTAATTATGGCCTTCGCAGCAACATGGATAAAGCTGGAGGCCATCATCCTAAGCAAAGTAACACAGGAAAAGAAAATCAAATACCACATGTTCTCATTCATAAGTGGACGCTAAACATTGAGTAAGCATGGACACAAAGATGGGGACAACAGACACTGAGGATTACAGGAGTAAAAAGGGTAGGAGGGAGACATGGGCTGAAAAACTACCTATTGGGTACTATGTATACTATCTGGGTGATGGGATCATTCCTACACCAAATTTTAGCAACACACAATTTATTCATGTAGCAAACCTGCACATGTACCCTCTGAACCTAAAATAAAAGTCAAAAATAAAAATAATAAAAATAAGATAGATACAATTCTATGTGTGATACTTTTCCTGATAAATCCACTCACAGTGCTCTGGAGATTCTATAACAAGGCCTGCCAGTAACTTCCTTTGTCACTTGTCATGGATAAATGTCTATGAACATGATCTTTTATGTCCTTGGTACATATACATGTGCACACCCTTTCAAAATCTTTGAAATGATAGGCTGATTCATTCACTTGTTTAGATTTGGAATATCCCACAATATTGTTTCTGCAAAATTTCAAGGCCAATTCTGATATTTGAGGGTTTTTTTTCCAACACATACTCTGAAAGTATATTTCTACAAAGTATTAAAAGTATTATGCAATTTCATAGACCCAAATGAACATTTAAAATGAGATAAATTACAATAAAATAGTTCAGTACTTTCCCGCCACCAGATCGCAGGGATACTATTATACTAATAAATAAAAATGGATATGATAAACTGTTTTCAATTATGTACTATTTGGAACTATATTAAGTATTCTAATAAGAGGAGAAAATGGCAATATAAAAATGCTTATGGAGAAATGCAACAGAATAAACATTTAATGAAAGGTTCAGAGGGGAGAAATGTATTCTCATCTATTCTTTTTCTGGAAAACAAAGATTCTCAATACAAGAGGCCAATTCAAATGTAGTTTGGGGAAGAAGAAGCAGCACAGGATAAAGATAGGGAACTGCTGAGGAGGTGGGGGTTCCTGGGCAAGTCATTTAACATCTCTATGCCTTAGTTTACATGCCAATAAAAGATAAAATATCAAACTACATGATTTCCAAGATTGACTCATTCTCAGAAGTTCCAAGATCATCTGATGTAAGAAATCTACTTGTCATCTAGGTGTATGCTATAGTTCACGATTCATTTCAAGTGATCTTTATCTTTTTAACAAAACATCATTTTAATATATGTAAACATTATCCAAGTAAAAGATTATCTTAAATTAAGTTCATTAAAGTGAAATCATAATAAAATTTTACTCTTTACCTAAAGGAACAAAATGTAGCAATCGTTCTTGAAAATACACTACGATTTTAATTTTAAAATACATGTTGTGAGTTTATTATATTCCATTACACATCTTTGAAATTTTCCATTGTAATACCTTTGTAACAACTGTATACTACTGAATAGACCCCTGCTTTCATAAAACAACACACTCCCACATAATTTTCCCCATGTGATCTTTCTATTTGTGACACAGTTGCTGAATTAAAACATTTAGTGTCCGGGCACAGTGGCTTATGCCTGTAATCCCAGCACTTTGGGAGGCCGAGGCAGGCAGATCACCCAAGGTGAAGAGTTTGAGACCAGCCTGGCCAACATGGTGAAACTCCATATCTACAAAAAAAAAAAAAAAATACAAAAATACAAAAATTAGCTGGGCACAGTGGCAGGTTCCCATTATCCCAGCTACTCAGGAGGCTGAGGCAGGAGAATCACTTGAACCAGGGAAGCAGAGGTTGCAGTGAGCTGAGACCACGCCACTGTACTCCAGCCTGGGCGACAAGAGAGAAACTCCATCTCAAAAGAAATAAAAATAAATAAAAATAAAATACTTGGCCACGAGCATGAGTATTTTAGCTGCTTTTCCTATTTACTCAAATAGGTTTGTCAACCACATGGTATACCAAAGATTTGTCAAGCACATATTACAAATGTACTTAAAAATATTTTTTTTGTACCACAAGGTGGCATCTTCTTATTTTGGTATAAACCTCTGAATATTTACATAATTTGAATAATTCCATACACCTGAACTATTTTTTTTTAATTTTAAAACAACCATTTAACAGCTGTGCAAATATATGGTAATTCTGTTAGCTAATGCAAGTAGTACTTGTGGATATTTATGTTCCTAGAATATTCAGAATATTGAATCTTTAACAAAATGATGAGCTGTTCACACTAAAAAGTCAATAAACACCGTCCTCCAAATGTTAAGCTCATAGAGATCAGTAATACAAAACATACACTGTAAAATGTATGTATTTAAATGGAAGCTTCCTTAAAAACAGCCACAAATGTGGAACAGACCAAGTCCACATCAATTTGCTAATTACCCGTAACACCCAGATAAAATATATAATGTACATTTATACAATGCCTACTCTGTGCCTGGCTCTGTGCTAGGCACTTTAACCTGTCTTCTCACAACATTTCATGAGAAAATCTCTCTGAATATACAAATTCTAAAACCAAATGCGATAGTCTAGGTCTTCTGAAACTGAATAGCTATATAAATATTCTGAGGAGCTTGATAAAATGTAAAATGCTAAGCCCTATCTCCTAAAAATTTCAAGTGTAAAACAGTGCAATGCATAATGAAAACCTACAAATATTAATAAGGAATTTTGCCACACTAAAAATAAACTTCAAGATAACTCTGAAAAACAATCTCAAAAAGACAGCTAATCTAAAATAAATTGGCTAATATATAAAACATATTGACAAAATACTAAGCCTGCTTACTTCTAGCAATTATGAAAATCATAGTTCTTAATATGGCTCACTTGAAACTTCACGTCACTGCTTCTTTTCCCATATTTAGTGATGAAAAATTGATGATGAGAGTGATGAGGATTGTTAAGATGAGGGGAAAAAATAAGACTATATAGGGTAAGATTTATCTTAGTCACTGCACTTTCTGTACCCAATAACTAACCATTTTGTAAAAACTAAATGGAAGACATTTCCTATGGGGGTACATAAATACAGTGAAAATTACAACAGGGTCACAAACAGCACTGTGCTAGGGATGTGTGTCATAACCTTTCCAAGTCAACATAGTCACTGGTAACAAGATTTGCTCAGTGGCAGAATATGTCCATGAAATAGAGGCAGTATCTTGTCTATGGACATATTCTGCCCTTGTACATAAATACATACTGCTGCAGTTAAAATACTGTAGTCTAGTACTTTTTAATCTAGCATGATTACTGATTAAAGATGCAAGTATTGTCAACAAATAAAAATTCTCAAGTCTTGAAAAATTTGTAGCTAATAAGATGATAGAGTTAATACTAAAAACGATTCCCAGATTCCTCATTGTCATCTTATAGGTATATTCTCTTTCATGCCCATATATATCTACACACATCCACATAAACATACACATGCATTCATATGCATGGATGCCTGAGGCAACTGCCATTACCTTTAATCCTGCTTTTAGACAGAATAATAATGGTGCAGAAACACTGTGATCTTTATTGGGTCAACCAGATATGAAATTGTAAAGTTGCTTCTTTCTAGCATTTTTAGTCTGTTGCATGCCATCTCCCTCAGGTATAGAAGTAGATAGAAAAAACGGTAGTTCAAACAAAATCTTAAACTGATAAATAATCCCTACCTCACACCACACATCAAGTGTAATTCTAGGGCTTACAAAAAGAAAATAAACTATAATGGCACTAGAAGGTATTCCATCCTGGGATAGAAAAAATTTGAAATGCATGATGTCAAAAGTATAACATAACAGAAAAAATGGATGAGTTTTTTACTTCAGTTTGATAAACTTCACACATATACACATATATATGCCATATATGTATATACATATATATATATAACTGTATGGCATACACACACACACACACACAAAACATACAATTCCCATATATAGATATAACTGTGTGTATATATATACACACACACATTACTGTGTGTGCGTATATATACACACAATGTATACACACACATACATATATATGTATGTCATATATAACTATAATATACATATAGTTATAAATGTATTCCATATATAACTGTTTGTGTATATACATATGGCGTACAGTTTTTATAATAGGAAAACAGCAAGCATCTTCATAGAAATTGTTGAGCAAAGTGGACAACTCACAAAGAACTACTAATATAAATAAACATAAGAAACTCATTTAACATAATTAGAAATCAAGAAATTCAAATTAAAACAATAATGCAGGTCTTTTTTATCTTTCAGATTGGAATATTTTTATTCTAACACCTAATATTGAAACATAGGGAAGGAAACTGGCCTCTGGAATATTGATATTGGGAATATAAATTGGTACATTTCTGGAAGGCAATTTAGCCATGCATGCAAAAAGTTTAAAAATGTACATATTTTTAACTAGCAAATGCACGTGTAGTAATATATTCAAAAGTTACATGTGAAAAGATATGATGTCCATATAAAATTAAAAACCTAATGATCCAACAAGCCCTTCAACTGGTTGTACTGAAGTTATTAAATATGATTGAAAAATAAATAATTTTAATGAAGTGAGAAGGTGTACATACTCTTAAATAAATAAAGACTTAGGAAATAGAATAAATGCTTTATTCTCAACTTAAGAAAAAGAAAAGACATACAAACACAAGAGGAAGACTCTAGGGATACACACTGAAACATTTAGCAGAGATCATTTGAAAGGGCTTTATTACATGTGTTTTTAGTTTGTTTTTATTTTCTAAAATTGTCTTAATTAGTGTGATGGTTAATTTTATGTGTCAACTTAGCTAGGCTATGGTGCCCAGCACATGGTGCCTATGCTACTGTCACAGTGAATGGGAAATGTGTACCCTGATCACCTGCCTGGTGCCTGACTGTGGCAACCCTACCATTCTGACAGTGCTGCCCCTCATATGCAGGCAAAAGCTGGCTGTCATCTGTGGGCTCCATAAGCAAATGAAGTTTCAAACATTTTAAACTCATAAGAAGACAGTCTAGATGTTGCTGGGAAGGAATTTTTTAGTTGTGATTAACATTTATTAACATTTATAATTGGCACATGTTAAGGAAGGCAGATTTCCCTCTATAATGTGGGTGAGCCTCATCCAATCAGTTGAAAGTCTCAAAGGAAAGAATGTCATTCTTTCTGTTTCAAGACTGCAGCATATAGACTCTGCCTGAGTTTCCAGTCAGCTCGTCCTGCCCTGCAGACTTTGGACTCAATACTATATCAATTCCTGCCTGAGTTTCTAGGCTGCCAATCTATCCTACAAATTTCAGAATTGCCAGCTTCCACAATCATGAGAGCCAATTCCTTAAAATAAATCTCTCTCTAGATACACACACACACACACACACACACACACACACACACACCTTTTGGTTGTGTGGAACACTAATGCAATGACCATCTACTAGTTTTGGCATAAAAAAAACGACTAGAAAGATCTTTAAAAATTAAAGAATAAATTGAGAATGAGAAAAAAATATCAAATTTTCCTGGAGATAAAGCAACACGATTGAGAAAAAAGATCCTGTTTCTCTACTTATTATTTAAGGGTCACTGACTAGTATGCAAAAGGTGGATAAAAATGTGAAAAAAAATTTTATATAAGTTCCACATAATCACATCTCTGCCATCTCTATTATGTGGGATGATGAAATTTGTCACTTGTCTGCTATTTACAGGTAAATTTTTAATAATTTATACCATGTAACCATTTGCTGATAAGATAAACTGCAGTCCTGAAGGTATTTCACTTGGAAAATAAGAAATATTTTCCATTTTGTTGCCTTTTCATATTAATATCTGCTAGTCTATCATGCTAATTAATAAATGTAGCAGGCAGAGTAAGTCTCAGTTTTTTTACTAATTTTGTTTAATTTATCAAATGGAAAATAATCTAGCAAAGAGTCATTAATTTAATTTCTTCTGAGAGGGAATCATTACTAGATATGTTAAATTTTCAACAATGCAGCTTCAAAACAGCTGTAGCCATGGAAGATTTTTATAGTTTTAATTGAACATCTGTGCATTTTAATTGATTAATTTGAAGAAAATACAGGAAAAAAAGAAAGAACAGTAGGTAAAATGAATGTCACAAACCACTTTTTTGTTTTTCTCTGCTTCTTACTTAATTTTTCAGTATAAACAAAACACGAGATTATCAAACAACATTAAATCATTCCCAAGACTATAAATACACTCATATTAATCTAGCAGAGTAGGCAAGTATTTTATGACAGGATTGTTTCCAATCAAAAACATATACAAGGATACATATGTGAACATATATAGTATTTATTCAGGTTCCTGCCTCTATGGAAAATCTTAAGGCAATTCACTTAGGACAACATCCCAAATAGTGTAAAAACACTCCAATGCCCCAGCCACCACGGCTGCTACCATTACACACATAAGGGTGCATAAAGCCAAAGATATTTCTGTAATTTTTGCAACACCCAACACACCATTCTTCCCATTTTGTTTTCTCTTTTAAATATATCACTTGCTTATCAACTCACACTTCCTTAATGCCTCACCAATTTCTACATCAATACTTAAGTGTCACAGGCATGGCCGTAGCCCTGGATTTCTCATTTTTTCCCAGTATTTAGAAAGAATGTAGCTCCAGAACAACATATTAGCTATAAAAAGAACTATGAAAAACCTGTCGAGAAACAGCAGCAAAATAGCCACACAATTCCCTTAGACACACTGAGTTATATGAAACACTGGGGAGAGTTTGCTCTTGGTTATCATTGCTATTTAACTGGCCAACACATTCTGTTCTTAAGTAAGATCAAAGATATTTTTGTCAACACCATTTGAAAACCAGAGGAAAGGATAGATGCATTTCTCCATTCTGTCAAGAAATGAAACAAAAGTAAATGTCTCTTTTAGTTAAGTGACAAGTGCAAATAATTCTGCATAACCCTCAATAAAAATAATCATCATGGCAATAAGAGTTAATGATGTGTTTACATTAATTCAGAATTAGTCAAATTTAAACTTTTGGTAAGATGTTAGTGTTTGTTTTTTCTGTGCTAGAAGAATGTGCAGAGGGAAATATGCTATTTTAGAATCTGATTTGTTATCTATGCACTTTTAAAACCACAAGAGCAGCCATGTGGGGCACCACAGTGTTTAACTTTATAGTAATTGCTCATTTAATGTTTGTAAGTTCTTCGAGAGCTTTCCATATAGAAGGTAAATGTGCTAATTACAGATTAGTCTTATACTTTTACTAAGGAAGGTAATAAATAACAAATATCTGGCAACATGTATGTAGGTATTAATTCTCTATTTAAATGAATATAATATAAGAGTATTTAGTTTACAATAGTTTATCACTCCCTAACCTGAAAGCAAGTTATTTCCTCTGTCAAGCGGACCTGCCTGCCATGGGTATACCTACGCAAAGTTCCTCCATCCTGGATAACCCTTCATATCTCGAAGATTATTATAATTTAAATGTCTTCACCACTTCTTACCCCAAAGGTATAAGATATTCAAATCAGCAAGCTATGTATTTCAAATTCATACTATTGTACAAAATATGTAGGTAGGTGTACTTTAAAGATAATTTTTATGTGTGATGAGAAAAGAAATATTCACCAGACTTTCCTTTACAGTGAGTACAATCTTGGTTGAAAGTAAATCTTTCATAAAATTAGGATAGACTAGAGACAGGGATTACAGTAAATAGGAATGGAAGTTTTCCAAATGACACTTGCCTCAACCTCAAGCAAATGAGGTGAATTTTAGAGAGCAGAAAAAAAAAATTGGTGAAAGACCCCATAGACAGCATAATGACCTTCTCCTCCGTTACTCCTTACCCCTCCCACAACACGTATGTGCTTGCGCGCGCGCACACACACACACACACACACACACAAACTACAAACTTATTAACTGCTTGATGTAGGTAGAATTTTTTTTTTTTTTTTTTTTTTTTTTTAGTGTGAAAACCAGTAAAGCACTGGGTATTGTATCCCAACTGTCCTGTGCCGCATGAGACATCCAACTTACATTCAGGAGCATGAAGATTCAGAGCAAGTGAGACAAAGAAACATACTACAAGCAGAAGAAGGTTACTAACCATCCCCGGACACGCAACTGGTCTCCAAGAGTCAAGAGGGCTTACATCACCGGGTTACACAGCTATGAGACAAACACCAAATTCCAGATTTGAATAATACTTGGCAGAAATATTATAGAGGGGATTTAACCTTCAAAAAGAGTGTTAGTCTTTAAGACTCTTTCCAAACGGTAAACCTATATTTCTATGATTATGTCTGCAGTTGAGAGAAATGACTAGCAAACTAGAAAATTAGCCTTTTAATTATACTTCAGTTCTATGAACAAATTGCTAAGTAAATCCAGATGTTTACATCAAGGTTTATTTTATACAAAGGTACTCCATTATTTTGCCTTCCGGTTCTTGAACAAAATCTTATAAGATGTAAATATTTTCCATTCTTCATAGGTGTGACTATTAGGATTTCAGCTATGACACATGGCACGTAGTATAATTAAAAAATACAATCTTACTTAGCTCTAGAATGGAAGCAAAGACATCCAAGATCCCAAGACAATTTTGGCAATCAGGATATCTAGCTCACAGCTTTAGGTCCAGAAAGCTATAATACAGTGAGTCCAAATATTTACATAAACAATGTCTACTTTTATTTCACTTTTCCCAGAAGTTCCATGTTTATTTTGTATGAAACGTGGATTTTTAACATGAAAATTTATGGACTGGACAATGGAACAGAAACAGAATGTGGTACAAATAAATGTTTAGTAACACAATAAAACAACAATTACAAATTTGGGGATGAATTATTAAACAAAATATCAAGAACATTGGGGAAATATTGAGAAAGAAATTACATTAAATTCTCACCACTGTGAATAATGGGAATAGTTGAAATTCCCTCATCAGTATTTGGCACAAGGATGTCTCATTCGTCTCAGATACCACGAAGAGGCAGAGTTTCTGATCATCATATAACCACTGTTATCACACCAAGATAATACGATTTTAGTGAAACACAAAGAGATATGACGCTAGTTAGCATGCACAGCATTTTTGTGTATTTATAGGAAATAATGTGGATTAGGAAGTTTTTAATTTAGAAACTGTGTCTCACTCTGTTGCCCAGGCAGGGATACAGTGGCACAGTCTTGCTCACTGTATTCTCAAACTCCTGGGCTCGAGCAGTCCTCCCACCTCAGCCTCCTGAGTAGCCAGGAATAGAGGCACATGCCACCATACCTGACTAATTTTTTAAAATATATATATATACAGAGAGAGAGATCAGCCACGGTGGCTCACATCTGTAATCCCAGCACTTTGGAAGGCTGCAGCAGGTGGATCACTTGAACCCAGGAGTTGAAAACTAGCCAGGGTGACATGGCAAAACCCTGTCTCTACTAAAAATACAAATTTAGCTGGGTGGTGCATGCCTGTAATCCCAGCTACTCAGGAGGCTGAGGTGGGGGGGATCACCTGACCCTGATGGGAGGATCACCTGAGCCTAAGAGGTTGAGGGTGCAGTGAGCCAAGATTGTACCGCTGCACTCCAGGTGGGGCAACAGAGTGAGACTTTGTCTTAAAATAAATAAATAAATAAACATTTTATAAGTGGGGTCTCACTACATTGCCCAGGCTGGATTCAAACTCCTGAGCTCAAGTGATCTTCCTCTCTCAGCTTCCCTAGTAGCTGGGACTACAGGTGCAGTGGAAACACCCAATTAATACATATTCAAGTGAGCAAGAAAGTTAAGTAAACCCCCAAGGCCAGAACTGAAGAAAAAACTGAAAACCAGAGCAAAAAATATATGCACTGCTCGGGGATGGGTTGTGTAGAGGTGTGCATAAAGATCTCTCTTGGTAATTCCAAAGCTTCATTTTGAACACAGACCCAGTGATAAGATAAAGAGCCTCAAGTTTCAGAAGAAAGAGATGGGAACTGAGACAATCCCTCCTTCTACATCATCATGAAAATCAGGACCTTCATGGGACTACATCCTGAATGGCCTCAAAAAATACAATAACTGGTACAAAAAGATGACAGAGAAGGTTCCCTCTTTCTGAGTTGGAATAGAAGAGGAAAAAACAGTCTCTGGAAATGTATGATGAGAGGGCAGGTGAAGAAAATGTGGTTTAATTTTAGTCCTATGATTTGGAAATTCCTAAGTTATGAAACTGGCATAATAACTGTCCACAGATTAGGATACACCTCAGGACATCTGGTAGTAGATAATGCAAAAATGCTCTGTAGACATACGCTCTTAATACAGATAGCACAGGTTTCCCAAGATAGTACCATGCTAAGGATGACAGCTCATAGTTTACAGTTACAAAACACATTTTTAAAAATCAAGAGTTCAGACACAACTAAGAGTTAATGGACATAATTAAAAACAGGATTTGCCTTTCAGGACTTCAGAATGTTGAAGTAGCTGATGGAAACCAAATCAACAAGTTTTATTTATGTCATGAGAAAGTCACCAGCCATTCAACATCCTATAAAAGAAAATAGTAACTTCGCCATTTAGAATGAGTAGGGTAATTTGCTTGCATTTATTGACTAACATATCCAGTCTTGATATATCAATTTTAGAAATTTAAGTGGCAATATGATTGTTAACAGGTCACTTGAAATAATGTTATGAGTATTTTAATAATTCTTTTCAGGTCCAAAAGGTATAAAAGGTCTTTTTTCATAAATCAATATTAGAAATATATAAAAGTCAAAAGCATTTATCAAAAGACAAAAACCACATCATGAATTTGGTCATTAACTTGATAAGTAGTTATCTATTTTCTTCCAATCAGCAGCATTATTTTAAATGCTGAAGAAAAAGTTGAAATTTTTGAGTGCCAGATGCTGTTACATATTTTAATCCCTAAAGCAACTTTGAAAAATAATTTGAAGGAAAAAAAAAAAGCTAATAGAAAAATTAAATTGGAATTCTTTTAATACTAAATTAGCCCAAAAGAAGGCAAGAAAGGTGAACAAAAGAACTAAAAGCCAATGGGATAAATAGAAAACACATAGCACATTCTAGACTTAAACCCCACCATATTCTAATTACACAAAAAAGTAAAAGGCAGAAATAGCATGAAAAATAAACAAGGCAAACACAAACATGGATACTAGATATACTTCAAATATGATAATAGCATAAAAGTAAGTGGATTGAAAAGCTATGCAAGGCAAATAGTAAGTATAAGAAAGCTGATGTTGCTATAATAATATCAGACAAATTAGACTTCATGTCACTGAGTATATCAGAAATAAAAAGGGACATGTTATAACAAACAAAGGCTCAAATTGTCAGAAAGATATGGCAACCATAAATGTGTGAGTATCTAATAACAGAGATCCAAAATGCTAAAAACAAACATTGACAGAAACAAAGAAAAAGACAGATAAATACAGGGTCTTAAGTGTAGATTTTGACACTCTTTCTCCAAAACTTATAGAAAAATAGAAAAATATAATAGATATATAGAATATTTCCATAATTGACCTCATTGATACTTATAAGATAGCACACCCAATAACTTAGAATACAATGCTTTAAGTACACAGTGGACCATAAATGAATCTAAATACATTTGAAGGTTTGAAATCTTACAGTACCAGTTTTCTGATGATGATAGAACTGAAATCTAGAATCAAAAATAAGGTAGTAAGAAAATCACCAAATATTTGAAAATTAAATAGTAGACCTATTTGATCTGTGGATCAAAAAAGAGTTGATAAAGGGAACTTAGAAAATATTCAAACTGAATAACAACTCAGCATATCAATAATTGTGGGATACAGCTATGGAAGTAATTGAAGAGGAATGTATAGTTTTATATGTTTTTATTACAAAAGAACATTAAAAATATAAAGTCAGTGATCTAAGTTTCTATCTTAAGAAGACATACAAAGAAAAAATAAACCCAAGTAGAAAGAAGAAAATAATAAAGATAAAAGCATGATCAATAAATTCAAAAACAAACAGTAGAAAAAAATAACAGGGCCAAAATTTGATTTTTAGAAGATTAATAAAATTGATGAACCAATTTCAAAACTAATTTTTAAAAGACAGAGTACACAAAATACCAATATCAGAAACAAAAGTAGGGATCTATCACTACAGACACTAGAGATAACAAAAAAGATATTAAAAAATATTTATGTGCATAAATTTATGTGCATAAATTCAACAATTTAGGAAATGAATAAATTCCTTATAAAACAAAACTTGTCAAAGTGATACGGAAGAAAAAGAAAATCTGCATAGCCACTTATCAAGTAACTACATTTAAATTATCATTTAAATCTGTTCCACAAAGAAAACTTCAGATCTGGCTGGTTTTACTGGTGAGCTCTATCAAACATTTTAAAAAGAAATTGTAACTCTTACACAAACTCCTTCTAAAAATAGAGAGGGAAGGCCATTTCTCAATTTATTTTATGAGCCAATATAACTCCAACACCAAAACCTGGCCATGATACTGTTCAGGAAAAAAACAAAAGCAAAACAAAAACAAAAAAAAATTATAGACTGATACTACTGTGGATATATACACAGGTATCTGTAACAAAATATTAGAAAATTGAATCTAAACTATATTTAAAAGCTAATACATCATAATCAAGGTTATAATAATATATTATACCTAATACATGTAAGGCTGATTTCATAACTGAAAATAAATCAATAAAATGCAACATATTAACAAAATGAACAGGAAAAGCCATATGATCTTCCCAGTAGATGTGAGGTAGGAGGTAGGAATTGACCCTGGAGATTGGGCCCAGACACTGGACCAGATTGAGGACTAGCTAAAACAGGGATAGGGTGGAAGCAGTTTACCATAAGACATGCCTGCCAGTGTGCCATGTCAGTTTACCACTGTCATGGCAACACCCAGAAGTTACTACCACTTTCCACGGCAATGACCCAACAACTCAGAAGTTGCCACCCTTTTCCTAGAATTTTCTGCATAGTCTGCCCCCTAATTTGCATGTAATTAAAAGTGGCTATAAATACATGGCCAATTGCCTCTGAGCTGCTACTCTGGGCATGCTCCCTATGGGATATCCCTGCTCCACAAGGAGCAGCACCTCTGCTGCTACTGTACACTGCTGCTTTACTAAAAGTTGCTGCCTAGGCCAGGTATGCTGGCTCACACCTATAATCCCAGCATTTTGGGAGGCTAAGGTGGAAGGACCACTGAACCCCAGAGGCAGAGGCTGCAGTGAGATGAGATTGTGCCACTGCACTCCAGCATGGGTGATAGAGCCAGACTCCATCTCAAAACAAAACAAAACAAAACAAAATGCAAAGTTGCCATCTAACACCTCCAGCTCACCCCTGAATTCCTTCCTGGGTGAAACCATGAACCCTCTCAGGCTAAGCCTCAATTTTGGGGTTCCCCTGCCCCATATCATATGCAGGGAATAAAATGATAAAATGACAAAATGTAACATCCATTCATGATAATAATAATAATTAATCTCTTAGAAAACTAGAGAGAGAACTATCTGAATCTGATAAGGGTATCAGCAAAAACCCCACAACTAACATCATATTTAATAGTATGTATTAGAAATACATACTCCAAAATTGGAAATAAGGCAGAAGTTTCTACTCTCACCATTTCATTTTACTGGAGGTCTTCTATAGTGCAATAAGACAAGAAAAGGAAATTAAAAGGCTAAAATTAGAAAGGAATGAGTAAAATAATCTTTATTCAGAAAACTTAATTGTGTACATAGAAAAGATTCTACAAAAAAGCTACTAAGTTTAACAAGATTTTCAGATACAATTTTAAAAATCAATTGTAATTCTATACATATACTTAACAAACATTGAAAAATAATTTCAAAAAAGCAGTGCACTTTACAACAGCAATATTAATGATCTCCCTGGGATTGCTTCCCAGATAAACCATCTTCTACAAGGCTTTATTTCAGGCTAACACAGAAAGCTAGTGTCAAACAAAATATATATTGCAAAACACAGAGGAGTCCGGAAGTTTAAATATACCTAAAAATATCAGGAATTAGAGATTACTTTTATTTTTTCATTTTGCTTGACTGTATGTTCTAATTTCTCCAAGTGGCAAGGCATACTTATATTATTAGATATAATTATCAACCTTCAGGCCAGGTGTAGTAGCTAATGCCTATAATTCTGTCACTTTGAGAGGCAGAAGAGGGGCAGATCACTTGAGGTCAGAAGTTCAAGACCAGCCTGTCCAACATGTGTTAAACCCCATCTCTACTAAAAATACAAAAAAATTAGCCAGGCATGGTGGGGCACACTTGTAATCTCAGCTACTCTGGAGGCTAAGGCATGAGAATCATTTGAACCTGAGAGGCGGAGGTTGCAGTGAGCTGAGATCGTATCATGGCACTCCAGCCTGGGTGACAGAGTGAGCCTCTGTCTCAATTTAAAAACAAAAAAAAATTATCAACCTTCAAAATTCTATTATAAAAAAATGATTTCACCATTAATTATGAATGAGCTAATTTGGCAAATTATTAATTAATCTTCTTCTTCTCTTTTTTTTTTTTTTTTTAAGACAGGGTCTTGCTATGTTGCCCAGGCTGGAGTACAGTGGCACCATCAAGGCTCACTGCAGCCCCAGCCTCCCAGGCTCAAGTGACCCTCCCATCTTAGCCTCCTGAGTAGCTGGGAAAACAGGCATGCACCACCATCCCTGGCTAATTTTTTTTTTTTTTTTGTAAAGAAGGGGTCTCCCTGTGCTGTCCAGGCTGGTGTCGAACTCTTAGGCTCAAGCAGTCTTCCTACCTCAGCATGCCAAAGTGCTGAGATTACATGTGTGAGCCATCACACTCAGCCTAATTATTTTTCTGAAGTCAAAATATTTATTATAAGATCTTTTCCAAAATATTAAAATATATAAAATTCAAAAATATTCATCAATACACAAAAATATCATTGTGTACCTTTATATAGAATATCTACTATGCTACTATATATAGAAATTTAATTCTAAGTAAGGAGGAAAATAGCTAAAGTCTATTGAATGTCAGACTTGTCATAAATGTTTTACATGTATGATCCTTTATTCCCCACAGCAGTATGAGCAGACACTAATATTTTCTCCATTTTCACTTGGGAAAACTTATCACCCAGGGTGAAACAACTGATGTGAAATGACACAGTCGTAGGTGTCAGTGGTAGCACTCATACCTAGTGAACCTGATTCCAGGGTCTACACTCTGAACCAATGTGCAGAATAGAAGGCTCAGGGGCAGACAAGATGAAAATGTTTCTGTTCTCATGAAGCTCACATGTTAGCAGTGAAATACAGAAAAATAAATAAATCAATAAGAAAATAATTAGACAATGATAATCTTTGAGGAAAACAAAATACAGTGACATAAAAGATAGTGGAGATATGTTTCAGAAATCCTAGATGAGATGGCATTTATTGAAACCTCAATGAAAAGAAGCAGCCAGTCCTGTAAAAATCTTGGGAAAGCTGATCCAAGTAGATGAGACATCTGTGCAAAGGCCCTGAGTCAGAGCCATGTTGGTGTGTCAGAAGTGCAGGAAGTGAGGGTACATAAGGGATGCCTTCGAAAAGTAGGGCCTCACAATTACAGGAACTCTGCCCTTTATCCTAAGCGTGATGGAAAGCCATTGGAGGGATTTAGGAAGAGAGTGGTACCATGATGCACTTGTGTTTTCAAAATGTCCCTTTTTGTGCCATATAGAGCATGGATCATAAGGAAGCAAGAGGGGAAGTAGAAAGACCAGGAGGCTATTGCAGTGGCACAGGTGAGAGTAGCAGGTGACTTGGCACATTGGCTAAGGTAGGGAAAGAAAAGACAGATAGAGTGGATAGGTTAGATATGTTCAAGAAATAGTCTCAGCAGGACTTCCCAATGGATTTGTGTGGTGGGTGAGGACAGAAAAATAAAGAATTATATCTAAGTTTTTGGCTTGGGCAACTTTACATGGTGGTAACACTTCTTGAAGTACAGATAACTAGGGAATGAGATGGCCTGAGGGGAAAATCAAGTCAAGTTTTAAGTGTTTATTATACACTTAGAGTGAGAATTTGAAGTTCCATAAGAGGGGTCACATTGGAGACAGAAATTTGGCAGCCATTAGTCTATAGATGGTATGTAAAGTCTTGGGACTGGATGAAGTCGCCAAGTGGGAGTGTGTATGTAGAGCAAGTAATGAACCCCAAGCTAAGGCCCTGGGCATTCTAATGTAGAAAGTGAGCAGAGATGGATAGGAAGGGGAGAATACTGGAAAGAGCAGCCACTGAGGCTGAGAAAACTAGGAGTAGCACAAAAAGCAAAAGATTAGCAATAATACTACAAATCCAGAAGGAGGGAGTGCTAATCTGGGTTGAACTCCTTCAAGTGTTGAGTGAAAGAGAGCTGTATCTTACTTTAGGCCAACAATATGCTCTTGCAAATCTTGTATAAATTTAAATTTTAATGACTCATTCTTACAGAAGAGCCTGATACCTCAAAGAACACTAAAATGAAGAATTTTATAAAGTTAAAGATATTTTCTAAAATAAGAGTGCATCTCAAAAAAATCAAATGAGTAAACCAAGATTTTCATATATCCGCTTGCGTAAAGCAGGATTTAACTTGTAGTATTCCAAATTATGGTGAAATTATTTTAAGGGTTGAGTCTAATTTCAGCTGCCATCGGAAGTAAACTCTAACATTTGGGTCATAAGTTTATGCTATCTTTACATTCCAGAGCTCACATAAAAAGTTTTTAGCATCATAGCTGCTAACATTTATTAAATGTTTATTTGATATTAATTTAATCTTCACCCAAGTCTTATTAATTAAATGATTTTATTATGCCCACTTTTTTAAGATAAGGAAATGACCCTAAGAGAGGTTTAAGTGACTCTCAGTGTCAGCTAGGATTTCACATTTGTGATAACTACAGACTTTGGTTTCTATTTCTGAGACACGGTTAAATACCTCAGGGCTCTGTCTTTAAAATGTCATGATAAAGTTTGTTCTCTCCCTTCTTTACTCTGCTATCCATTTTCCTTACATATGCATCCTGCCAATAAGGGAGAAACAAGAAAAACAAGGTAAAGTTAGTAACAAGTGGAGAATAAAGGAGAAATGAAAGAAAAGATATGCATATCTGAAAACTCAGCTACAAAAGTCATTATGATTCAGTTTTGAGTCTCCTGGCAGCATAGGCAAAAAGTAATACACAAGAGACTATAAAATTTTGATTATCTAACAAAAAAAAATCACTTAGATAAGAGACTTTTTTGCCCCAATCCATAAGCCCAGCATTTCTTAATGTGTTTATTTTAGGGAATCCAAGCCTAATTAATGATTGGAGACCTCAAGAGCAATTTCTAGAATAATAAAGAAATATTCATCATCTGAACTTAGAACTTTACATTAAAAATGTGGTCAACAGCTTAGCATTCTCTAGAATGAAACTGTCATACAGTTCATGGTTATGTCAGCTTTTTAAAGCAACTTTAATAGATTTCCAATGACTTCAGAACCACAACCTTGAATTTTACAAATGTCTACATGGGCTCAGTAGAAATAAGACCAATTATATACCCTGTACAAATGGCCTGTGTCACGTCTCTCTCAGCAGCAGCAGCATTTGTATAAAACAAAACCTTAGCAAAAATGTCAACACACTGCTTGCCTCCCAGCTCCAATATATGTCCTTTCACAAGCAAACTGCCATGGGCTTTCACTAATGAAAAATTGGTTTGTTTTTAGAAAACTTCCTCATTATCAGCGAATATAACAGAAATGACCAGGAAGAACATGATTTAATACGAATTAAATGTGAATACAACTCAGAAGCTTTCTTCTTGTTGAATTAGATAATCAGAACTATTAAACAGTATTTCAAAATGCTTTTCATAATCCTGGGACCATTAATGTCATGTTCAAATCACTGTGGATTTTTGTTGTTGTTGTTGCTTTTACTATTCATAGGGATACAATGAGTCATTGGCACATTTCCAGTGCAAGATGCATTTGAATAATACATGACATGCCCTTTAGCTAGCATCATGATGCCAGATTTAAAACAAGGTAAGAAGTTTCCTCCATGTACACTTGCAGTGTTCAGCTGTTCATAATCTATAGCGTTAACAATTTATCATCAAACCCAGTGACTTGCTGCCAACTTATCAAAGTGGCCACTGGATGCATATGATCAAGTCTGAGCATCTGGCTCTCCTCTGTTCCTGACATTAGCACAGACAACAGAATCAGTGGACTATTGAATGCAATTACAGTAAGCGAGACAGACAATAAAGATTGATAGCGCCTTCTCTTTTTATCACACACAAAACTAGTGGGGGTTAAAGCTTTGCCTTGAGCTGCCTTCATTTAACAATGATTGAAAATATGCAATTGTGTTGGTAAAACACTGTAGCCTGTACCACTTCATTTACTGGACACATTATCAAATTAAATGAAAAGTGAACTGCCAAAAGCAACAGTTATTATATATTAATGATGAATATTTACTTAGCATTGTTCACAAATCATACAGAGAACAGAATCCTTCTTGTTATCTTCTTTGCAGGTTACAGTTGAGTAGGTTTAACATTTCTATGTTTACGTTAAGTCTTCTGTCTACAAATCTCTAAATACAGACTTGCACAATTGGTTTTGTGACTATCCATGTGATTACAATGTGTAATTAATAAAATGCTCTAGTTGTAGATGAATCCTAATTGTTAAAGAAGAGTTTTTCCCCGCTTTATAACAATTCTCATTCTTGTAGCTACTTTAGAAGTCAGAGAAACTTAACCAGGGTTGTGCTGTGACCCAAAGGTTAGAAACTCCAACTTTATTGAGCTTCTAAAATATGGAATGGAAAGAAGACTCTCAAGATACATACAAGCCACAAATGTATACTTTATATTTTTCTCCAAAGAATATTGCTTTCGTAGACATAAGGGGATATGACAGTTCACCTATAATTTGACCTACAAAGTAAGAAATACTTAAGGTGCAGAAGGCAAAATGAGACAGCATAGAACTATTGAGTAGACAAGGGAAATAGATCCTATTCCACAGTTCATACAAGAGGAAATTGCATTCTAAGCAAATATCAATAGATCTGAAAATACAAAAATAAGCGTCTCACTGAGAAGTGGACAAACATTTGGTGTGCATTCCAGTATGTCAGAAAGACATGATAGCAGCAGGCCTGATTATTCCAAGTGATGTGGATTAATTCGAGGTTCTTTTTAAAATACACACATCTGGCCCTTCCTTTCTATGGATAGATACTGGAAAAGAAAGTGCTGATATATGAAATGTAATTATGTCTCTTTTACAAGAGCTCAACAAGAAAAGGTAAAAGAAAACAAGAAGCAGAGAATCAGTCATGAGGTTTCTAAACCCACCCCACTGGTTATTCTGTAAACAATTAAATATATACTAGGAAGTGATGGTGTTAGGAATGAGTGCATTGACCATATACAGTTAAAATAAACAACAGTGCGAGGTGTAGGAAGTACAGCAAGTGTGAAAAACCCACCAAAGTAATAGCATCATCACAGGAGGCTAAATATCTGGTAGTTAAAAAGGAGTGCTGAATCAGCCTTCATAAAATGTAAAGGAAACAATTATATTCTCTAAAATTTACCTTCAAGCAAAATCTAATTGAAATCACTCTTTCTAGGTCCATGTTAGAATTCAAATTCTAAGGTCCATGTTGCCTTTAAATCCTTTGGAGACGTGTCACCTTTGCCAATATTCTCAAACCCAACTAACCCCCAGACTTGTCTCAGGAGTTTCTTAATATGAAGATCCCTGGGTCCCAAGAATATCTGGTAAGTAAAATACGAAAGAACAGAAAGAAAACCTATCATGTACAAGCCACTGTCCAAGATCCATCTTTCTATCCATGCATATCTTGATACAAAATTTCTCAAGTCAGTAATATTTTCAGTAATGTTTTTTGGGAGGTCACTGTAAAAATTTTAAATGAAGACAAAATATATGCTTATGGCAAAAGATTAACACGCTACATTTCATTACATGTAGAAACATGAAAGAACGCTCCTGCCACCCCCTCAATAGCTGTACCACCGAGATAATTACTTTCAAAAGTAGATGGGTCCTTATAGTAGCTCTATGTATGCATTGGTTTATTTATAAGTGTGCATATTTTACATAATAAAAATTAGACTGCCATACTATTTTGTTTTGTTTTGTTTTTGAGACAGGGTTTTACTTTGTTACCCAAGATGAAGTGTAGTAGCACAATCTTGGCTCACTGCAACTTCAACCTCCCAGGTTTAAGCTATTCCCACCTCACACCCTCTCCTCCCCAAGCAGCTGGGACTACAGGCGCATGCCACTATGCCTGGAAAATTTTTGTATTTTTTGTAGAGACAGGGTTTGGTCATGTTACCCAGGCTGGACTCAAACTCCTGAGGTCAAGCGATCCACCTGCCTCGGCCTCCCACAGTGCTGAAATTCCAGGCTTGAGCCACCACACCCAGCCAGCTGCCACGCCTGATATAATATGAAATCAATTATATCATATTGATTTCTATCTAAATCTATTTAAAACTATCTATTTTTATTATTATTTGTAATGGCTATATAGTATTTCATAGTTTATATTATGGAATTTTATTATGATTTATATCATAATTATTTTAGCCTTTGCCTTGCTTTTAATATTTTTCCTACTTATTAGTTAGCTTTATTAAAAGACAGAGCAATGTTTCCACAGAGATTCTCACACTTTATCTTCATTTATACACAAGTGTTTTTGCAGTATAGATTCCTAGAAATGTATTTCTGTATCAAAGATCAGTGCATTTTAAATTGTAATAGATAATGAAAAACTGCCATTCCAAAAGGCTGTATCATTTTCTACTCTCACCTACAAACAGTATAAGAGGACCCATTTCTTCACAACTCATGGATGCTAAATATTTTTCATAAAGTTTTACCAATCCAATGTATTAAAAATGGTTATCTCATTTTAAATTTTCATTTTTTGCTTCATTTCAAATGGTTATTAGCCATTCTTATTTCTTCTATTAATTGCTCATTCATATCATTCATATCCTACACTCATTTTTCTGTTGTGTGATTTATCTTCTTATTACTTTCTGAAAACTCACTACTTGATGTTTAATTTGTATATAACGTAAACATGCAGGTTTTTGTCTGTTCTTTACAATGATCTTTCCCAACTCACAATTATAAAAAATCATCTGTGTTACCTGTTTATATTTTTATAGTTTTTAAAGTTTAGATTTTGAATATCTCTGGAATTTATTTTTATGTATAGTATGAAAAT
This sequence comes from Macaca fascicularis, assembly GCF_037993035.2. Classification (NCBI taxonomy): domain Eukaryota; kingdom Metazoa; phylum Chordata; class Mammalia; order Primates; family Cercopithecidae; genus Macaca; species Macaca fascicularis. The sequence goes on from NC_088387.1 coordinate 63,286,510, forward strand.
ACGGTTTTTATAACTTCTCCAAGTGATTCTTGTTCCTGTTCAAGTATACCAGTTACTGTCATAGATTGCAATGCAGCCCAAATGCCTGCATTTGAAACCCAGCAATCCTTTTTTACTTCATTGTGCATCCTAAATGTGAGAAAACGTACTGTCTTATTGGGTTTTAGAAAATACTGAATGAGCTAAGACATATAAAGAGCCTAGATAGGAGTATCCTTTAGCCCAGAAAGCCATGATCACTGCATTCCATCCTGCACGACACAGCAAGACCTTGTCTCAAAAATATATATATATATATAATTAAATTATATAATTAATTTAATTTAATTAATTAAATTACATGTGGTACACACATGTACCACCACACCCAGCAATTTTTTTTTAAACTAGAGATGGCTTCTCGTTATGTTGCTCAGGCTGGTCTTGAACATGGGTTCACATGATCCTCCTGCCTCAGCCTCTCAAAGTGCTGTATAGGCCTGAGCCATGGCACCTGGTCCTGAGAGTCTTAAAAGTGTTGGTTGATACAAGTCAATTGCAGTACATAGAGCCTTTTCAGTGTTACTGGCAATGTTTCACTTAATCAAAGAATGTGTTTGGTTCTTAACTACACATATTGAAAGGCTTATGGGTAACCTCTGTCTGACATCCCAGCTCTGAATATCCAGTGGTCCAATGTGCTTGGGCCTCCCAGGCTAGAAAGCCACTGTCTCCCGTGGACAAAGAGAGGGCCTGGTGACTGGTCCCTCTGCAAGACCACCGGGCACCTGCCAAGTCTGTCCATTCATGCTGCACAGGTTGAGTTTCTCCAGAGAAGAAACTGGGTTCCACAAGGTATCAGAAGACCCAGCCACTCACTCTTCTCTGTTTTTCTAACTCTACTTATCAACCAAAGATCTTTCTTTTGGTTTGGTGAGACAGGAGATGACAATAAAGCCTGATTGTGCTTTATCTACACTTTGCGAGTCCAAGCCTCTGTCAAAGTCCACTTAAATAATTTTTAAAAAGAATCTGCTCCTAGCTCCACTTCTAAAAGCACGAAATAAGTCTGTAATCAAATGAAATTCAGAAAGGGTATTACATTTTGTCCAGCACCAGTGCACAACATAGAATTCTGTTAAGTGTCTGTGGTTATTATGGTTATTGGATAAATACTATTTACGGAGCACTTACTGTGATCCAGGGACCATGTTAAACACTTTACATGTATTATCTCAATTAATCCTCCCAGCAACCTTTTGAAAAGGTTCTTTTTATTATCCACAGTATACAGAGGAGAAATAGGAGGCAGAGTGTGGCTGAGTAACTTGCTAAGGTCAGAGAACATAGCGGAGCCGGTTTGAATTTAAAAGAAAAAAAATCAAGTAAGATTTGTTTTCTTAAATAAGCTTTCTATCTCTTTCCCCAAACTGTTCTTCTTAAAACAACAAAACACATCCACCTAGAATCATTGTAACAAATTACTTTCAGTCCAGTATTAATAAAAATGCAGAAGAGAAGGAAAGTGGGAAGAATAAATCTCTAAATAAGCAAGCAAAAACAAATTTAAAAATTAGAGTTCTACCAACTGTCTTGGAAAGTCTACTTGTTATGGTCTGAATTCTGTTCCCCTGAATTCATATGTTGAAGTCCTAAGCCCCAGTACCTCAGAATGTAACAGTATTGGGAGATAAGAGCTTTAAAGAGCTAATTAAGTTAAAATGAGATCTTTAGGATGCGCCCTAATCCAATGTGACTGCTGTCCTTAGAAGAAGATGAAATTTGTGCATAAAGGGGAATGACCATGTGAGAAACATAGCAAGAATACGGTCATCTGCAGAGCAAGGAAAGAGGCTTCAGAAGAAACCGATCATCCCAACACCTTGATTTCAGACTTCCAGCCTTCAGAACTGTGAGAAAATAAATCTCTGCATTTAAGCCACCTGGTCCATGGTATTTTTTCAGGCAGCCCAAGCAAACTAACATACACCAGTATTTTTATCAAAGAATTGGGGGAGCCGGAATGCGGGATTCACGGAGAGTTGCACTGTAACTCACAGCTTCTACACTGGCTACTAGTAATTTGCAAGAATTTTCTCACATAAAAGATAAAAGTGAGAGTCTAAAGGGTACAAAAATAATCTTGGAAATGGAAAAAATAACTATTTTCAGGTGAGCCTCTCCCACTTTTTGTAAACAGGAGCTTTTAAAATTACCTGTACAGAGGTAGCTATCTTCTGCTTGTGTGCTCTCTCTCTCTCCCTCTCCCTCTAACCCTCTCTTCTCCTGTTAACATTTCATTCAACAACCTTACATGTGACAGGCTTCATTCTCTCCACAGGTGGACAGGTATGCTGCTTAGGCTAAGAATACATTCAGTTATAGAGCAATGCATTAACTAGAGACATAGCATGACGTTCTAACCGACAAACTCCTTCACATGCAATTTGGCTTTGATATTGCCGAAGCGGGACAAGAAGCAAGACATCAACTAATTTCAGCTACTTGTGGCTTACCTACTCACATTATCTCACCACAACAATGGCTCCCCTTTTACCATCAGTCAACGGGCTAGGAGCAAAATCAGTGACCTGAGCTTGATCAGTCTCCCAATCACAGCCATGCTCCCCAGAAGCTGTGGGGTAAATGGCTTTATGCCAGAGTCAGCCCTCCCTCATGTCTGCTCAATAACCTTTCCTCGCTTTTGTTTGGATCTTAATGACCTCAACCCTTCACAAGAAGTTTGTCTCTTTTTTTTCTCCTCGACATGAACATAAAATGGCAGATAACCTACAGAAATAAATATAATTTAGATGTAAAATAAAATACATCTACTAGTGTGTGTATGCATGAGTGTGTGTCTCATTGGCATGCACCAGATTGTACTAAATGGCAGAAATTTCCCAAGGGAAGATAACCTCCAGATACTGCTACAAAGCTTTATTCCCCACACTCTGCAAATTATTTAATTTAAACACTGCTTGATATGACTCTCCTAGGAGAAGGGTGTTTTCCCAGGTCCATTTTTAATTTGCCAGTGTGTATATGCATGTGGGCCTATAGAACTGGCCTCGCAAATGCACACATTGCTAAGAGAATCTGAGCAAAAGCTTCAGATTGCATAACCAGGGGCTGCAAATTGCTGTCTAAAACTAAGAAAATGGTAAAATGCATATGAAATTCCTTCTTCTTTTTGGTAACGAAAACATAGATAAAGGTTCAAGTATCCATCTCCCAGTGCCCACACACCCAGACACTTTCCATTTCCATGAGAAACAGGACTAAATATTTTTTTAAATAGTGCATGTGCATGTGCAGGTATATGCTGGCATGTGCACCACTGTTCATTTCTCACAGAAGAGAGTCATGTTTATTGATGCATTTTACTAAAGCAAGAGAAGCAACACAAAGATTAAAGAATCATTTCTCATCAGCATTGGATAGTCCTGTATCATGTGCCAGGGACATAATTTATAGCATTCTTTTAATCCTGCTTCTTCCACTTGCTTAGCTTTTACTGCTTTTCTATGACACAATCAGAAAAGAATACCTGGTAAAACAAAACCTTGAGTGTCCCATTATGAATTTTGCCGAATTTCGCCACAAAACTTCTTGCCTTTTTAAAGAATGTATGGGTCCCATTAAGGAATTCATGAATTTCTCTGCAGACAGAATTTCTTTACATACAGCTCCACAGAAGGGCTAACCCTGTCACACATGCAACCTTGAACACACAGGGCCCACCTTAGAGATTGTCTTGTTACCTTGGCTAAATCCATTTAAAAGCAGCTAGGCATTAGACAATAATTTCAATATTAACTTACTCTTCTTGCTTCTTCATCAGAGCAAGCTAACAGGATGTGAGCGCCTTTCACCCTTCACCTCGTCTTCCTCTAGTTCTCTCCCTATGTGGTACCCTCCGCACTGGTAAGGTGACTGCCTTCCTCCTGCCAGCCTAGTTATTTATTGACATAAGCTTGCATTCTGGGGCATTATCAGCTTAATGAATAATTCAAAATCTCTTGCATGTGGCCTGCACTTTTGCCTTATCCCCTGCATCCTGAATGAAAGATAAGAGGAAGTATTTCCAAAGTGGGCACAGAGAAGGATTCCTGAACATTAACATTGCACCCCTAACTCCTCACAAAACTGCTTGCCTTGCAGCTTCCGCACACCTTCACAAAGGCTTTGTACTGAGGAGAAAATAGTCCAAGAGATGGCCAAAACTTTATACCAAGTGGGGACCCAAGAACCTTTCAGATCAAGAGGTCTCTAAAGGTGGGAAAAAATCACAATTATTACCTTAAGCATCACATCCTAGCGTGGCAGTCAGATGTTGTCAGCAAAGCGATAGTTTCAAACATCTGTAAGTCAAAACAAGAAAAATCAACTTTAGCATTTTTTTTCCCATGGGGCCAGGTAAGGTACATGTGTGTTGGAAGGGGAGAGAGGAGAGTGAATGGGAATATGGGCCAATGGAAAAGGCTTCTTAACATGTTGAAGGAAAGAAGAAGAATCCAATAAAAAGCCAAGAAGAGGACAAAAGGGAGAGAAAGAGAGTGAAATGTCAGGATGTAGATGAACTGGGGGAGAGGAAGGGAAGAAAGAGATATAGGCATTGGAGAAGAGCAGACTACAAGATCAACTGTATTTAGAAGGTTAATTCAGTCAGAACCAATTCAGTAAAAATGACCGGAATGATTATTTTTTTTTTCTCTACTTAATTGACTGCCTTCTGATTGTGTTGATTAAATTAACTAGCTTTTTTTTAAATGATGTGTGAAAAGAGAAAGTAAGTGGATAAGCCCACCTGCAAACACTCAGATCCAGGTAACCTGTATGCTCTGACTTGAACACATTAACAACTTGACTGACATAAACATGCACACACGCGTACGTATGCATGTGCATGTGTGTGGTAATGTTGATTTTGTCAAGAATTATCATCACTGTCCCCCAGAATTTTCACAAGCATGCTGTATACATGTATATATAATATATACACTGAGCTTTGCTTTCTATGATCCAAAGATTAATTATCTTTTTGGAAAGCAGTTTGTCCTCAATAGAGTAAGTATGCTGTATAAATGTATAAGCATCCTTTGTCAGCATGGCTTTTAAAATTCTAGCTCACTTCCCCCTAATACACCTAAAGTCAAGACATGATACTAAAAATCAGAAGGTCACCAATATCATTTGGACTTATTACTAAATATGGGATTCTAGTAGATGCTTTTTACATGCATTTTTTGAGTCTACCAAGCAATAATGCCTCCTTTTTTGTAAACATAAAGACATGAATTACTAAAAATTAAAGACATTTAGAATAATAGTCTTTCATAGGAAAAGTATTTATTTCAACTTTCATCATTCATAGTTTATTGCATTGATTTTTTTCATCAGTTTACTCAGTATTAAGCTTCCACTGAACTCATCAATAAGAAATGAATTTTGGTAACTTTCAAGTCCACTATATTATTTTTCCTTTTATTTGTAGTGAATTTTTCTTCTCTCAATGGTATTACTGCAATAAGTCAGTCATTATTTCTTTATGTTTTCCTTTCTTTCTTTAGTATTTCATTTCCCTTTACAGCACATCTTGTGATCACAAAGAAAACAGAGATACTTATTTCTTTTAATGGTTGAAATTGCTGCAAGTGATTTAGCTGTCATTTAATTTGATTCCTCTCTTCTGTCTGTGGAGAAATATGTTTAATGTACTGGAAATTATGTTAATAAGAAAAAGCATTATCTCATTTAATGAAATAAATATACAAATATTTCAAAATAAAATAAAGAGGCAATCTTCACTGAGAAAAATGTCTCTTACGGTTTGCATAAAATAAACAAATGAGAAAAATTTATGAATACATTGAGACACTGACAAAAATTACACCTACATTCGGGGGTTGGCATGGCCGCAGCTTAGTAAATGAATTATCCACAACTTAATCAAATATGTTTTTGAAAAACATGGACATATATTAAAAATCAAATTACTAATTTTATATTTTCAATTATGTCAAACTAGATCATTTTATTTTTCTGGAATGTACCTGAGGTTTTTATAAAGTTTTCTTTGTATTTTTTCTCTTCTACTTCAATGATTGCTATTGCTCGAATTAATAATTATAAGCAATCTCACAGAAAACATGACCAACTCATGTAACTATAAAAAAGGTTAGAATCCTTTTGATTTTGCTAATCATAACAGAGTCAATGAACTCGTTCCAAAGCTTTTATATATTAAAATTTATCTAATGCACAAAAAGGTTAAATAAATATTGTTAGTGATTTGAGCTAAACTTGAAGCAATTATGTAATAAAAGCATGACCACAGTAACAGAAACACATAATTAGCAATTTAATTACTGGCATGAAGACAAGCTAAAGATGTCAATAAAAAAAAATCTTTAGTGACAAGCCGATTTTTATTCTCTTTACTGCAATTTGAGAGAAATATGCACCACCTGATGAACAAAACCATTTTTATAAAAACCACCTAACCCTCCACAAACTGAAATATCTAATTTAAAAGATTTCTGATTTCATATCATTGCATAGTGAATCATTACATTTTGTCCCATTTAGATTAGCACTTTCTTTTCTCTGAAAATACAGTATTTCCAGTCAGCAAGTAAAGAACATTTTGGTTTTTTGTTTAAATAAGTTAAAGTAGCAGGTGCTCTGTTTCAATTTCATTTTTTCCAGCTTCAAAAATGTATTTGACAGCAATGCTTTCCTGTATATGACATTCAAATATCCTATGTTTTATCTTGTAAATTTCAGTTGAGAAACATAACTAAACCATCAATTGCTTTAAGGGGAAATAAATGCTAACTACGGTAGATAGTAAGGCTATTTAGGTATTTCTCTAGGTTTTTCACAATTTCTTTCCCTCTCTCATCTCTGTAGTTAGGGTTACTGATGGAAGGTAAAGGAGAAAAATGAGTAAGCCAAGTTTATTGTGAAATGGTCCGCTTGTATTTTTTCATTACCATCCCAAGTTTCAGATTTTTAAACAGTCCTCAACTATTTATCGTAACATGTTCCATGTATTCTTACCGCCTTATATGTCACTAGTATTTAACCAGTAACAGAAAACAGATACCTCTAGATAGAACCATAATGATGGAAGTTTTCCATCTTGTGATAAAAAGTGAATCATCTTGGCTGGTGTTCAGTAGCCACTTGTACAAACCCAATACACGGAGTGAAATCATGAAAGCCAGACTCGCTAAGAAGTTTGGTCTATAAATACCCTTGGGGCATGATGGAACACACTTCAAAACATGAACCCCAGCCACTAAGGACATAATAAATAACTCCTAGTAGTACTGCGTTTATCATGAACCTACTGATTCTGATCACTTTGACATTACAGTTCCAATCAGATATCCTAACTAAATATTTCATGCTTGAGAAAGGGTGTGTAACACAAACTCAAAAGGTCCAAAGAAATTGAAAGTACTTTTTAAAATATGTTTTATTGGCTGTAACTTGATACATTTTTTTAAAAGCAAATAATTGGGAGATAACTTTTTGGGAACTTCTTTGCTAATATATTGGTAACTTAGAATTATTCACTTCCCACATATATTTCAATTAGAGGTCTCTCCTGAATAAAGACTTCCCTTTTCCAGTGAGCTTTTGATCACTGTTTATTATATATCACTATCAGCTTCTAAGTATCTGTTTTAACTGTAAACCTAAACTTACCTGGATTTTTCAACTGTAATTATCTGGGCTTCAAACTCACCTTCTTTGCATAGTTTTATAGTCCAGACACAAGGAATTGTCAAGAGCTTTGTTATTTAAAAACAAGCATGTTAATTTATAAAAATTCCACGGAAGACCTTCTACATTAGCTATTATGGAGGCTGGTTAAGCAAAGATACCTGTCTTTACAAAGAAGATGGTGTGCCCAACAATATTGTTGCCTCCTAAGTGAAGTGTAGTTATGATAAATGTCAAAGAGCTGACACAATAAATACAAAAAAAAGTTAATAAAATAAAGGGAGCACAGGGTCTTGTGAGCAGCTCCCTTTCTAAGTGAGTACTTTGGGGAGAGTTTCATAAAGCTTTAAAATGCAGCATCTCATTTGAACTTAGGAGCTGAACAGTCGCTTCTAAAGGTAAAGAAACTGAGATTGAAAGAGGCTAACTTACCCAAGCACAAATGTATTTGAATGGGGACTAAATCACAGTTTTGTTGACTCTAACTTCAAGGCATGAAAAAGAAAGCATTTAAGATGAAGGAACCATTGAAAAAGTAAGTCAGGTAGAGAGGAAGGGAAGTAACTTAGGCAACATACGTAGGACTAAGGTGGATCGCTTACTTAGGGAGAGCTGCAAAAGCAGTGAAAGGAAAGATTGGAAATTTAAGAGATAAGAGCAATAGATATTCAGAAATGTGTTCTCTAGACAGTGAGGAGTCACTGACATTTCTGAATAGAATGGTGGTATAGTGAACAGAGTGAAGCATGGATTGAAAAGGGGAGAAACAAAAGGCAAAAAGTGGGTGCTATTGGTGCTCCACTCAGAATCCTTTGCCCAGGCCCAGCCATCCCCCACATGCTAGGAGAGTTGGCAGCTAAAGGCTCCCACCTGCCTCTTTTTCTGCAGGATTGTCCTTAGCCTGTCAGGATCAACTTCACTGCAGAGGTTAAAACTCTACAACCCACAAAAAAACTGCCTGACGTGGAAGGGTGGGGCAACAAAAGCCACTTTCTTTGATTTGAGGGACATCAACTTTGTGGGGTAAGCAGTAGGTAGATGTTAGCTTTAACCACATGCCCTGCTCTGTTTCCCCATTCCCTTTCTCTTCAATGCATCCTTGTCTCAGGGAAACCCACTTGAGAGAAAGCTCTTAGTACCTGCACTGTCGTCCTCTCCACTGGGGGAAGAATAAACCATCATGTAAACAATTGAGTAACAGCAAACTCTACTCACCCAGAGAATAATCAGTACACAGAAAATCAACCAGGGAATGAATGCATGGAGGCCATCGAGATGTGATTGTGCTTTTCTGGTGTTCTTGGCTTTAATTGTTCAAAGAACAAAATTTGTATGGCATCACTGGGGGAAAGTTTATAACTCAACCACTCTAGTCTGCACAGGAGATACAGTGAAGCTTCCATTTCAGGTGGACATGAAAAAAAGGAATATTCTTATGACAGAAACCCACCAGACACTGGCTTTCCCTGTCCAAATCCAATCTGAGTTTTGTGGCTTAATAAATCTTTGTTCCATTTCTCACCCAACAGGAAACATCCCTGCTGTTTGAGCAATAACTAAATCCTAAATTTGCATCTGTATGTATTTAAAATGTGAAATGACAAAGAAAAAATAGTATTTTATAATACTGAGAAGCTAAAACGAGCTGTAAATAAGTTTGTTTTTTAAACATAGCAATCATATTTCTTTTGTGCTCTGACATAAACAACACAGGACTTTGAATTCTCATACAATATATTGGTATTCTCTATTACATACTGTAGGGACACTAACTGTTGTCTAAGTCTAGGTAGAGTTCTGGTTCTTCTCTAAAAAAATCTCCTGGTGCTACTTAAGGTGATATCTATCTGCCACAAAAAGAAATAAAAAGTTATTCAATGAACTTTCAGAATGTAAATTCTACGACACCTCATAACAGTTCCATTATGAGGGAGGAAAGGAAATAAGGGGAGAGGAGATGTAGGGGAAGGAGAGGGATGACCAACAAGAGAATATGAGAACGTAGTACCCAAACTACTATATGACTTAAGTTTCTTTTCTTCTTAATGAGAATCATTTAGTTTTCATGAAAAATTTCTTAGAAATAACTTGCATTTAACATTTAATCTTTCTCCTTCTTTTCCTATACACTGTATTAATAACTACCTGATAGCCAATTCTACCTTCCTGTTGTATAGTTTTGTAGCAAATTTATGTTCAGAATGAATTCCCTGCTTATGCAGTGTGGTTGGTTACTCATAATAATGAATGGAGATATCAAAAGAAAATGTTAAAATTCCATAGCATTGTTCTCAAACTTGAGCAAGCTTAACCTGAGAGCCTGGTGAGCAGATTCTCTCTGGGGCCTCACCTCCAGCATCTTGAATTCAGAACTGAGGACAGGCCAGGAGTCTCTTAGTTTAGTAAGCAGTATGGGTGATTCTAACGCAAGTTTCTGGAGACTAGGCCTTAAATGACCTGGAGAGAACTCACACTAGCCTTTGAACTACCTTTGCAAATGGTTCTTAATACACCTTCCACTACGTCTCTTTTATATCCTAAATGACTGGGTTACAGTGATGGTGCTAAGGTTGAGAAAAAAATCTAAAAAGGAAAATCAGCTTTGGTAAAGGAAGCAAGGATAAAGATAAGAAATTTGAGCTTGGAAAATTATAGTTTTACAGGGAGAACATCACCAGTCATCAGAATAAAAGACAACCTCCGAGTGCTGATGGTACTGTCCTTGAAATATAGCCACCAACTTCCCCTAAATAGACACTGGCCCTTAGTTAAGTGATGCCATCTGGAGATCAGACTTGGTTCTCAGATAAGTTTTGAGAATGGACTCTCATAATTTACAGTGATGCATTTAAGAATTGAATAACATTTACCTAAATGCATAATTACCTAAGTATAAATAAAGTTGTTGCTCAAGGTAATAAATACTCAAAAAATACTTTTCACTTCCATTTTGGATAAAGCAATCCCTCTTCAGCATCATGTAGGATACATAATTGTGAATCAAATGGGGTGAGCAGAAAAGAACTGTTCTGGCAGTTTCTTAAACAACTTGGATCACTAAATGAACTTCAATAAAAATGGCAATGGTGACAATGAAAGAGGTAAGGCTTAACACATTGAAATGTAAAGACAAATTAATATTAAATGTTTCTCCCAAAACAGTATCTCTGGGGCAGGCATACTGCAGCTGAACTACAAATGGCATGTATACTTGTGGGTTGTGTAAAGAGAGGTGTCATGGAGAAAGGTGCTTTAAAAAAAAATTGAATGTAGTCCAACAAAGATTTGGCAGACTACATATTTAAAAGGTTGGGAATGCTTGCAGAAATTGATTCATTCACACTGTTGTGAATCATTTAGCACACACTTCAAAGAGAGTTTAGCTTCTTAGTCTCTGCCTCCCACTTCCTGAGAAAGACTGTTAATCAAAATGAAGACTCATAGATACAGCCTTGGGAATAGGACAAAGGGATGAGGATGAAGGGACACCGCGTGACACACTTTTACTCCTCTAAGGGCAGTTTGAATTTTTTTGGTTTGGGTGTTTTTTTCTTTTTTCTTTTTCTTTTTTTGAGAAGTCACGGTTTAATGCAGTAGCATCACTTAACATACAGATTCTTAGATGGGGGTCATTGTTATAGTTATACAGAAACATAAGCGGGTCCCTATTGAGGAAATGCTTCTAAATGTGTCCAAGTCAAAAACTACACTACTCATTTCACTTAAAAGCAGCTCTCCTCTGAAATTATTAGATTATAGAGTAAAGGAGAGCATTACCATAAGTTATCTAAATTAAATGATTAAAAGCATCTGTATATGTAAAAATCTTTCAATTATAAAAGAAAAATGTATTTCTTTAAAGAAATAATTTTGACACTATTTTAATTTTTTACAAAAAAAGAATAATAATAAATCTACCAATTCAGTGGTAGACTTAAATAAGGATATTAGATAAAAACCACTGCAAAAGTTAAAACTCACACACAAACACACACGCACACATGCACACACATAACCGAACAAGGTGAATAAAATTTGCTATATTTCTTTTATTTTGAAAGGACCAGTAAATTTACTGGTACTGTAAAAATAACAGGTGATAAATTACCAGTTCTGTAAAATATGCAAGTGATAAATCGTTAGTAGTTAGGGTTGATAAATGATATTTTCCAATAATTAAAATAAAAAATCATAATTAAAGAAAAAGTACATAGAGTAAATACGTATTTACTGTCTGACTGATGAACAAAAACAAATGTATAGGTTTATAAATGCAAAGTAAGATGAACTATAGCAGTGGATGTAATCCTTTGAGATGCGCTACCCACACCTCAAATGGAATTCCTCATTTACTATGCCACAACCAATATTCACAAAGTTAAGCTCCTGAATATGTATAACCAAAAAGCTCTTCTCCTACAATTATTGCAGTATACTAATGTGCTGTGTTAACATCATATTTATCTGAAAGAAAAAACAGTAATAGGAAGGGGAAGGTGAGGAGGAGGAATTCATATTTTAAAGTCTGCCATAACAGACAGCACACGATCCAAATAACAGATAACTTAAAGGTCACTTATATTTGGTTTCAAAGTGCATAATATACCTTCTAATATTCATCTCAATCTATCCATTGCGTAGCCAAACAAAAGCAATGACAGACAAATTTACTGCTTGCCTCTTTGGCCTAAAACAAGAACTGTGGATCTTAATTCTTTATCTTAAAACGCTTATTTCATCATGCCTGCAGTAGATCAGACGAGTTATATTTTTTATTTAATTCTTCTAACCATCCTATTCCTATCCCCATCTTATAGACGATGATGATGGAACAGAGTGGGTAAGTAACTTGCCTGGCATTGTACGTTAACACCGTGCTTCACCAGTTCTTGTTGTGAATCAAGGCAGTGGGAAGGCATCCAGGGTAGTCATTGTTTTCATATTCATAACTCTTGGTCAGAGCTTCTCTTCTCAAGCCTCAGTCTGATTCTTTGTATAACTAGGTTGCAAAGAGGGATTTCATCACATGGAGTCTCTTTCCCTCCATGTTTACAATTAATTTTCAATTGGCAATTTGTGACTGGCGCTGTGATTGCTGAGAAAGTGATTCCTATAGACTGAGGACGAACTTGTATGCTGTTTAATTTAAAACACTGGTTCTCAACCCTGGCTGCACAATTAGAATCACCTGGGGAGCTTTAAAAAAAAAAAGAAAGAAAGAAAGAAAGAAATCCTTGCCCAGGCCCTATCCCCAGAGATTCTGGCTTAATAGGCTGGGGTGGGGCCCAGACACTGGTATTGTTTCAAAAGCTCCCCAGGTGATTCTAATGTGCAGCCAGGGTTGAGACCCACTGATTTTACAGCCCAGGTTCTGCAGCCATGATATTTCTGTACAACAAGGCAGGAGAGTGGATTTCTAACTGGTAGTACACTATGGATTGATGCTCTTTAGCAAGCAGATCTTAGTTTTGTAAGCAATAAAATGCGAATACTAGTGTATTACATACCCACACTAAAGAATTAAATTAGAAGTTTCTTTTGTCCCTTCCAGGTATAGGTCGACCTAAAGCCCAAGCACTTCTTTTGGGATCCTAGGGAATGGGAAGTGGGATATAAGTACAACAATAAAAGGGAGATATAATTAGCATCAATTTAAAAGAAAAATAATAATCAATGTTCTCTATTTAGACCGGGGAACAAATATATTAGATAAATATTGTTACAAGCTAGTTTAAAATAAGTATTAAATTTTATTTCAAATTCACACTTATACAATTTAAGAATTTCAGAAACAATGAGGTATTGTTACAAGATGGACGGATTCATCTTCCAACATGTTCGGATAAAGACATTGCCCATATTCAGGCTTCAAACTCTATCCAGGAAATTTCTGCCAATACTTTAAAGATATGTTTCAAAACTTAATAATTTGACTTCTCAAATAAAAAGTTACCAAAAAACAAAAGCAGATCACTATTTTCTTTAATTTTTAAAGAAAAGTTTTCCAAATAGTAATGGCATTCAAAAGCATTTTAACTCCACTGATTCTTTTCAGGTTCTCATAGTAATACTTAATAGTAGCATTGTGAATGCCTTAAAGTAAAATCAGTAGTGCAGATATTTCATTAAAATCTTAGATTCCTTTTAACTCCAATGATACAACAGGGTGATATGACAATTATGTTATATAGAGGCTTATTACATTTTGATGTCAGGCGACATCACTCAGCCTATATTTGTATGTATGATATACCTGAGGTTTTCACAGAAAGCAAGACAAGTACAAGAGTGATGAGAAGCTCAAACGCAATACTTGACCTAAATACATTATGTAGCACTGGGTATCTGTTAAATAGGTCAGCCTGGGCACTTAAAAGTTATGCAAAACTTATTTCTGCCACACAGGAGATATGTCACTAGTCAAGCTGTATAAAAATCAGCTTTCTAGGCAGGAAGAAAATTTTCCTCATCACTGAGGGGAAAAAAACTCTTTCGCCATACATAAAATGTCTTAAATACTATACTACACTTGTCATATGTCTTTAGGCCACAGAAAGTAATAAAAGCAATGAGGCTGATGAAATGCCTAACAATTCTGAGATTCATTTAAGTGGATGGGGTTCTTTGAACACTGCTATAGAAATTCTTATTCTTCCAGCAAAAGCAAATGGGATTTCAAAGGTGCACAGGTCTCAGCCGCCAAACCTAAGTGATGAATATTTTTAGAGGATGCAGACCTTACTGATTGCTTTTAACAGTGATGAAACATGAAAAGTTACATCTCATCAGGGATAAGGTGGCCTTCCTCCTCTACCTTCACCCATCTTTAAATAGAGGTTTCTTGTTTTTGTTCAATGTGGCTTCACTAGCTGGCTTAAGTGTGCAAGCCATTATTTTAAAACCATCAAATAAATCGAAGACTTCCCAAACTCTTTTTATGCTCAAATCAATAATATTTGATGGTGTTAAGGTTTCTGCTTGACCACAGGCACTGAAACATAGACAATGGTTCTGAAAATGTGATCCCAGTGATTGACAATATCAACATTAACAGGAAACTTGCTAAACATGCAAATTACTATCCCATTCCAACTTAACATAAGAACTCTTAATTATCCTTTACAATTACTGATAAAAATTCAGGTAAATTAAAGAACATTCCCAAATCTCATATTAGCCAAATTCAGTCTCTTTCTTCAAATAAACTTTTTATAAACAATGGGCAGGCACAATGTGTACAAGCTATTTAATACTGACAACTTGAATTTGGGCAGTATTAAAAACTCTCAAGGGACGTCTCTGCTTCTGAAAATATGAATTAAAGCAATGGAGCTGTTCAGAAGAAACAAGGTGTGAGGAAAATAAAAGCAAACTGCACAGACTTCCCACTAATCACAGTTTAACATTTAGGAATTGAAAAAAATTACATAAAGTTTAATAAGGAAGTTAATTCATAGCAAGGTGCCATATGTGTGCTTTAAAAAAAAAATTCTTTAAAAATGAACTTTCATAGGTAGGCACTAGGGAATATAAAGTCCCCAAATCCCCATAGATTTGTTAGCATAATAATATATACTAAGTGTGGATAAGATGTTTCTGACTTCTCACTGAAGGACTGAGTTTTTACCTCTTACCTCATTACCCTCCACACACTGTAAGTAGGTTTAGTTTAATGTATTTGAGTTCCATTTCTGAGAGCACAAACTCTTATGATTTTGCATGATTGAAAGACATTCATTAAAGAGACAGGAAATGAAGTGTATGCAAATTTGAAGCAAGCTAATAAAAAAAATTCTTTAAAGAAAAAAAAAAAACTATCTGTTCCCAGTAACATGCTAAAAACAAAACTCAGAGCAAAACAGATCACAGCTGCTCAACTAAACTGTAATACACTCCGGGAAACGGCATCCGCCTTATCCCATACACCTGTTTGCCAACAATGAGGTGGCAGCAAAATCTGCATGAGGAAATTCAAAGGCAAAAAGTAAACATGCTTCCTCATTTTGCATGATCACACTAGACTCTCAAACAGGTTTTTACTACTACCTTCTTGCTGATAGACTGAACTTCACAGGGGGATAGTCACAGACTGCAGGTAGCTTCTGAGTCAAATTCGGTTCCTCTGGGACATGTGATTATTATCTTCTCTCTCTGACCTAGTGAATGTAGCAATGCCCTACACGCATAGTATTTCTGTCCTAAAGGCATTTATGTGCCAAAATCTTACCCCCTAATGTTCATAATAATGTTAGGCAAAGTGACAAAAATAAGTCTGCCCTTCATTTGCATATCGAAAACAAAATACATACAATGCTGCTGCTGCTTTTATTGCTTTGTTATTTCATCATTATTCACCACAGTTCTTGCCTTCATTTGCAGAGTTTGGGTTTTAATGTAATGGCCATTCAATAAAAATGTTGCTTTTAAGGGTTTGCATATCATCCCATTTTCTCTTCAACCCTTCAGCAACCATATGGCAAGCAATCAGGTCTGCAATCACTAGGTCCATATTATGTAGAGCATGATTTCAGCATTATGCTATTACCCATCTGTTTCTGTAGAAAAAGACATGAACCCATGTATAAGAGGTCAGTGGTTTCATTGCACACCGTATTCCAGAAATCTATCTCTGTTCACTTGAGATCACTTTTGTGATTTACTCTAGTCTCCAGGCCAGACTTTCTCTCTCGCTCTCTCTCCTTTTTTTTTTTTAAAGAAATACAGACAATCGGCACAATTTGTCTGTCTGACTGTTGTATAAAATTATTTGTAACTGTCAGAATAGGCACTTAAACTTTCTTACTTAAGGATATTTATCTCGAGCTTCTGCACTTAAAAAAAATGTGGGCGGTGGAGAGAACAAAAATCAATCTCACCTGATTTTACATTTTTAACTGTCTATACAATAAAAATGACAGAATTTTCAGGCAGAGGCAGACACAGAGCAAGGGAGAAAGTTCAGGCTCCTGCCTCCAATTCTGAGGTTCCTAACAACAACCAAGACTAATCCTTCCGTACTCAAGGAAAGATTTTATACACACACACACAAACACAACACATATATATGTGTGTATGTATGTATTTTTTATGTATATATGCCTGACCTGTGGGTCATATACATGATTTTTGAATAGCAGATCCGATTTGAGTGGTTAAGTCCCCAGAACGCTTACTTATTTCCTAAATAGCATTTATAATGAACGTCGGACACAATTATTTATGCCTATGAAAAGACTGAAAGTTTGGAATTTGGCATATTGTAGTAAGCCAATGACTTTGTTAGGTAAAACCTGCTACAAAATACTTGCACATCTTCTGCACTGTATCAAGATAGTATTGGCTTGAAATTGATTTAGGAAGCAGGACAGGAACAAACCAAATGGGCATGAAGCCTGAGGCAGGGAATCTTTTGCAGAATCTATTGGGGCCAACAGGAGTGGCTCAGAACAGATGTGCTTTATTGCCCTATCTTGTGCTTCTCAAACCTGGCTGCATGTTGAAATCAGCTGGGGCAGTTTAAAAAATTCTGATACCTGGGTCCAAACCCCAGAGATTCTGACTTAATTAATTAGGGGTGTGGCAGGGACAATTGGATTTTTAAAAGCTCCCGTGATGTTTCTCAGCCTAGACTGAGAACCTCTGGTCCAATAAGACATAGTTAAATAAAGATTATATTACTTAATTTCACCATTTAAAAGATGCAATGATAGGGTAAGGTGTAAATACTACGAATGTAATGAAAACTATAAAATGCTCAAGGTATAACAGCAAGAATTACAGATGACAGCCATCAAGCACAAAATAGATGTTATTTAACAGCTGAAGTAATAATAGTGATGAGGCTTCTGTATAGATTTGGCCTATAGTTTTACTTACAACTTTCAAGAAAACAATATGACAGAACATGCAAAGAGTTCTCTGTTAAAGAATTTTAGTAAAATACTGCCAAATTTAATTAAAATTCTATAATTAAAATGATCATTATAATGTAATAGAAAAATAAAGCCAAATTACTCAACATTTATTATATATATACACATATATATGTATATATACACACACTCATAGTCATTCACATAAAAATCATAAACGAAAAGGCTATATGTCTCTTTCATAGATCATTCACGTGATCATAAAATCTTAAAGTCTTGATATATGTTATATTTTAGAATCAATATTCTTAAGGGCAAATACTTTGGACTACAAAACTGAATTTCCCACAGAGTTTAAAAAGATAAAGTTTCAATTACATTAATGTTTAATACAATTGCTACAAGTAAGAAAATCTAAAATTAAGGCTGACTCACAGAACTTAACTCACAGAAGTGAGCAGGAAAATACATGGATATAGCGCAAGTCGGTTTGTATTGAGACTGTTAAGACTCTTTCTGACAAATACTCTATAACCAATTAATTAAGTAATTAATTGAACCTGCTCACCATTTTTGAACTGAAGGGGCAGAAATTAATAAATGAGAAAATTCTAGTTTCTCCTCCTCCTCCAGTTTTCCATCATCATCTCTTTCATGTCTTTTCTTTTTTTCCCTTCAAAGGCTTCATACTCAGCCTTTCTCCCATCTCCACACATCGAAATCTATCACAAACATTTTATTCATCCAAAGAGTAAATGAAGGAAAATAGTTTTTTAAAATGGTGTTGCTAAAACTACCTAAATTTAACCAAGACCCAAAGACTTAAGTGGATGGAACTTTAATGGCAATGTATTGAGGTGAGTGTGACAGCATCTGGGTGCATTGAAGACATGCTAGTTGATAACCTAACTCCATCTTCCCAAGGCCATGCTATGGCTATCCACAAGAACACATCTTTTTGCAGGAGAGCAAACTTTGCAGGACTACAGTCTTGGCGGATGTGTCTTTTTCTACATTGAAAATAGCAGACTCAACTGTCTCACTTCTGAGGGTTAGACATCAGCACAGTAGAGAAGTTGACACAAAGAGACTAATTCTAGCGAAGCATTGTATACAATGACATAAGATCTGAATTTGTTCAATTTCATAGTCACTCCTCTCTTTCCTTTAGGTGTAGTTTTCAATATCATAATTCTTTTTTAATTTACCTTCTGTCAGAATTAACCCTGTGTTAGATTTGCCCAAAATACTCAAACTAGCTGAATCAGTTTTGTTAAAAATAAATGAGTAACTCGTTCTTGTTATTGGTACATGAAAGTTCCTCCTTTTCAACAATACTGAGAATGAAACAAAATGTGTTGATTCTATGTTGATTTTAAAAAATTCTTCTAAAAGTGAATTAAACTAGGCTATAATATGAATCATATGGATAATACAACTAAATTATTTTAAGTATTCAAGGAAAGAAAAGGAAAATATTCCAGTTGTGAAGGTTAAAATAGTTTTCATGATTGCCATAAAATTTGGCCCTGTGCTTTCTGGAAGTCAGGTAGAGAAACACAGTAATTCGTAAAAGCATTATTATCATTAAGAAGGAAGCACAGCAGTTCTTCAAATCAGGCAAAGATTTTCCTGTCACTAAATTTTGGAAGGCAGTCTCATAAGGGATATTATACAGGTGGCCTTCATTAAGGTAATGGACATTGTCCTCAACCTTCTTAAAGAAAAATAAAACACAGATACTAGACCTCTTTGCATGAGTTTTGTGTATCTTCCTCTTCCATGGCTTCTGTTTCTTATTCATATTTTCTCTTCACATGTATTTCCAACAATGCTATTACTATTATTCATATTTTATTATATATACCTTATAAGCCACCTTGAGACTTTTTGGTAACAGTGCAGGATAGAGAAAATAAACAAACAAATTTTTATAAAGAGTTAATAATGCAGTGTTGCTTCATCGGTGTGAGATCCAATGCTTAGTTGAGAATCTTGCCACTCTAGGTGAGATTCCTAGTAATTTGTGAACCTCCATGGTCTGAGTCTCATCCTAGCAACATAATCGTCAGTAGTCTAAGTGTTAGACTCCAAGGCATTTCTTTTCTATCATTAATGTACATATGAATCACTTGTTGAAGATGCTGATTGAGTAGGTGTGGGGTTAGGTCTGAGATTCTGCATTGGCAGGAAGCTTCCAGGTGATGCTAATGCTGCTTTAGTCATCAGACAAAGCTCTGAATAGCAAGGGTAGATAGCCAGTGACTGAGACTGCACTCACTAATCAGGGTACAAGTATTCTACATTGCTAACTAGAAATCCACAATCATGGACAACCAAGTAAGCAGGTAGTAGGGTTTCATTTTATTGAGAAAATTGTGAAACCTAACCATATGGTCTCTGCCTGTAACTGGACCATTTGTCTGTGAGTTCCCTTGGCTATGTGTGAAAAAGATTCTTTGTCTCAAATCATTTCATATATTGGTGTTAATTATTTGCTTGTTTTGTTTCTGGTCAAGTGAGATAGTAAGAATCCTGACAGAAAGCACCATGTTTATACATCTTTGTTCTCCTCTCTTTCTCCCAGCCAGTAGTGGTCACAGGTGTTGCACACATATGTATGGTTGTAAATGAATAATCAGTCAACAACCAAAATACAATAATATGGCCCTAGGCCTACCCTTAGTGAATCACAAGCAGTAATCATTTTTGAAAACTATTAAAACCAAAAGTATCAAAAGAATTTGACATAGAGATTAAGTAAAATTGGGAGCATACAGTTGACAAAAGCATATCATAATTGAGTTTTACCATCCATGATTCTTGCTAGATTTCAAAAGGCCTTCCATCTATTCATGAATTCATTAAACATTTATTGAGAGCCTTGCAACTTACAGTCTGTTGAAGCTGACAAAAATGAAGTCGACAAATAATTAAATTCCAAAAAGAATAAGAATAAACGAAATGCATTGTGTTAGTCTGGGTATTTTGGAAAGCAGATGCCAAGATAGGATTACAGAAGAGGCTAGGATAATCCTCAGACTATGGTGCAGCTTGAATATGAAGGAAGGAGGGTTGGGTAGAAGCTTCCCAGACTGCTCAACAAGCACAGAGGAGTCCTTGGCCAGAAGAGAGCCAAGGGTCCCAGCAACAGGACTGACTCAGTGCGTAGCAAAGCTCAGTGATTGGCTGAGGCCTGTGGGAGGCATGACCTTGGCACAAACTCTGAAGTAGATTTTAGAGCACAGCAGCTGGGGTCCTTGGTAAATGACACTCCCTGTAGGTGGGGATGTACAAGTACATCCTTATGGCTGTCTCAGGCACTTTATCAATGTTAATACATATATGAGGCTACTACAGACCACTGGCACATTTAGATGTATGAGTAGATGTCAAAAATGTTCTAATTTGATAGCTCCACACAAAACATTGTGAAAGTGTGCTCATTAGCATCATCAAACATGTCTGAAACAGTCAATATACTTGATAAAACCACACACACCTCAATATAAGGAAAATATATTAACACGCAATGCATTAACAGATTGTACTGTTCAGTCAAATTATTTCATTTGAGATTCATGAGCCAGTTTTTAGATTCTATATGAATCTAGGGGGAAAACAAACATACCTTAAACCAAGTTATATACTTACATTCAACTTTTTGTTTTACATGATGTATTCTTTTTTTTTTTTTTTTTTTTGAGACGGAGTCTTGCTCTGTCGCCTAGGCTGGAGTGCAGTGGCCGGATCTCAGCTCACTGCAAGCTCCGCCTCCCGGGTCTACGCCATTCTCCTGCCTCAGCCTCCCGAGTAGCTGGGACTACAGGCGCCCACCACCTCGCCCGGCTAGTTTTTTTTTGTATTTTTTTAGTAGAGACGGGGTTTCACCGTGTTAGCCAGGCTGGTCTCGATCTCCTGACCTTGTGATCCGCCCGTCTCGGCCTCCCAAAGTGCTGGGATTACAGGCTTGAACCACCGCGCCTGGCCACGTGATGTATTCTTTATACTATTCTTTCCATTACAGTCCTTGTGTTTACCTTATAGAAGTAGTATCTGCATATGTTTATAATTATCCCATATCATTTTTGAATGAGTTTCAAATAAATTCAAAGTCGAAAGAATTTAAAACGCATTTTACTTTTATTATTATTTTTAGAACAAGTAACATAATTATGTATTATTTCCTTTATTCATATCTACCAGCCTCACCAATTAAGATGAATTTTAAAATATTATACATTAATATTTAATATCTTTAGCATAAATGTATATTGCATTGATTATAAAGCCTATTTGTTAGCTGATATCTGGTTAAAAATGATAATTTTTCTATTCTAAAACTCTTGTGTATGAGTCAATATTCTATTTTTTAGCAAAAATAAATTATTACTCTACACTACCTGATCACTGTTTCCCAGTTCAGAATTAAATGCACTAGGGGACAGTTTAACTTTCATTTGTTATATCAATCAAATTTTATAATCCATTTCATTTGGTTGCCTGCATGCCATTCTGTGGCCAGCCATGAATTAGCTTCCCCTGAGTATAAATATGATTGCCCAGTTTGATGTTCAAAGAGTCTGGATGAGCACATTTTCGGGTCCCTTGGATTGTCCATTCTCATGCCCAAGGAGGTACACGGCAGGTTAGGAGGGCACTGTCATAGTTAAACTGTTTGATCCCTGCTGCTGCTTCCCCAAGATAGAGAAATAAAAGATGCCTGTGGCTCCCCTATTATTCCATTTTTTCTTATTTTAAACGTGATGGCCTAACCTTTCACACGAGCAGCAGGGAACTTTGAACTTTTCAGAATTCATTTAAAAATATTCAGCTCAGTATTTGTTAATGATATAAAATTACATCACCACAGAATTTACCATGAACCTGGGAAATACGTAAAAATTTACAAGACTAAAAGAATTTTTTCCTTTCAAATCTGAGAATACAGTTTTAAGGAAAAAAAATCTCTCAAATAAGATTTCAAGATATTACAGTCAGAACTGGAGAAAGCTTATGTCAAAACCCAATTCTTATGGGAAGAGGTCAAACTCTAGAGTAAGGGAGAAATCTGACATGTTTTTCTGTGATTAGGTCATATGAGAATGCTTGAGGTGACAGAGGAAAGCTACATGGAGTGTTACATCTTTGCTATTAATGAATGTTTGCCACATTTATATATATAGTATATATATTTCATAACGATCACATGGGAATGAGGCCTTTTCCAACATCCCACATTCATCATAATTAAACATTTCAGAAGGTGGACTGAGGAGCCAAAGAATGTAAGCAACAAGATCATAAAGACTTCCTATTACAATGCACCAAGTGCAAACAGGGCTCCTGAAATAATGAAAGGAAACAAAAGAAGACAAGGCTTAGGGTAACAGCCCTAAAGTGGATTATTGTTTCTTGGAAGAGAGGTTCACATCTAATTAGCATAGCTACATTTTATAACTCATATTGTATAAGACATAACATATAAAACAGAACAAAATGAATAAACAAAAAAGTTAAGCTGAAGAGATTCTCAACTACTAATCCATATGATTATCATCTAGCTTGTTACATTAAATTTTATTGTCCCATACTCACCTAAACTTACAGCATCAGAATTGTGCACTCCAAAAAGATGCTATAATTATTTAAAGGATGTTAAAATTATAAACACAGGTGGTAATTCCATGAATATGCTCTTAAACTTTTGAAAATAACTAACTCCCAAGGGTTATTTTTTTTAATGGACAAAGAATAGTTAAAGAATAATAATAAATTACAACAGCAGTTATTATCCGTCTTCAAAAAAAAAATCCTTCCTAGACTTTGACTACCTAGATCTGGAGAGATCCAAATATTAGGCCTGTCATCATTCCACTCTCCTGCCACCAAGCCATACATTGATAATCAATAAGGAGACTCTTGCAGCTAATCTCAGGCTTAGCTAGAAGCATCGATATTAGCGCCAGAAGCAGCCACTGCCAATCAATAGGATTTGGCAGGTGATTTGAAACCTATTTGCCATTGCTGACTTAAAGCATGTATTCTTTGGAACACTCAATTTGGCATTTATTCATATATGTTTGGTATTATTCTGCAGGGGTGTGTGTGTGTCTGTGTGTGTGTGTGTGTGTGTGTGTGTGTATGAGAGGGAGAGAGACAGAGAAAGTTTCATGTGTCTAATTTCATTATAAATTCTATCAGGGCAGAGACCATGATTCCACTTCTTCTATATCCCCCTGAGTGCCAAGCACTGTGCCTGGCTCATATTTGTTAATCAATAAATATTTGGTGACTTAAAAAAAAATTGGTCGACCCGTAAGTTTCTTGCCATATTTGTCCCTACTCGCTTGTTTGATTAAAGCAACATATTATGACCTGACTGAAATAAAAATGAAAACCTATGACACCAAAGGTAACCGGAGGGGTCTCTTGAGTATAGAAATACTGGTCCACAATCTCCCATCTGCAACTGTGAAAACAAAAAGCTCTGAAAGGCTTTTCATAACTCATGTGGCAGCAAAACCAGACCTGAACTAATTTCAAGAAGATTATTTCGAATCTTTATTTATCCCACTCAATGTGAATATTCATACACTGCAATGCAGAAACATGAATGTGTTTGATTATAGGGTGCTGCCCCAGACCCAGCTGGAGATATTGCATAATCTGCAGTATATGCACCATAGTACCTTTCTAAAAGAAAATTTCTAAACACATCTCTGTCTCAGGGGTTTTCGGTAACGGATTGAAGAATGCATGTGTGTGCTTCCTGCAACCCAGTCCCTGTTCACAAATGAGCTACATCACTTAGTCTGATTCAATAATTTCTAAAGAAGAGACATTTGAACTTAGGGTATAATGGAAAAAAAAAAAAAAAAAGAAGAGACATTTGAAAGGGACAACGCTAAACAAATCAACTTAAATGCCATATCAGATCTTTTCATATTACAAAGTGTTGAGATGTTGAATATGGGTTGTGGATCGCATTGGGAATTATGTTTCCCATTTGGGAACACATTTTCCATTCTCTCTACCAAAAGGCATTTCAATCTATGAATGGCTACTATGTAGAGGAATTTCATAGTTTCTTTACTGGATTTTCAGAATAAATCACATGTTAAAGGCTGATTAAATCATAGCAGGGTTTCATTTGATCCCTAATATTTCTAAACATATATAGCAATGCACTGTACCACAATAGGGTCCCTCATCAGTGTTCCCTTGATGACCTAACTTGATTTTCATATATAATATGAAAAAATACATTCTCTTGAATTATTTTTAATATTATAATATTAAAGGAAACTTATTTGATCACTACAAAAATGCAAAAGAAGAAAAAGAATCAAAAATATAATTTTCAGTTTTTAAGAATCAGAAATTGTATACAAATAACATACAAAGACATTTAGCAGGGTCTCTTTAAGCTTGCAGCATTATTCACTCAGCCTTTGCCAAGTGCTTTCCTTTTTGCATGAGTTTGCCATCTCCCAGCAATGCAGTTTATTGTTGCATGTGATGGGGAAGAGACCTGTTTGTACCGTCACAATGGCCAATAAACCTGAGCTGGAGACTCTTCATTTTAAACCTAAAATAAATAACTAGATTTCATTTAAACCTCCCTGTGTGAACCACCGCAATCTTCCTAGTCTTCACTTTAGCTGCTTTTAATGCCCAACTACTTAGGAATCACAAGAGTATCGGAATGTTTAGTGACTCTGATCCTCCCATCAGTAAACTGATTCGGTGATAAAACGGAAAGGGCCTTGTACTATTTGCATTTTTACTCAGTTTAGTCACAGATCACAAAATAAATTAGTAAATTGAGCAACAAGGCTTCCCATTTGCAAAACTCCAACGTTCAAAGTAATCATCTATGCTTAAATTCACAAATCCTTAAAAATGTAATAATTTCCCTGTCAACTAACAAAAATAACAGTGCTACAGCATTCATTTAGAACTCCCTGTGTGCCAAAGGCCATGGCTGTGTTTGAATTTGGAATTTCAATATTTAATAAATGAATGGATTGTATAGGTAAATTTTCCTGACACCTTTCCCTCCTTCAAATATTTAGAACACATGACAAAGATGGGGGAGAAATTGAGGGGAGGTATCTGATAATTCAGCAGATTGACTAGTGCTCAAGTACACTCAAAGTTCAACAGACACTGGAATAATTCACGTTTAAGGTCTCTCAAGGCATGAGAGAGTTTAGCTTAGCTACTTGAGCCAATGTGATAGCCCAAGCAGGCTTGCCCCCCACCCCATCACTGTCACTCAAGACAAAAACTGCATTGCTTAGAGATGGCAAGCTCATACCAAATGCTACAAAAATTTTCCAACTCAAAATATTATTGCTCTCTAATAGAGGCTGGAGTGACTCAAAAAAACACTAACATTCTCAGTTTGGAGTAGAAAACTTGATCAAGGACTTCGGAGGAAAGCGTAGCTTATTGGGAATATGCAATAGTGTTTCTGTCTACACAGTGCTCCAGGCAAGGTCTCCTCTCACAGTGGCCTCAAGGAGAGATAAAGGAGATGAGTCACCACCACTGGGATTTTCACTGGCACCCTGGGAAACAGGTTTGCAAATCCTGAAACCAAAGCTCCAGAACTTCATTTCTTTCTTAAAAAAAAAAAAAAAAAAAAAAAAAAAGGCTGGTGGGTTAGGGGGTGAGGGGGTGGGGCTCTTGAGTGGAATCAAATCCAGGCTGTTGTGGTAAGAAAGCCCATGACAACCCTTTGGCCCACCTAAGACGAGTTAATTATAATATACAGTAGTAAAAAGGACAAAAGCCCTGGGTTTGCCCCAGGCTATGCAATATCTTTATCAACATCACTGCAGCATGAAATGCACAACTTTGAGTCTATAAAAATGGTATCAGGTAGCCAATTAAATGTAATGGGAAGAGGAAGCTAAACAAAATGTAGGGGGCAGGGAGGAGAAAAGCTAATACCCAAGCTACTTCGAAACATCCAAGTTATTCTGTTTCAACCAAATCACTGAACACTAGAAGCAGGTCAACAATGAACTTCATCTACTGAAATTCAAACATTAGACCAAACTATTTTTATTGTACTTAATTTCTACCAATGGTTGTGAAATAGCAAACATGCCACAGGGAACATGGTACATGATCTAATAAATATAATACAGTGGCTGCAGTAAGCACAAGTGAGACTAAATAGCTCATGGTTTTACTGGTAACTACTTTCCTTTTAATAACCACAAGTTTGAAATATAACTTAGTGTTGATTTTTTTTAAAGCTCTCAAAGGTAAAAATAAGTAAATAAACAAATAAATGAATAAATAATAAATCATAGCAACACTATAACTCTAGGAGAAAAACTTGTCTAGTGAGATATTTTATGTGTCATAAAAACAAAGACTAAAAAGTACTATTACTTGAGGTTGAAACACATTGTTTCTGAAAATGTAATGTGACTCCACATGACCTCTACTATGGGGCGCAAAAAAGAAAAAACAAAGCAAAAACAAAAAATTCCTATCTGATTCATCATAACACATTCCTTCCTGATGCTATTCTCATCTCTTCACTGTGCTACTCCGCAATAATAGTGGTCATCTAAGTCCTGTTAATCCATTTAGCAAGCACTAATAATTATGCATTAGTACAAATAACATTAAAGCCTTTTTTCAAATAATTACATATATAATGGATGTGTCTTTTAAAAGTTGTTTACAGCTAATTAACCAATGAATAATTGTTTTCTCTTCCTGAACAGGGAAAGCTTATCTTAGAGTCACAGTTAAAAATGCTTTTTTCCAGTTTTACAGATGTTGTTAGCAATTAAAACTGTTAAAACACTATTAAAAAGAAATCCTTGTATTAAAGGGCTTACTCATCCCAGTTGTTGTGATTTCTCAACTACTGCATCTTTTAAAAATCATTTCCAGTTTGAAAGGGCACTGGTGGCTCCAAACCCAACAGACCCCTTTGTAAATAGTTCAGATCTTTCAGTATCACCACACAGTTTGCTTGTTGCTGTATGACTAGTCTAATTGTGGGCTGTAATAAAGGTCATAATTAATATCCCAACACAGACACTAACAAACAATTTTAAATTGCCAGCATAATCAAATGATGCAAACATCTATGAGCTACAAAAGTTCATTGCCGCAACTGACAATTTCTTAATTGTATTCAGTCATTCATGGAAATTTTATTAACATCGAACTGATGTATCCTGCCCTTACTCTGTCACAACACCAGGGATCTAATTTCATTATTTTCCACAAGATTTGCTTGACTACTGCCATGATTCTAATATTGCTTTAGTCCAGATGTTTATGCTATTTAAATTAGGAAGAAAAGGCTTTTGGGTAAACACAATTAAAGAAGTTTTTTTTCAAATTTAGTTTAACAAACTTCTTTTAATTAATGCATATAGCTGCAATGTTGAGGCTTTTTCACCGGTTTTATGTTCATTTCCTACTGTGTGCAACATATATTGAGTGTATAGCTACAGCTAAATATAACCAACAACCTTTTAATTTTTCACTTACATCTGAGTGCTCATTAAAGTGAAAAATAGAAGCACATGACTGCACTTCTAACTTTAATCAGTCTCAGGTGTGTGTGTGTGTGTGTGTGTGTATGTACATATGTGTGTGTCTATATGCACAACTTGTATCCATGCAGACATACAGGTCACAAATACACAGAAATACCTATATATAAGACTCTAGATAAATCTATCTGATATTTGGTCACCTTAAAAATCCCCCTTTTTAATTTTTTGCAAAATAATCCCATAGTAATAAGCATATTTAGCAGCTCCCAGTAGTCTAAAATCAAATGATGTTTTCAATGCACTGAGAAGTGTTAGGAAAAAAACAATAACAAAAATACAAAAAAAAACTGTTAATGGATTAC